>NC_054549.1:25720146-26060146 GCF_017654505.1 Polyodon spathula
AATTGGTTTAGTTATATTATTGAAATGCCCTGATGCCTGAAGTGAACAAACAGGACCCTATGCAAATCAACTGTGAACTGATGTCAGTCTGTGGGTTTGAGCTGTAGGGTTACTAATAAGAGTTCTTCATGGAGCTACAAGAGAGTGGAGGAAGAATTGGGTTATTATATTTAATTTTAGTTAATATGTGTAGTGAGTTTTTAATTTAATTAGAACTCTGTAATTATACATGTTTTCCTTATGAGTTCAATATTGTCAAGATTACCAATTGAGCAGTGAATCACACAACACTTATGTCTTATTAATTTAAGTAAGAAAAATAGAAAATAGATAAATGGTACTGTGGTTGGGTACATGCCGGCCCTGTGTGTATTTTATAAAATTTTGTATTTATTGTGTCCTTACTATTTCACATGATGAGCTTAAATCAATATCCAAACTTGAATGTGCAAGCAGGGTAACTGTTTCAATTGAATATAAGTCAGTAAATTCTAATTAATACAATGTTATGAAATTGTAATTGATTACTTTTTCTTTCACTCCATTGTTTAATTCTTTTAATAAGTTAATGCAATGTGAATTCTAAACACCCTAACTCTAACTTTAATTCTAGCACCTAATTTGATTTCATAGATCACTTTGATTATTCAAACTCTTGTTTACTTGTTTACTCATTCTCATAAAATATTATTTCAGCCCCCTGTTCATGATACAAAAATGACGTCTATGCGTAGCACACCCTTTTACATTTCATAAATGTCAACCGTTCTACAAATAGACATTTATGATATCCCCAAAATGTATTTTCTGTGAATCCTTTCTGTTCTTTAGCTTATTTGAAGTTACAATACTCAATTTTATTCCGAAAGGTTGATGGCTTTGGGCGTTGTCTTCCGCTCAGCATTTGATTCAAGGTTTCTTTATTGATGAGAGGTCCATCTGTGCTCTAAGGTGTCCAACACAACAGAACACTCGGGGGTAGATTTACTAAAGTGTTACGGTGTTACAATAGTCGCAAATGAGTCGGCAGTCTGGAGTGAAATGTATTGAACAAGTGCAGTGCTTTGCGGCGGCAGGTTTGCTTTGTGGTTCAGCTTTAAATGAATATGTAATTCATAAAAATGGGGTGGAGGTAGTGTAAATGAGGGTTCTCAAACATTATAATGAGATGTACTAAAGCTGCCGGCAATTTCGACACTTACAGTTGCATCAGTTTGTTAAGAACTTTTGAAAGCATGTTTTAAACAGTCGCAATTAGCAAACCTTTAAAAGGCAGTATGAAAAACACCATCCCCTAATTATGGAAGCGGTGATTGCAGCAGGAAGGAGACATTGTTTTGACTGTTCGGATAGTTGTTAACTTGTCAATGCGGCACTATCATCTGTTTAGGGTTGATTGTCTAGGGTACTAAGTAGGCCAAGTTGAAAATAATAATAATTTAAAAAAACAAACAAAACAAAAAAAATAATAATTTGTTCGCATTGTACACCAGTGTGTGCACAATGCAGCAGCATGATTTATTTTGTGTTACCGGTAGCCTACAGGCTAAAGTAAAAAGAATGTGTACTAGGCATTCAGTTGATTTTACTACTGTACTTTACATAGTGTCATGTGTAGCCTACCCAAAACACATTAGTGTTATTTCAGCACAATTATTTATACATTTAAAATACACTCAGCGTTATTGTATTTTTCTAAACCCTATACTGCCTTATGTCGGACAAACATGTCCGGTTTAGCGAGGGGCTACTGTATGATTATGAAAAGCTTTTCGATAGAAACACATTTTTTATTTGGTGGTGAAGGTGGGGGCCACACTGTAGAATCTGATTAGATTAAACTGCCTTTCATTATTTATTCAAAAAAATGTCCCATGACTCTCACAATGCTAGATATCTCGCTAAGGAGGCGCAACAAATATTTAATTAGAATATTGCGATTTAACATATTTACTCTTAGTACATACGCCAAAATGTATACTTTGCAAATTTTTGCAATAAAATTGCAAATTGAGGTAGGTTTTGCTGCGACTGGCCCATCATAGTACATCTACCCCTCAGTCTGTAATTAGTTATTAGTTTTTCATTTCTTCAGTAGTGATCCAGGTTAATATAGTTCCTTTGTGAGTCCTTTAAACAGCATTCAGGTTGAGCACTGTTGTTTTCCAAGTTATTGTGCTGTGCTCTATCTTTCTTTGTCTGACTAGCTATCTCCCTAAAACAAAGACTGCTCTTGCTTGCAGTCGTTTGGAGTTTGTCACATACCTGCACACGTATCATATGGGACCTCAGATCTTCAAATTAGCATGGATACTTGACCAGTTAGCTCCTTAAATCACCCTCTTGTTAGAATTGAGAGGTTCTTGTGCTAATAAAATGGTCCTACAGGAAGAACACTTTACAGTCTCAGACCAAAGTATTGGCACCCTATACTTATTATACTATAATTCAAGGTAAAAGATAAGGTACAGGCATTTAGTGAACTTTAATCTCTTTTTAATAAAACAAAATGCACAATTTCTAGTAGACAGAAATATCACCCCCCCCCCCCCCCCCCCTTTGGTGGCAGCGATGACATTTCCAAATTGATTACCTTCAAACTGAACTATGTTATTGATCCTTCATACTGTATAGAGGTGTGCTTCTTTGATTTCTGATCTGAATAAACATCTTCTATTGATTTTCTTTATCATAGTTTTGTAAGAGCTGATAAAATCTAGTTAAATCAATAACTTGATCTTCCAGAAGCTGAAAGCATGTAGTTACAGCGATGGCCTGCTATTCACCTACCTCAAGCCTGGCACAGTATGGCGATGCAATAGCGATTATTCTGACCAGCTTTTAATCAGCTGCACTTCATTATTCCTGCCACTAAGAGGCGGCAGACAGAAATTGAAAATGCATTTAAAAAATAGCAGAGGGTGCTGCAGACTTCCATTAAATTCATTTGTATAACAAAGCTTTGAGAAAAGTAGCTTTCAAAACCCTCAACTAGGGGACAGTTACAGCACAATATATAATATAGTAGAGGGAGTCAGGATTATTTATACACTGCTAAAGTTCAATTGATTTAAAAGAAACATTTTTAAATTGTGGGCTTCCACCCAGTCATGTTGCAAAGTGAATTTGCATGCAAGTTTGGACTGTACCCTTCTTTTTAAGGTCACCTTAATGTGTGGTCCCAATGTACAGTAGGCTATGCACATCGCAGGATGTACCAAGGTAGATTTATAGCTTAAGATAAAAAAGAAAGAAAATAGTTTCACATGAAATCAATTCAGTGACTGGTAGAACACCTATACAGGTCTGGACAGCACATTAAAGCTAAATTGAATTTCTTCTAACTGAAAGTCTGTTTCTGAGAAAAAAAGAAAAACAGACAGGGCTGCTTCCAAGTATTTGTCAGTCTCCTGTCAACACTTGAATGTTTGCCAACAGAGCCCTGTGTCTTTGCCTTCAGAACTACAACGCAGTGAGTCATCCATCCTAATTAACAATATGAGTCCATCGCTCTTTGAAACCAAACTGTGGGTCGATTCTGGTGCAAAGGAACTGTTTTTGACAGTTGTCAGTTAACTGGGCCATAATAGTGTTATTTTTCATGCATATGTATACACACTTAAGCGGGCTGGTGATCTACAACCCCAATTTTTCTTCTGAAATATTACTGTACTGTAGTCCAAAGTATTTATCATTTCTTTGAGGCATCATGTAATTCAGGCCAATAATTAACTTTACTTGAATAAGAAAACACAGAATCATCCGTTTATTACTTATTTTATTTAAATGTACAGTGATGCCCATTCACAAAATACCCCTTTTTACTTTCAAGAATTGAATGGAAATGATTGTTACTTAAATGCTGTCTGTACGTTGCAGACAGTTTATCATGTTCATTCATAGTCTCTTCACACATCTACATGTCATTTTAGCCTACCTGAAAACTGAACCTACCTTTAACAAATGCGGTGTTCATTTTAGTACATCATAGTCCTTTACAGTCTCTTAATGAAAAGTCTTTTTAGTTTCTGTTTTTTGCAGCTCTTCAAGTGCAGGAATGTATTGAAAGCACTCGCGCTCCTCACACTGCACTCGTTTATGTCCATACGTTTTCCCTTCCACATCCATTCAATTTAACCATGAGATTTATCCCTTGAGACAGAGGCCTCATTTAGAAAGGGGTCCTGGAAAAACTATAATAAAGTATTCAAATGTGCAGTGTGGGAAAGAAACATATGTTTAGCAAACATGTATTTTTAGCACTAGGCCATGTTTTAAAATGAAAATGCACAAGTGCTATAACACGTGTTTCTCTCAAAACTGCACATTTCCGACATATGTAGTGAATTAAAGTGCATGGCAGGTAAGATTTCTGGAAATACTTTGAGAGCTACAACCACTGTAAGACTTACTAAAGATATTGGAAGGAGTTGAAAGTTTTACAGATTGTTAACGCTGCAGGTGTCCACATTTTATTCAAGTGTAACCTGTAAAACAAATAGTGGCACATTACAACACCATCTACACATTTGTTTAATATCCAAAGCAAACTTTTCTGTACATATTGTCACCTTATTTTTTATCCTCTCGGCATGGCGATATTATTTTGTCACGCTTTGATAATAAAATCACATCACTTTACTTCAACTGGAAATCAATAGTGACTGCCACAAAGAATTCAGAATAGGATTGTAGTTTAAAAAGCATGAAAACAGGAACTGCAGTTAATACAAATGTGAACCCTGACTGATTCATTGATTAATATACTGTAATATAAGCACTGGTTTGGCCTGACTGTTGATTGTACTTTAACTTTTCAGAATTCGACTGGCTAAAGTCCAGATCCTGCCGGAAAGAATCCTGCCTTCCACCTTGTCTTCAGTCCAGCTGAGTTCACAGTCCAGACTTCAGATGCACACATCCACTCAACCCCCATCCAAGCACTGCAGACAGGGCCAGGGGTGGTGGCAAAAGTATCAGAAGGTGGGTAAGATGTCCCAGTACTTATTGGAGGATGGTGTTTACACTGTACAGCACAAAGTGAGAGGTTATTCAATCGAGGCAAACAAGGCTATCATTTCATTTCAAATGTTGTTCAGTTGATTGTAGTTAAAAATCATTCCATACCTCTCACCTGTTGTGCACCCCTATTCATTATGTAGGTCTCGGTTGTGCAGCTTTGAAAGAAACACGCTAGAGTAATTATTTTCATTTAAAAAACATCATATATGATGCTGCTGCTAGTTTATACAGTTAGTTAATGGAATTCTGATATTAACAGCTGCCCACCATTTATTGACAACTGTATTACTAGTTGCCAGTGCTACAGAGTGCACGTGCATGATTTATGCACATACTTCATTCAGCTTTTATAACAGAGGGAGATGGTACATTGTAAAAAGCAGACAACGGGGCAATTTCTCATTTTAAAAGTGTGTTCTTTAGAATTGATTGTAAGTACAACACATTTTTTATGTTTACTCATTGTAAGGACAATTGTAGTGCATGTACTATATAGCCTACTTCCTTTTTTTTGTTTGTTTTACACATGTGTGAAGTAAACAGTTCTATGTTTGGGTATTTCTTGTTTCTCATGTTCATTTTTTAACACTGTAACATTTAAAACACATGTATTTCAGTGCCATATTTGTACAACTACAGTATATATTGCGCCATGTAAATACACTTAAACTGGGGCTTTTCCCTTATTGGCAAATTTCGGTTAATAACTTTTTGCTGGGAACCGAGAGGTTGTTAATAATATAATGCTACACAAGTATTGTTGTTTCTTAAGATGTGCGAATGTTATAGTATAAAGCAAAAATTGTGCAATACTGCCGGGGTAAATGGTTTATTAATTTTGGTTTCTTGTTTTTTTAACATGAATACAAACTATTTATTTTAAGACACAATAATCACATCCTTTTGGCACCCGGTGTAGGGAGACGATAATCCTAATAATCCTCCCAATTTAAGATGGGATTCAATTCATCACTAATGTGGGTTTCTATCTGAACATTAAAGTATGGTTCCTAACACGTCATTTAAGTTGTCAAGTCTCAGAAGGGCAAGTATACAAACCAGGGATGCTGGGATGCCACTAGCAACCATTGCAGTAGAACAATTCGTCAGAGTAAAATATACCATTAATTGTCTTATTTCCGTGTAGATATGTACATTAAGGACTGCAGTCTGCCAAGGAAACACATGTATCAAATTGTGAATTTTGTTGTTTTGGTGTCACCTGGGAAAACTGATATTATTGGCTGTTAGTGTTTCAGAATAATGACCTACAATAAGTGCTATTGTTCTCAATTTTTTTTTTTATATATAAATGTAGTAGTTGGCAATTGATTTTACCCAGTTTTTCTTCCAATTTGAAATATCCAATTGTATTTTTAAGGTCAGCTCACCGCTACCACCCCTGCGCCGACTCGGGAGTGGCGAAGACGAACACACGCTGTCCTCTGAAACGTGTGCCGTCAGCCGACCACTTCTTTTCACTGTGCAGGCCCGCCATGCAGCCAACCTAGAGCTGCAGCGTCGGAGGACAACGCAGCTCTGGGCAGCTAAGAGGCAAGCCCGCAGGCGTGTAACCAGTCCACAGGGGTCGCTGGTGCGCAGTGAGCCAAGAACACCCTGGCCTACCTAAGAGCTATCAGCTCATCATCTAACTCCTGCAGATAAACTATGCACAGATCTGTTATAGCTGGGATAGATGTGGAGGCTAAAGGTATAACAGACAACGTTTTATTTTGAGTTGACTCCAAACTTTATTTGGGCGCACTACAGTTTGACTGGTGAAAGACAATTGATTTATTGGAGTTTGTAGTAACAACTTTTTTCAGGTTGGTATGGCAACCTTTTCACTTTTTTAATTAAGTGGAAATGCCGCATTTCAGCTCTTCATTAAAATGATTTTCTTCATTTAAAATTTTCAGGGCATTTTGTAATGGCACATGTGCAACACACATGCCCTTGGTGCATTTTTCTTTTGGTTTTTGTTTGTTTTACACAACAGTACTCACACAGGTTTGGTCACCAGCCCTCCTGCTGGGATTACTGTATTCCATGTTCTGCTGGTGTTAATACAACAATTCCAGACATTGTAATTGATCAGCTTTTACCGTCCTTCCCGCACGCTGTTTTTTTATTGCAGAGGTATGTCCACAACATATTCACAATTAAAGAGCTTTGCTGCTGGCATAATAACAGTTTTTAGGAGCACTTGCATCTGCGAACAGACTTTCTCAAGAATGAAAATAATCAAGTCTAAATTCTGGTCAAAACTGACTGAATGATCGTTGCATCAGGCTTTAAGGATAGCTGTGAATAACATGAATTTTGATGTCAAGGTGCAACCGCAGTGCTTACATTGATTGTAGTGAACAAATATGTATGTATTATGTCTGTGTGTATCTAGTACTTGTGTCTCGCCCTCTGTGTACTTAAACTGAACAATATTTGTAAGTTCAACTGCTGCGGTTGGGTCAGATGTTGCATAGTTATATTTGTCATAAAGAAAGTGATATGTCAGGCCTTGTTGTCTTTTCAAAACCTCATACAACCCCCTCTTCTGAGCAGACCAGCCCCACAATAAATGATACACTTCGACCCACTATAGGGCCGAGACGTGTTAAATCGGCCTGCTATTAGTGAAAAGTTACCGAACACTGATCTAGATTCTTCTCAGTTGTCAAGGTAAATGCCTCAGTTCATTGCTAAAGATTATTTGCCACTCTATGGTCTTGGAAGCCTTCATTTTGGCCCTGGAAGTGTAGTTGCTTCATGTAATTGATTAAGAGACAGATGTTTATAGTTTATAGTTTTAAAAAAGTTAGCAATATGTTCTCTACTTTAGACAATTGTAAGATATTTCTAGGTAGTTTCTAACAAGTTTTGTTTTTGTTCCATCATTGTGAGACTACATTAAATTATTAGTCTCACCTTCTACACCAGTGATAGCTTCCCTACTGACAGTCTTGATGGGCAAGAGTTAATTATACATCCCCACGTGTTGCTAGCTCTGTTGAAATAACACACTTCTAACATTTAAAAAAAAAAAAAAAAAAAACCTTAAGTTGTAGTAACACGTGGGGATGTATAATGCTATATTTAAACAGCTGTAGTAACATGTGGGGATGAATAACCTACTTACTCTTTAAAAAATCTTTGACAATGTTTCACCATTGCAGTGTACACCAGTGAGTACTGCATGTAGAAACATTAGGGGACAGTGTCACTCTTTTAATTCCTGACAGTTATTACGAGAAACACGCGCTCATTAACACCAGCAACAGAGCGGGACACCAGCATGAGCTGTCACTGAATGGAAGCAGAGTGAGCCCCTAAGTAGAGTAAGCCCTGCCCACAACTAAAAAACTGAACTTTAGAACTCAAGAAAAAAATTGCTCACCAGAGATTATAAAAAGCACTGCATGGGGTTGTGTGTGATAAATGAGAATGTAATGCCCATGTTTCATGATTTCAACTCTTAGCTCTTTGGTACAAAAGTCAGGCCAAGTCTCTGATTCAGGTTTGGCTCAACTGTTGTTTATTTTTTGTGTGAGGAGGAAGTTGGCAGTGCCGCTGCCGCACTATACTTCCATCTTCTGTTGTCGGCCCACTTTTAAACCATTTACTGTACTTTTTAGCATTTTCTGCTTTTTTAGGGGGAAATTTCTAGCTGTCTTTTCTGCTCTTTTCACTTTGAACAACCTGACTTGTGTTTTGAGTGCATATTCAGTATACCGTATGTTATGTACTTATTACCACAACTGTGGAAAAGTTAGGTTACTTCCACCAGTCGCTTTTTTTTTTTTTTTTTTTTAACCAGGAAAGTCTATTATGGAAATCTGGGGTGTGATGTAGGAGTTCGCTCAGAGAATTAAAGTTGGCTGATAGGCCTATGTGTTTATTTTTTTCAGAAGTATTTGTGATTATATACATTGCTAGTAAACTGTTTGTTATAATCTTTCTAAACAGCAGCTGTGAAAGAAATGCACCCCCCCACCCCCCATAAATTTTTTTAATCAACACTGACCTATTATAAAGTTTCACTCTGAGTCCCGCCTACGTAGCTCTGATTTGATAATGTGTGTTTTGACTGACAGTACAACTTTGCTACGCTTTGTTTTTGAACCCCCAGGAGAACAGTTTTTTGTTTTGGTGCAGAGTCTCATCTTATTGCAGTTGCAATAATAAGTCGTCAGTCTTTCAGCAATGCCCATTATTCTATATTCTACATCTCTTTCCAGAGGAAGTTTCACTGTGCAAATCTGACCTCATGGCCTGCGTGGGTTTACTCTTTGTATGATTCGGTAAGTATTCTCCATTTGAAGAGAGGCCAGATTCTGATGATAATGTACAAAGATTATAAAACACGTTAAAGAATGCTCTTACAAAAAGTGATTGTCCAGTCTGTTGGGTTGTTCTGGTTTCTGTTTGGTGAAGGCATTTATTTAGGACATTAAATTAGCTTTATGCTGTATCTTGGTACACTGTGTCCCAATAATGTGACTAGAGTATATCCCAAGCTTTGGAATAACCCATAGGCTACCTGATATCACTCTGATTCTTTCTGTAATAATCCTTAGTAAAGATTACCATGTTTGCAGTTTTCCCATGATTAAACTATGCATTTATAATAGTTTTACCATGTTTTTTAATATGTTTTTTCATACCCCTCAGTGTTTACCTATGCTTTACATTGCATTTACTGTGCTTTGTTGCATTTTGCTATGCTTTTACCATGGTAAACCTTTATAAGGGAACACACACTCTCTCCACCTTATTTCCTATCTCAGTCAGACAGCATCTGAAAAACCTTAATTTGTAATGTTTTTTGGACAACACCTGATCTCTCTCAGCACTAAGTTGCTCTACAGAAAGGCTACCCGAGTGTAATTAAGTAGTTTCACTATCTTACACTATACTGGAGAATGTATGAAAAAAAATTTAGCTTAGACAGACATATTGGTATACTGGGTTAGTCTACTAATCTGGACTTGTCTGCAAGTTGCAATGCAGTGACGAGAGAGACCAAGAGACGTACATTGATGGTACCATGTTGTGTATAAAACTGTGATTTAGTTTAATTTTTTTTTATTGATTACATATTAATTCATTGTTTAGTTTGTCTACTGTACAGATTATAAATATGACTGATGATGCAGCCTATAGGTACCGCTAATTAAATCAGGACAGAATGCTTTAGGATTACCCAGGTCTGCAGTTTCACAAGACCCACGAATAAATGTGTTATTATAATTCAATATGAAGACTGATACGGGTGTATGAAATATCGTAATTAACGTATACAGTAAAACTCCCTGTGCCCTCAATAGAGCTCTCAATCATTCTTCTCTCTACGGATATACAGATTATCAAAGTAGCCCATGCAACAGCATACCCAGTAGACCCACTGATTCAATGAAACACTGTGTGCTTTTTGTTGTCCTTTTCACTGATAAACTATTTTTACCTCTTCAATTTAGCATTCCCGCTGAAGGAGTTTGAGAAGAATTCTCTGGAGATCTCTCTCATGAATTACACTGCTGTGTTACTAAGCTTAATGGAGTTTTCTGTTTTATCATTAGGAGATCTTAATGAACAGAGTCAAGCGACAACTCCATGAGTGGGATGAAAATCTCAAAGATGACTCACTGCCATCTAATGCAATAGGTATATATAGTATCTTATCCGCCTATCCTTTCCAGAAAAATAATTCTAGTATGTCTTACTTAATATGTATTACCAATCTTTTCGTAGGTCTCATGTTTTCCCAGCTGTTAGTGACAGTAGTGTATTGATCAGCCCTTGCTGGTACTTTAGTGCTACACTTCCATTCAACTTCAAGAGGTTGCAAGAAACTGGACATTGAAAAACACATCACAGAAAAAACAGTGATTGGAGTTCATTTAAAGATGAACCATACAATGCTTCCAAGTGGCGCATCCGGTACCGGTAAAGGTGCACTGCACGGAGTGTAAGATGCGCCTTATAGCCTGACGTCGCTGGTTCGAGTCCAGGCTATTCCATTGCCGACCGTGGATACAAGCTCCCAGGGGGCAGCGCACAATTGTTCGCGCGCCGCCTAGAGGGGGCTTAGGTTGGCCAGGGTGTCCTCGGCTCACTGTGCACCAGCAACCCCTGTAGACAATCCAGGTGCCTGGGGGCTTGCCTGTAAGCTGCACAGAGGCTGTAACTCTGGGCTGGCTGTATGGCAGGCCTGCAGATTGAAAAGAAACGGCCGGTTGGCGGCACACGCGTCGGAGGACAGCGTGTGTTCATCTTCGCTGCTCCCGAGTCAGTGCAGGGGTGGTAGCAATGGGCTGAGCCTAAATACAATTGGGCATTTCAAATTTAAATTGTTTTGTTAGCAAATTTATTAGATTTGTCATTTATATATTCTCCCACATATACTTGAGAACACTCTGTGTGCTAAACTTCATTGACAGTGCTATGGCAGGTAAAATTTTATTTGTTTAACCTCTGTATATTTGTGCTCTGTGCATTCTATAACTTATCTGCACTGTCAAACCTTGTGTGTGGACAGACTTTTGAAGAAAATGTTTCCAGGAAGTGACAGTTTGTCCTCTCCTAATCTATTACTGTGTCCAGTATTCCAGTCTTATTTGTTTTGTTCATTTATACAAGCACTGACATAGTTTGCAGTTTGTTTAAGCAGCTAAATCCAGTTTGTTTAATCAGCATAACGGCATAATTACAGTGGAACAGTCTTACAAAATAAAATATGTAGTTCAGTGAAGGGGGAGGAGGGGGCTTTTCCACCACAGTTTCAGGGCTAGTGTCTTGAAAGCCGATGGCTGGAGAGATTATTCCATTCTTCATGAGTGTCCTGTTGTACTGCTGAATTCTTTATACTGTGTCTGTTTCTCACTGGGCTTCGATTTGTATTTCTTTTTCATACAGATTTTTCATACAGAGTTGCAGCTTGCCTGCCCATTGATGACGCACTGCGTATACAGCTGCTGAAGATCGGCAGTGCTATCCAGCGACTGCGTTGCGAATTAGATATAATGGACAGAGTAAGTATTGCTATGCTTTGTGAAAACTGTTAGATTGAAAGTTTTGAAGCTATACATTTTCCCCACCATACACACCCATTCATTATATAGGTCTGAAATGTGCAGTTTAGAAAAGAAACCTGTGTATCACGTGGATTTTCATTTTTAAACATGATATCTGGTCCTACACTATGTTAAATAAATCTCAGTTGGTAAGCTATGCTTTTAAATTGTCTTGCAGTTCCTGGCTCATTTCAACTTCAGTGCTTCCCCTATTAACAACATGCTTTGACCCAGAAGACACTGCTGGGGTGATATAACCAGTAACAGACTTCCTGGAAGGCAAGGCATGCAAACTGGGAACTTGCTTTAACCTAGTGTAGAACCAGGATGGAATTGCATACTATGCCATGTGTTTCTATAGAAACTGCTCCTTTCAGAGCTATAAAATTAATTGAAGGGCACAGATTACTTTTTACTTTTAATGTTTGCTTTTAAATATTTTTAAGACATTGGGGGGGGGGGGGGATCTATATTTAAAAGTAATTGTGAGAGCTTTTATGTTATCAACCAGGTCCTTCTCATTATGAGATGAAGTGCATAGTCTGTGTGTTTATATAGGTGCAGCTGTTTTTCTCCTGAGCTGTGAAAGGAATTGCTGCAGTAAGGCAAATTAATTGGACATTCTAAATGGGAAGAGAATTGTGGATAAAATAATTGGCCACTCTAAATTTATTAAAATAAAAAAAAATTTGCACATAGTGGTATATGGTTTTTCGTCTCAACAATTCAATTAACGAGTTCCGAATAATATGAAGCTTCTAAGTAGTTCTTTGGAAAAAGCACAATTTACATTTTATAGATAATCTACAATTTAAACAAACCACTTTCTGGGCCTTGGGCTTTTACCTGGAATTACACATACTGAACTACTGTAGTAGAAGTCAAATAAAATATGCGGAAATACATAGGTATGTTTTCTGTCCAAGACAGACTGGTTGTTTTGTTCTTCCAGAAACTGGTAAAAGACAAAAAACTGAACGTCTTCTTTTGCTGTCATTCACGTACGATTGTATTGATCCACTGTGTTGTAAAGAGTATCAATTTAAAAACATGTTGGCTAAATTAAAGGTGCATGATAAGCTAGAGGAAACATAATTACTGTAATAATACTTTCTATTCTTTCTTTCTTTCTTTTCCACAGTGTACATCGCTTTGTTGTAAGCACTGTCAAGATACAGAAATAACAACCAAAAATGAAATCTTTAGGTGAGCTTGTTGTGTTAAATACGAAGCAAGACTTCCAACTGTAAAAGTAGAAAAATGTATGACTATCCAAAGGTCCTCCTGTGATCGCAATCAGGGGTTCTCTCAAACTAGAGAGACAAACGTTTGATACTGGCCATAGTTCAGTGTGTTAAATCATGACTAATCTTTTTCAAAGTCTGTTTTTATGGCTAAAATAATGTTTGATATTCATGACACGACAGTTCCAAGAAAAAGGCTAAAACAAAAACAAAAAAACACATGAATGTCATACCCATCAACATTTTCTTCTATCCCATGTATTTATTTAATACATCATGCAAATTGCATTCTTTTGATCTGGTTACCACCACGCCTAAAGGAATATATCAGTTTTGTAACATTGTGTTCTGAAAAAATCATCGCTTTAGAGATTGGAATTGTGCTTAATATGCAGCAGTGTATGCTGACAGAAGCACTGATCTGAATAGAAATTCATTTGAAATACCTTATTCAATGATATAATAATGTGACTGCAGAGATCAGAACAGAGTCTTGCTGCAGTTAAACGCACTGCAGTGCGCTGGTTGACCACTGCTATTATTAAATTTCCTGCACATGTATATACTTTTTACAATATTCAAAAAGAATAACATAAAACACTGTGTAATCTCTAATTGTATTATATACATGCTATACCATCACAATTTCTCTTTTTGCCAAATCAGTCTGTCTTATATTGTGCAGTTACACAGCGCTTCCTCCAGTTTCACCTGACAAAAATGCAGCCAAAACAAAGCGAACGATATTAGCTAGGGTAATGTAACAGTTAATCATTAAACAGATATTCTAGATACTGTGATGCATTTTTTGTATTATCTGTGATCTTTCGTTTTTGTGCATCTTTATTTGCAGGTGAACTGTGACGTTAGGGCTTATCGAGCACCCTATTCTGACTTTGGGTACTGTTTTAAATTGCATTGCCTTTTACGTTTTACGCATTTCTGTGCATGGATAACATTTAGATTCAATTTTGCTGTTGGGTCGTTAATGGGAAATTTTACATACTGCTACAGTACGTACCGGATTTAAAAGTATTTACTGTATTACAGTTAACGTGTTGTCTCTTTAGTTTTGGCAATGATTATTATCATATATCATATTGTTCCGAATTAAAATACTTATTCTGTTAAAAATATAGCACTGTACCAACAAAAACAATACAGTACATCTAAATGGAAGCCTACTTATTTTAAAAAACAGTCCTTTCATCTATGTCTTTTTGATATTGTATTTTATTTTATTTATTTTTTCGCGTTTCCTGAAAAACGGACAAGGGTTGGAACAGGCCAAAATGAAATAATCAGATATGCGTCACACACGTTTAACCGTCACTGAAATCAAAATTGTACAGGGTCAGATATGTGAGTGCTGAATGTAATAACATTGTGACATTAATGAGTAGTTCTGGTAAATAATAATTTCAGCAGAAGCAGCCATAGAGAATTATTTACATTTTCAAAGATGCTGAAGGGCTAATATTGCTAATCACTCATTAAGGAATAGTGTGAGGAACCTGTTTTGGCAGCAGTTCCTATAGTAAAAACATTGCACTATGTAATAAAGCACAGCAAAATCATGGTAGAGAACTATTGTAAAGCCCAGAAAAATGTGGTAAAACGTTTACGTGTGGCAAACTGGTAAATGCAGAGTATAACCATGGAGAAAACTGCAGAATTACTGTCTTAACCCTTAGACTTCATCACCCTGCCTAGCTCTGCCTGGCTCTGTCTCTCATCGTCCCCAATGTTCTGCTCTACTGGGCAACTCGGCTCACGCTGTCTATCTTACGCCAGGGGAGGGACTAAGAACACAGTGAACCTTCACTCTTAAAAGAGCTAACAATATAATATGGGTAAAACTTTGGTAAACATTTGTCATGATGTTTTTAGACAGATCCCATCCCAGCAGACAAAACCAGTTTGTCTCTTTTGAAATGAAATAACTAATGGTTAACTGCAGTACACAGAAGTAAGTTAAAACAATGTCCAGTTGAGTTGTTCCGTGACTTCAGCATTGCCATCACTAGGATCAGTAATATACTTCAGCTTCATTAATGCAACTCTGTTAGTTTAAACATGCAGTAAATTAAAAACCAGTGTATTTTATACACCTCATAGTTAATAAGTGCTGAAACTGAACATTTTACATCTGACAGAATGTTGGCTAGTCAACACAAAGCAGACACACATTGCTGCCTATTGAACACCAAATGTTGAATTCAGTTCAGTTCTTTATTTTCTAGACAAGATTGTAACTAATTGAAATATGCATCTCAGTTCCAAAAGGTCATTACCACTGATCTTCTCTGTCACTTTTCACCAGGATAGTGACGCTAAAACATGCTTGAAGAGCAGAGTTTGAAATATTGTCCTTCATCCGTTCTGGTAGAACAAACACTTGGCAGTTGTAAACTAATTGAGATGGCTTTCATAATAACAGACAAGCTGATAATAACAGTATACATGCAAGAAAAGCGACATCAAAATCAATGTCAGGAAATAGAAAAAGAACAGGAAATTTAAAAAAAATGATGAATGAAGTGTGTTCCTTTGTTAAATTGCTGGGAAGGTGTTGTTTGTTCCTCAGTTTTAGCAGCTGTCGATGTCCCTTAGTTTTACATTTCCTGCTGCCTCTCACTTCACTGAGGGAAGTTTTTAGATGAAACGTTTAGCCCTAATTAACTCCTGTCAGCACTAACAGAAGATATAAGGGCACATCCTTTGTCTGTTGCTTTGTTGGTTTATTAGACAGCATGCACAGGGTTCTGGTCTTGGAGTACAACAACATCCAGATTTAATCATTTAATAATTCAATACACAGGCAGATTTCTTTTCACTTGCTTGCTTTACAGAAACTTGATTGGTGGCCCCCCTAACACATACCTGTTGTTGTCTCTTCACTTGGTGAATACCAATATCAGGATTATAAACTTTGATGGTAAAGGATTGGTTATCATCTACCATTAATAATTCACAAGCAAACAGATGAGGTCACTGAATGGGGTTACTGAAGTCGGTCTCAGATGCACTTATCCCTCCATTTGCAATGCTGATCAACTTGTTTTTTTCCAGTTTGTCTTTGTATGGACCCATGGCTGCGTATGTGAATCCCCACGGGTACGTTCATGAGACCCTGACGGTCTACAAGGCTAACAGTCTCAACCTGATGGGTCGCCCATCAACGCAGCACAGCTGGTTTCCAGGGTAACTCACAATTTGCATACATTCTTTCAGTTAAGAGGTGACCGTAGTTGACGGGGTTCAGTTGAATTAGAATATATAACAGCAAGCACTTGATAAATATCGGTAAGCTTTGATTGTAACAGGATTTAATTTAAGAACATAAAATGATGAACAACGTGTACCATCTAAGCTTGTCCAGTTCCTAGTATCTGATTGATCTCCAATTTGTCAAATTGGATCTTAAAGGATCCTAGTTATTCAGCATCAACAGCTTGGTTAGGTAGCCCATTGCATACCCTTCCCCACTCTCTGTGTGAAGAAGTGTCTCTATCCTTCTGCCTTATATCTATATCCACTTAGTCCTATGCCCTTATCCACTGTGTCCTTCGGTCCTGGTTTCTGTCATGTGCTTAAAGTACGGGCTAATTTTGTAGCTCCTTTTTCAGATTTTAAAGACTTTAATAATTTCAGTTCATTCAACCTATCTTCACAGATCATTCCTTTAAGCCTTGATATCAATCTGGTTGCCCTTTGCTGGTCTCTCTCTTTTGCCACATTGTCTTTATGCTAACATCTAGTAAAAACAATTTCTGGCTACTGTTCACTATTGTGATACTTTGGCCAATTAATTTGGAACAAAATGGACTTAACTTTGAAGTAATCCCCATTGCTATTGCTTATCTGTAAACAGGGTCCATGACTGTCTCTGTCTTGATGTAAATACACTGGCAGTCAAAATCATGGTGTCACAAAATTCCATTTCAAGGCTGGCGACACTATAATTTTAACCACCAGTGTATGTCACAGCTGCATTTTTGCATCTACTCTGTTCAAAAAAAAAAAAAACCTAAAATAAGTAAAATAAAGATTTCCTTTGCTTCAAAGTTTTGTCTGGCTGTTCATTAGCAATGGTTTCCAATAAAAGTACTGCTTTAAAGTAACAATATACAGTATGTAAAACTGTGTGACATATATGTGTATACAGGCAGATGAGCACTGCCTTATCTCCTTGGATGCTGATACTCTGAATAACTTGTACGTAGAAAAGGTTTAAAGATGATTACACTGTGTAACAAAAAAAAAATTGTTTTGTTTCTGGGTAGTAAGTGTTATTTCCTAATTGCTTATGCCTCAAAAGTATAGAACATGGCTATTATTCCCCACAAACTTTGCTTTTGTGACCAGGACAGTGATATTTCAAAATATCACTATTTCCAATGGGAAAACGGGCAAATGTGTGTCTTTTCGTTCACATAAAGTCAGAAAAAAACACGAGACTTGCAATGGGATTAAAGGAGATGAAGTGTATTTCTGTCTCAGTAAGATGACGATTCTTCCATTCACCCAGAATTTGACACATTTTGACCTACGGAACAATGTTAAACATACCGAACTAGCGCTTGCCTACCCCCTCCATGCTTCATTTCTAAACTAGAAAACTATAGTACGATGACGGCATGATGACATCACAAATCTGGAAAAAGAACGTTCCATTCTGGGTGCCATAAGTCGTTGCGATGCCTTACATCACATTTCATAATTTATTCGCTACCGTGAACTCCAGGAAATAGGCAGTTTTGGTTGGACACTAGTGATTGGCTTTTTATGTAACATCCTGTGTATGTCACAGTGCAAATTAATGGTGTACAGAACTGTACTCAGTTGAACTATGAAATTGCAAGGAAATGGGTAAATATTGTTGTTCCAATATGGACACATGCAAGTCACACTTTCATTTTTTATTTTGAGTGCTAACTGGCCATTGTCTTTCCTCGAAGCAATGTGAGTCTCCTGTTGACTGTACTTGTGTAGTATAGTCAAGTACAGAATAGTCTTATAGTCTATAGTCTTCCCAATATAGTGGTCACCTATTGTTTCCCTGAGCTGACGTACCGTATTTCTATGTATAAGATTTGTTCATTTACCTTTCAGACATGGTGTCCCTACACAATTGTTTTAATCTTGTTTCGCAGATATGCTTGGACCATTGCCCAGTGCCGAACCTGTGGCTCACACCTGGGCTGGAAGTTCACAGCTACTAACAAGGACTTGACTCCTCACAAGTTCTGGGGATTAACACGCTCTGCTCTGCTGCCGACAATCCCTAAAACAGACGAGGAGGAGGAGGAGGGGCAGGAGGCCTCAAGGCTTTTGCGCTTGTAACTAGATGCTGCATGAATAGAGAAAAACTTAAAACGAACAAACGTTCAGCAAACTCTGTGCACATCTTAGCCTGAGTCCGTTGGGGGCAGTGCAACTTCTGAAAAATAATATCTAGCTTTCCACTCAACCTGCAGTTTAGTTTTACAGTTATCAGATTTGAGCCTGATGGTCTTTACTACTGGTTATGTGCGTCTTGAAATGTGCCAAGTTCTTTTGTGCAGAAAGTTGCAGAGAATGTTTAGTCTTGGGAATTTCATCTTCATCAGCAATCTGTGTTACTGTCATATCTCAACCAGGGCATGCCACCTGTGCTGTATCATTTTGTGTTATTGAAAGCTTTAAGTAATGCTATAAGAACTTGGTATAGTTAGTCATATAGGGAAAGGACCCCATTCGCTAGCCATATCTACAGCCTGTGACCTGCGTCACATGTCTAGTTATGTTCTCCTTGTGAGAGGACCAGTATCCTGACACTCTGACCTGTAACTAATTATTGTGGTACTATAAGTGTTCGCTTTCAAGGTTGGCAGGCAGTGCTAAAGGGCATGTTGTGTTAGGATTCAAATAAAAAATGATGATAAAATTAAAAGCAGTTGTAAGTCTAATATATCTTTTAGGCACAGCTTTCATTCAAGAAGCACCTTGTCACTAGAAAATGCTGTTCAGACCAGGAGGCTGTTTTCTCATAAAACATTACAATAATAATTATAATAATAATAAAAACAATATGCTGATAATCATGTTGTAAATGGAATAGTTGTTTATGTTTTGTAAAGTTAAAGTTGATACTGCCTGAGGGATTAATTTATTTTTTTGATTCAAGGTTTGTGATGTATGTCTGATTTATGTAGGTGCAAACATCAGCACATTGAGGTGTGTATTACATGCACAGCTTTGAATTCCTTTTATTTCAAACTTAATAGTCAGAACACTCCTATATTTAAATATGTGTGTTGTCAATAGCTGTGGGAGGTAAGCTGGAGGAACTGCTGACATCAAGATTTCAGCAGTTTCCTCTTACTTCTATGTGCAGTTGTCCTCTGCATTTACCAGTAAAGATTACTTTGAACCTCTGCAAGCTGTCTGTTTGTTTTTTAACCATGCTTTGTTAAGCTGTTATACTGATTTTTAGACCATCTGCTTTTTCAGAATACTCTCAAACCTTGCTTTAAGGCTCAATATAAAGACCATGCAGTTAAGGCCACTTTTTTACAGGCACAATTGGGCAATGTCACTTTCAATATTGAGGCCAACTTGGCAGTCCCAAACATATCAAGCTTCTTAAACTCCCACTGCAATAAGACTTACTGTACATGCTGGGACACTACCAACCCTCTGAAAATTTGGATGCAACATCATTAACATTTAATTTAGGTGGGGTTTTTTGCAATTCAGATTTATTAGAAACTAAAACAGTAAATTACAACAACTTGCATGGGAGAAAATAAATAGTATCTTAGTAGAATGTTTTGACTACGTGCCTTCAGAAGCAAGGCCACAGTCATATTAAGGCCACATTTCTTGGTCCATGATTGGCCTTAATAACAAGGTTTTTATTTCTTACTTATTTCATTTACTACTGTGTGTGCTTCGTACAGTTGTGTATTGTTGTGTTTGCTTAGTTTGTTTGCTAGGCAAATGCCCCTTTTCAACTCCAAGAAACTAAATCCATAATGACCACTCGTGTACAGCTGTAGTCTGCCCCCTGTACAACTGAGTTAGTAAATTTAAATCTCTATTCTGAGGTAAACTTTAAATGTTCAGGATTGAGTATTTAAACACATTTTTAAATAGTCATCCATTTTGAAAACAGTTGAAAAATGTAAAAATAGTACCATATTACAATAAATCTCTATACTTAATAATACAGAGGGGGACAGAAACCACAGCTGCACAGCCCTATTGGTCAGAAATCTATTAGCTTTCAGAAGCAGCCCCTAGGTTTGAAAAGGTTGGTTCGTAAGTTTGGAAAGTAATTGACACAAAGCAGGCCTGACAGGATGTGAAACTGGTAAGAAATGATACATTATTAAAATGTATGTATGAAGTATCTCGAGATTAATGACAGGTTATTCTGGGATTATACAGAATCAACACAGAAATAGACTGCGCATGGCACTTTGGCAGACTAGAAGCAAGTTTGTCCTGTTCTTATCGCAACCTGACATTTCTTCTCATTCTGCTACTTATCATTACATTTCAAGTGAACAGCATGACAAGCCACGTGGGGCTACAGTGCAACCTTGGTAACACTTTACACGCCGTGTCTCTAATTACTGTGCATGAGTAAAGAAACACTACCAAAAAAAAAACACAAAATCAAATTGTACTCACTTTGCAGGCATGTTTAATCAAGGAAAAAAATATACCCCAAATCATATACAAAGTTTCCACCCTGCACTCTGATGCCACTGAACAGATGGTCTGGTTCTGTGTACCCCAATTCTGAGCACTCTATATGCTTTCTGTCTATCCACATTATGTATAGTTACAATGTACTTAATGTGTAACCCCATTCTAATACAACTGTGTACTTACATTTGCACAAAGATTTTTTCATTAAGTACATTGTAGCTCAGCATCAACATTGTAATTATGTGAAAGTACACATGTATTTACTATGTAAATACACAGTGGTTTGATACATGGTGCAGGTAATATTATAATAGACCTATAATTACTTCAACTAGGAATGGGAATTTCGAGATTGTGCAACACCCTGCCCCAAACCCCATCAAACTCAGCCATTTTTTATCTTCTGCTAAGCTCTTTTTTGATATTTAAATAGTTAATTTGTTCCACTGCTGAACTTTAGGAGCTAAGCTTTACTTCTAGTTCTGCAGGATTAGCTTCTTTTAGAATGATCATTTTAATGGTCTCTTTCGATAGCTACATCTTTTATATACTTACAGGCCTTTAAAAACAAAAAAAAAAACATGTTCCAGAAAAAGTAATGTGGAATAATGACCAAATTCAAGCACTTAATGAATCCTATTACTCTGCTCTTTCAGCATCTGCAAGATAGCATCACGTGTAAATGAGGGCTACAGTACATGCTAAATGGAGTGTATCACTCCTACATAAAAAAGCTAAGGACATTTCAATTGGATACAGAGCTGCTGTAAAGACATCGCTCGATGCTTTGTGAATTTAAAATGTGGGATGAAGTGTATATTTAACAAGGTATTGCATGTCTAAGCTTTGGTTCCAATGTTCCAACTGATGTATAGAATACTGCAATACATTCTACTGCTCAATCTTTGCTTCTGTGCCATAAATCTTAATGTCATTTTAAATTATATTTTGGAATAAGTAGTGAGTTAAAATGTCAAGAAAAAAAAAAATCATGAATATGAATGAATGTGTAACAATGTGTATAACATAACAGTGTTGATTATAATCATTGTGTTTAATGTAATTCAGGATTCTAACCTTAAGGAGTTTATCTGATCACAGCACCGCCTATACACACACCCTCTAGTGGTAAACAAAAATGGTGTAATCACAATTGCTTTTGCTTTTTTTAGTTTAAGACAAGCTTCAAATCCAACACATTTTGCTGAATGATATTGCAAGCTTCCTGCAAGTTTGTAGTAATCTGCTCAATGGAGCCATTAGAATACAATACAGTAGCATCTGCATAAAAATGTCATTTAAAATGTTCAAAACTAATTGCTGATGTAAAGTGGAATCAAGACCGGTCCGAGCATAGATCCCTGCAGATGTCTAATCTATTTTCAATAGTCTGCTTACTTTGCTGTCTTGTCACTGCATGAGTTCCTTCCCTGCAAAAACCACATCATTGTATACATAGCTATTCTAATATGTTAAAGTGTTAGCAGACCCAGACACTGTGTTCCACCATTGCAAAAACAAAACAAATTGTAGCCAACCAAAATACAAGACAGAATAGTTGAACTGGAAAATGACTCCTTTCTCTTCCAGGTGAATTCAACTAAAAAATAAAACACCTTACAAATAATATATACGGTATATATGAGACTTGTAGGCTTTGGACTCGAGTCACGGCCGCAGAAGAGTCGGACTCAACCTTGTGTGGCTCGGACTCAGACTTTCTATTCTATCTAAATTCTATCTTTCTGGTCCTGCTTCCCCTAAAACTTCCACCAACAACTACACCTCTCTGAATTCAAAGTCTTCAGTTACTAGGAAACTGCACAATAAAATCTCACCCAACAAAACATTATCCAATCACTGATTAGCCAATCATAGTATAAATGAGAAATTGGAAGTTAGGTTGCAGTGAAAACACAACCCCAGCCGAGTTACAAATCCAACTGCACATATAGCAAAGACCGTTTTTTTTTTGTTTGTTTGTTTTTTCTCTTGCATTGTTTTATAAGGAATAACTAATGTCAGCATAGTTAAGAAGTTAATAATGATTTGGCTTTTAAAGAGTCTCTTTCTTTACATTCAAACAGTATTCCAATTCCACTTCCAAAAGAAAGCAAAGAAAGTAAGACAAATTTAAAAAGGCATGCAAATAGAATAATCTAGCTGGAAAACATGTAACGAAATCATCTTTTTTAAATGTTTTATTATTTGTGCATTTTTCCAGAAGAATCAGACAATGTCCAAACATTTCCCCCACGACTACCACTACCTTAATGAACATTGGTTAGAGTTTGTTTCAAGGACTCTGCTTGGAAAAATAACAACTGATTGGTTAAACAGTATCACATGACCGTGCGCATATATAACATATAGCATGGCTTGCATACTAATGAGCCGCTTCACACTGAATAAATCACTATGCACCACTACATTCTAAATTCCATGACAAACTGGCATTTTATTTGGTACAAAACCACAGGCAAAAATGAGTGGCATTAGACTTATTTCCTTTAATATATTTGGGGATGAAACTGCACATAACTGGTACACCACCAACTTTGAGTGAAGACAGCCGTCTATCTGAAAATAAATAAATAAATAAAATAAGTCCACCAGCAAGAGTAGACACATAATAGTAGATGAGGAACAGCTAAATGAAATTGGAGAAAACAAAAGATTAAAAAAAACACACAAACACAAAAAAACTACAGCATGGGCTGATTAATGTACTAAAGAAAAAAATATGGACATTCATTTTATGGAAATACGTCCAAAAAAATCTCAACAACATTAAGGGAATTTTATGCCAGTGCAAGAAGTTCAACTGGGGACCAGTATTCAGTTTTATAACACTGAGCTGGACTAAATACATATTTTAACAGTAGAAGTTTTAACATCTCTGCTGACAGCAAGTTTAAAACCAGCAATAATGTATTCCTGTCAGTCAGGAAAACTCTTAGAAAAGCAGGTAACAACAAGGCCAGACACTACCCAGAATTACCCGCCTGGATTTTAAACATCTGTGGGAAACTGAAGTACTGTCCCCTGACACTGCAGTTGGATTGGTGCATAAAATCTGATTCGAACATCAACTGGCACAACTTGTACGCGAGGGTGTCCGACGACTAACAAAAGCATATTCTGAGATCCAAAAGGAAGAAAACGTAATAGAATGTGTGCCTCGCACATAACGAGTTAAGAAACTCACTTCAAGATCCAGCTTCAGTCTCCATCGCAGCTGCTCTCCTTACTTCCTTAGTGTCATTTGAAACTCCAGCCATTATCACAGCTTGTGGTCAGTCCTCTAGTTTCAAGTGAGATGGCAATTTCGGTGCAGAAATTCACAATAAAAGAACGTGCAATTTATTTTTAATAAGTGAACAATGAATTAAATAAAATAAAATTTGAGACTATTACACTGCGGGTGTATACACAATAAAAGTTTCTGGTTTTGTCTTAATTTAAATGTGTTTTAATTATTTTAATTATTTTTCTTCCCACAAATGACAGGTAGCCGTGTTATAAGCGGTATAAACCACTTTGGGCCGTGTGGTTCCGATGATATATACCACTTCAGACGTGGTATATATCATGGGAACTGCATGGCTTGTCATGGTTTATACCTTACATATGTAATTATGGAGTGGTTTCTCAAACATGACACTGAACACAGTGAAAACAGTAGTACTTCTACTGGTACAACAAATAACCTCTCTCACTACGAGCATCACAATCTACATTTCGGGTGGGAGTCCTCAGTCAGTGTGCCAAATGTTATGGGGGGCCCTGAGCCAAGAAATCTTTGGAATCCCTGATCTAGAATACAAAGTAAAGACTTGTGAGAAGAGTGAGAAGATGACTGCATTGGAAGATGGAGAGGCTTTTGTCTAGTAATGAAAAGATAAAACCTTTTAGTGATGTCCTGAATGCATTCAAAACTCTTCAGTCATGTTATATCTATTTCCAAAAACATGTGAAAAATGATGCTAATATAATTTTCAGAAAACAGGGGGAGCACACTTGAAACTGGTTTGGAGAGTGCTAAGTGCCTGTTTGTTATTTCAGTTTCCAAAAGCTGTATGCCAAACAAACTCATGCATGAGGCAACCACATAAACACAATGATATCAAAATAAGACAATGATTGAATACTGTACGGACCCTCCAGGGCCCACAGACAACCATGTAGCAAAGTTCACATGAGCTGCAGAAAATACATCTATAAACTACATGTATGGCCTTAACGTGGCAGTAGCTAAGACAATGATTTCAGAAATTTTGCTTGTCCTGCAGTGTTTGTGAAGTGAAAAACTGAAAGGTATATGTTAAAATTGAGATCGACTTGAAAAGGCAAGGTGTAGGGTGTGGGTTAACCAAGTGCACATCATGTGTTTTCTATTGGAAAAGTGAAGGTTACCAAGGTAAGGGAAAGTTCAAGTTAACTAGATTAAGGGAGACTTCAGCTATCCTATGATTTATCCAGAAAAAAAAGTACAGTATATGCTGTATTATTAAGCTGCATTCACACTGTTATAAATGGACTCGGTCTAGTTTGTTTTGTTGAAAACAATGTGTCAATGTGCTTTGTGTTCACACTTATCTGCGAGCAAAGGGATCAAGTTCATATGGATGCAAGCTAAAGTTCTTTTTTTTGTGGTTCTTTTCCATTCTTTCAGGAATTCAGGACCCAGTTCATTTCTGTTCACAAAGTAGTTTGCAAGTGCACTCGGTTCATTTATATGGTGTGTGAACCGGGTGTTTACAATATGTTGCAAGGTATCTTGAAAGATGGCAGCTATTGAAGTATTGCTCCAGTTAATAATAGCATGTTTTAGATTCTTACATATTGCTGTGGAATAAAGCAGGCGAACAGGGGAGCACGTCACTAATTGAATTAATACATGTGTTGAATGATGTGCAGTAGGAAAATAGTGCAGTATTCAATTAGGCAACAATGCATTGTTCTGCTGGCATTCATTTACTATTTTGTGAGTTTTGTCCAGTTGTTCGACTTGGACCAAATTTATATCAGAGTTTAAGTTTCTTGCACTGTCCATGTAATTAGGGTTGCCAGATTTGCAGAGTGAAAAACTGTGATGTTTTTTTTCTTCTTCAATTCGTTGTCATCGTACCAACTCCAAAGCTGTTGAAATAATAACACAATAGTTTGAAAATTAAACATGGGGTGTATTAATTGCAGATGATAACAACTCATTTTCTTCCTATTGTCGTCTCAAAACATGTTCACTCTACAAAAATCCAGATAAAAAATAGTGATAAACAAATAATCATAATGATTAAACAAATAATCCATTATAAGATTGTTTATTTTATTTTTAATGACGCTACACAACCTAATAAATGCTATTATCTTGCAGAGCACACCAATGCCATTCTGTACTTAAATAAACAAAAGTGATACAATTGCAAAACAGGGATGATTTAACAGTTTCTGACCTGGACAAAAAATGAAGGATTTTGCTCTACTTGTTTCCTCAGAATATGAACTAAACTATGCGTGAAACTATGTTTACTTCTGAGTGGTTTTACCTTACAGTTTGTTTTCTATGTGCAAAAGGACCAAGGCCAGCAGTTGTTCACACTGAGGTTTAGCAAATAAACCAGACTCTGTGCGTTTACCAAAAGGACCAAGACCACCTCTTTAGGTGCACTCAGTACGGTTCATTTCCCAAGCAAACTTTGTTGTTCACACATCGTAGCAAACATACTGAACTGTATCGAGTGTGGACCAAACCTTTTAAACAGACCCAGTGTGAACACAGCCTTAGTACATCAGCACTTTCAAGGTCATAAATTGAACATTATAATTGGTCTAATATGTCCAAACTATTTTTTTTTTACAGGAATAAATAAATGTCAGTGATAATAAACACTTTCAAACTTTCATCCTTGTTGACTCCATTGTGCTTATGTATTTTAAGCTTGCAACCCAAAGTGTAAGGCAAGATAAGAAGGAATCAATTGATTGACAAAACTTTTATCTAGGTAAACTGAAGGGGGCTGAAAATGACCAAACCAAAGTTCCCTAAAGGTTTCATTTACATTGTTGTTATCCAACTCTGTGTGCTAGTCTCATTTACTTTGGATTTTTATTCCACGTCCAGCCATGAAACTGGCAGACTAATTTGTCTCATTTGTAAGTTCTTTTAAGAGGTTTCTGCATCTAAGGTAACTGATATTCGACTTTTCGTAATATAAACTCAAACCCAACAGCTTCTAACAAAAGGTGATTCCCAGCAAGGTTGGGTGTTGTATCTGATGATTACATTTTCCAGGATGTTATTTTTTTATGCTATAGCATAAACACAAAACTTTGAACATGATGTCATAAAACATGAGCAGATCTTTCCTTATTAGTTCTTATTGAATTAATTGCAAAGAACATAATCAGAGCTTTATGAAATCACACTGAATACCCTGAACACACATAACAGCTGTAAAAAAATCACACTGAATAGTGATTTTAGCACACATTTAAACTTACTGTAGCTGCTAGACTATGCAATGTGTATTATAGGTCATTTGTATTATCAAGTGCTTATTTTACAAAGGAAAATGCTTGCAATGTATTGGGATTGGTTTAATCAAAATAATTACTTATAATAGTTTTTTATGATGATGCCCCTTATACTGTCACTATATGGTAATTATATCAGTGTCTATTACTGTCTGACTACAGGGAACAAAGGGTTGCAATAATTTTACTTCAATGCCTACGCCAGTCTCTCAGCAGTATACTTTACTGTGCCAATCAATTGTTCAAAATCGTTAACAAAACTTGTGTGTAACTTTATAACAGGGTTACGTTTTGTACCTTGCTTTACAAGAAAAGCTACATAAAAAGATTGTAGAAATGAATAACTGAACAGGACAATACATACTTTATTATTTATTATTATTTATTTCATAGCAGACACCCTTACAAACTATCACAGTAAAAGTATCACATTACACAGTATCACATTACACAGTATCACATTACAGAATATCATATTACAGATAAGAGCAGTTGTAAAATACAATGAAATCTGTATCAAATTCAATTGAATAAGTGAAAGACATTTTAACTTAATCGAAAGCATCTTCAAACACAAAGAATAGTTGTTGCAATATACATCAATGCATACACAGTTTGGATATAGATGAATAGATACAACCAAATCCAAACTGTTGTATAGTGGTATGCCTAAATATTTAATAGTAAAAAATGATCCAATGCAGAACTTGTATTCTAATTCACATTGATGGTACAAGTATTACATTCTGAGTGATTCCACTTATTTAAACAATGGCAGAATTAAATACTGTCTCTGTTTGATGGTTAAAATACTGCTCTTTGTGCACGCGTGAATGTGGAACACCAAGAATGCGTGTCAGTCAATTAGTGTACAGAAAAGGAAACTGACAGAGAGGCTCCTATTTCAATAATTTATAGATGTTTTCCAGTATTTCGATCAACTGAATAGATGTTTTTACATGTTATTCCTGTCTTACTTGTCACCTTTGCATTCATTTATTGGCAAGATGCATCATGCATTCACAGCAGTTCTTATGTGTTGATCTGAGGTCAAGTCACAATGCTTACATTCATCCACTATCATTAATCTTTTACAGGGTCATCGTGAGTCAGAGCCTAACCCAGCAGACACAGGGTGCAAGGTGGGACTACACCCTGGACTGTACGTCAGTCCATCACAGTGCGCCACACACAAAGGGCAATCAATCTGAACAGCATGTCTTTGGACTGTGGGAGGAAACCGGAGTACCCAGAGAAAACCCACACGAACACGGGGAGAACATGCAAACTTCACACAGACAGACCCCTAGGCTGGAATTGAACCCAGGACTCTGGGGCTGTGAAGCAGCAGCGCTAACCACCATGCCGCCATGCTTGTATTATTTTGAAATAACACAGGATTTGGATTCAGCCAGGCAGATTGTTCAAGCTGTGAAATTGTTAACACACATTGCAATATCTTGTCTGCGTAACAAGTATCGATCCCTTTAAAAAGTTTTGAGAAGACAAGGCTATGAAACAGCTATAACAAAACCCAGCACCCCAGTCAGTGGGCGTCTTCCAATCCCACAACCAAGCCAGCTTCCTCTTTTATATCCAGGAACTCCAGAACATGTCAGCGAGCTACTGGCCTCTGGAGGACAAAGGCCAGCCCTGTAGATGGCCGCTCTTTGAGCTCACTGGGCGCGTGGCCAGCAGGGTGCGCTGTAGCAGGACGAGGAGAAACAGTCCCTGACAGTTTTGCCTCTCTAACCCACTGAAGCACAGAGCCAGTGCAACATTCCCTTTGGATTCCCGAGTGAAGACCAGCGACTTTGCACAGCCAGGACACGAACCTGCGCTGTATGACTCTGCCTGCACATCACATGGCAGTGAGGGGGACCACATGTTTCTGATCTTTAATGCAGCTGGTGTATTTAATTGAAGACATTTTTAAGAACTTGTCCAGCTCAATGCAGTGTATATTGTATTTATTTCATCAAACACGGTTCCTTCATTGTTATGATCCAACAAATTTCAGATCCTGCAGTTTGGCAGAAATGTGGTACCTCAGCCCTGGGCTTTACAGTCATTGTGGCCGAAGAGATCAAGATTTTGAGATTTTAAAGAAAATAAATCCAAGGAAGAGTGTTGTTTTTAAATACAAATGTACAATTATATTTAATTTCTGCTGGTGTTTAACTGTAAAAAGAATATATTAAAATGCTAAATAGCTCAAGTGGCCTTTGATCTTCAGATTTTGTTGGAACTATGCTCGAGTTCAGATCTAAGATGAAAAATTTGGGTGTGATTTTCAATCGTGGGTTAACTTTTGAATCGCATGTGCTCAATACTGTCAAGGTTTCTTTTTTTCACCTTAGAAATATTGCCAGACTGCGTTCCATGCTTTCTCTACCTGCAGCTGAAAAACTGGTTCATGCTTTTCTCCAGGATCGATTACTGTAACGCCCTGCTAACTGAGGTGTCTAATGGCATCCTCACTAAAATTCAATTTGTTCAAAATTCTGCAGCAACAATTTTGTCTCTGTCCAGCTCAAGAAATTACATCACTCCTGTCTTGGAGGTCTTGCACTGGGTGCCTACCAGGTTTAGAATTGATTTAAACATTTTATTGCTGACATAAGGCTCTTCATGGGCTAGCTCCGACTTATCTGTCAGATCTGTTACCTTTTTAACCTCCCACTCGCAACCTCCGCTCTGCTGATCTCAGACTGCTGTGTGTCCCGCCTGCTCGCCTGAGCTCTATGGGCAACAAGGCCTTTTGTTGCTATGTCCCCAAGTTATAGAACTCTATTCCGCTAGAGATCATGGACTCAGCTTCTTTGAGTGTTTTTAAAGTCAAAGACTTACTTTTTAGAAAGGTGTTTTTATGATTTTTATGATTGTTTTATTTCCTTGTGTTTCTCTTATGCATAATCTGTTTATTTATTGCAGTACTATTAATTGTGAATCGCTCTGAGATGATTGCTTTTAAGGGCGCAATACAAAGTTTATTATTATTATTATTGAAATGACTCAAATATCACAAAAACAGCACAAAAGGCACATTAGGAGGAATGCAATGATCTTGAACCACTCCAACACTCAAATGACATCTGCAGGTTCAATAAAGCCATGAAGTCTTTTGCCAACCAATATTTTAGGCTTTTTTTAGTTATTAGTTAGAAGCAAAGCTGGAACAATGGGGCGCATGAAAGGTATGTTTTTATTTTAGTTTGGTCATGCATTAATCTACTTTGCTTTAAAAATAACATGCCTTGTATTAAGACACAATTTGTTTTCATCAGAATGATATCCAAATAGCCTACTACTGACATTTAGAACCCCATGGAGTCCCTCCATCAGGCTGTCACAGGTAAAACTATTCCTTTCGGGGGGAAAAACAATCTTGACTTGGGCCCCAGACTACTCTGGAAATTTCTGGAGACCCAGACATAAGTTTCAAATTTCTATCTAAAACAAAAATACAGCAGCATTAAAACAAATCAAAAACAACAGCTAATGTTTGGGTAATGGCCAACTTATTTGCAATCAAAAATGAAAACAGAGCTAAAAAGAAAGAGCAAACCCGCTGGTACTATTAGATTTGGCCATTGCAGGAGACCTCAAAAGATAAGACCCTGCTTTAAATTTCTGACAACAATGAAAAGTTCAACAGACCTTTGATCCTGGGGGAGTGTCTGAAAGCGACTAACATGATCTCCTTCCTGAAAATCTTGGATTACTGTTATCCACCATCAGAAACTGACAGGCAACAAACACAAAATGCTATTCTCATAAGACACACACTATTAGGCCCATCAATGCTTGTAGTGCTAACCAACCGCACACTACAGATTAAAAAAGATGAAAAGGTGCAGGAATGGTCATAACACATGGAATACAACATTAGAGCAAAAACAAGAACCGCACATGTGTGCCATATCCAAAACGACTAAACTTACGGGACACAAGCCAGTGACTTCTTTCCTGGAAATTATTCCCTGTGGTTAAGTTCAAGGTGTTATTACAACAGAGTGCAAGCAATAAAGACGCAGACACAATATTGCTGCGCCATTACTGTTCTGAACTGAAATATCAGATTTGCAGACAGTCAGGTGGGATACCACTGTGTTTAATTATTTGACTAGAATATCTGCCAGCAGCAGGGAAATAGCCTCCCCTTTTTAAGTAATCTTGGGTTGATGCCATCTGGACCAGAAATTTGTTTGTCTTGAAAGGTTCTTCGTACTTAACTTTTATTTACACTAGCTGCAGTAGCATAGTATGTGGGTTGCCTGTAATCAGACTCTTCAGCGGTTAAAACCTCTAATGGTTCACCTGCTGTCCCTTTGGCTATTCACTGAGCCTTTATTGTTTTTGTTGTTTTGATATTTAAAGGTAACTAAGGGATGGGTTATGGGTTAAAGGTCTAGGCAAAAAAAAGGTTATGAGAAAAGTCAAATTTATCTGAAAAAATAAAAGTTCACTCAATCACTTAGCAGTAAATAATTACAACAAGCTGTAATTACAACATGATAAATGAACAGGCTGAACTGGCATTGTTCTGTCTGCACAGGAAATATAAAAAATCTGGCAATAAAGCCTGGAAAATGCCAGCAGGCTTAAGCAATCAGAAAACAGTGAATGAATTCCAACATTAAGAGAGACCAGGGATCCATTCAAACTGATTTGGATTCCAAAATGAAAGCCTTTAGGTAGTTTTACACCAAGCTATATCAATCAGGACAAGGAGAAAGATACACTTAAAATCTGCTGGGAAGTTCCTGGTGGGGGTATATAATTAGCGCTTGTGATTTTCGGTTTTATCCAATAAAAACTGATAAAACACCCCCGGATACAAAAAAATAAATGGGTGTATATCCAATAAACATTGGAAGTACTAATGTTTAGCAGTTGCTACAGCGTTAATACTAGGTTTACCTCCAATGCCAATACAAACAGTTTTGAACTGGCTAGAGTTACAAGGAGTTTCAATTACTATCAAGCACTGTAATCTTTTTATTTTGCAAAACTTATGAAAATAAATCATGTGTTTTTGTTTCTATTAATTTCAGAGAAAGAAAATACATCTGATTTAAACTATTTTCAGTTTGCAACACCTACATCTGTATGTGTGTAAAGCAATGTTTGTGCTTTTATCAAGTCTGTCCCAGAACTCTTGGAGGAAAATTGATTTACAAATAGTATGTGCAAACAGGACAATACATTCTTATTAGTAATCTATTCTGAATAAACAGCCATGCCAACTACTGTACATAATGCATTAAAATCATATTTGAAATACAGTACAACATGTTTAGCTTCATGGCTCTTTGGAACTCTCTCCCAGCTAGGTGTGTAATGCTCCCACCGTCGTTTAAATCAGCTCTCAAGACCCACCTGTTATCTTTTGCTTTCCATGCTCTTTAAACCTGATATGTGCTATTAGCTGCTTTGTTGCTGCTACTATTTCATGTATTATGTTACTATCATATATTATGCACTTTCCACTGTATTTAATGTACTATTTAATATATTATGATACTATCATGCACTTCCCAATGTATTTAATGTATTATGCTTTTTTTATTTTTATTGTATATCGTGTATTAAGCATTTCTCTGTATTTAAAGTATTATGGATTTTCTTGTTACTTTAAAGTGCTTTGTGATGGTGGTCCACTATGAAAGGCGCTATATAAAATAAAGACTGATTGATTAATTGGCTCCAGGGGTCATTAAAACATGTGAAGATATCTTCTCAAAGGGAGACTTTTTAGTTCTCTAACACAATTCTAGACTTGGGGGAGATGTTAAGGAGGGACATAAAGGTGTTTTAAACTCCTATAAGTGGATAGCTTGTGTACTGGTTCACAGATATTAACATACTGTTAATCAATAAAGAATAATCACAGAGACTCTGTTTACTCAATGCTTAACAAATCAGAGTGTGTGTGTGTTTATTAAATGCTTAATAATGGATCAGGTGGCTACAGGCCATGTCAGATCCTAGCTCACAAACAGTCTGGGCAGTCTAGTGTCTTTACAAACTAACAGCATCAATTTCATATAGCAAAACTGTTACAAATATGTTTGAGTTTATAGCACTCACAGATAAGCACATTTAAGTTAACTGAATTAGATGATAATTTTGCTAAACTGACTCACTCACACTATTGCACTAGTAACCTTCAGATAAGGAGAAGCCCATATCTAAGTTTTAAGCACTTTCTAATTACTAATGTTCATTCCAAGGGCCCACAGAGTTTACATCAGGTCTGTTTTGTTCAGTTTTTCTCAGGGTATGCTAAACATTAATTTCTTAACTGTTTTAGCTGCACATTTGTATTAGTTTAGGAATAGTTTGGTAACATTTAATTTATGTTGATTCTGATTATTATTATTACTGTATTACTATTCATTACAGCCATTGGCTGCCATACAATAGTGTTCCGACTTCCCTCCAATTGCATGGGTGGTCCAATCTAGTTTTTGTCCATTTTGTCAGTTAGCTGTATTAACTTGTATCTTTGATCCAGTCACTGACTCACTGCTCATTCATTTTTCTAGCTCAGATCTTTTCCACACACACGCTTAAGAGACATGGGCGGTGAACAGTCCTGTCAACTCCACATTGCTTCATTTAGTCCAGTTGTGCATCACCTACTGATTATGAATGTGTGTCAATATCAAAGACTATAAACATTGTTGGATGAGGGGTAAGAATGGCACAAGCTGTAATGAGAGACACGTTAACTTGAATTACTCTCTTTCTGAAAGTAATAAAACATTTTTATAGCAGGAATCTGTCCAGACAACTAATACACTATTGTTTTAATTTGTTTTATATACAACATTTCAGGAAATATCACACACCCTTCAATATCACGTCAGTAGGTTTACGATGTAGTTTTACAAGACCAATATATATTACTGTTTTCACATTTTACCTTTATTTTGGTCGTAATTGTTTTGTCAATAAGATATGCCACAAACATTTAGAGAAATTCTAATTCGACATTCAGCTAATAAATTGCTTGAAATTACAGATAAAACCACCTTTAGGAATGTAAACAAACTGGACTGGGCTCAACTACTGTAGAAGCTACAACTGTTACTGAATCATTTTCTACTAAGGATAGCCTACTAAAATGGATTACGTTTGTGTGTTGTATTGAGCACTTTCTAAATGGTAAAAAAAAAAAAAAAAAAAACATAATTTCCAACTGGTCTGGCTTGATTTGTGTGTGAGGGTGTTTTGTTTTTGTTTTGTTTTGTTTTTTTCTGTTGCGAAACCCACGTTGTAACGTATGGAATCTTTACAATTTTAGCTTTAATGTTAAAAATGTGACTACAAAAAACAATTGGCTTACATAAACATTGTTAATATATTTTTATTGACTCGACATTTTAGTTCTGTAAATTCACAAAATAATGAAAAAGTAGAAAACTGTACAAAAGTACGTATTAAAGTACGTTAAACAAACATGATCAAGTAGCTACCGCTATTGCACTAGTTTCTTTGTAAATATGCAACAATACATAATATTGTGGGTTTAAAAAAATAGATTAAAAAAAGACTGTTTACTGCTTTACCTGTCTACTCAGAAATAAATATGTTGATATGTAGCTCTGCGCGTAACGTCTGAATTATTATTACAAATGCTCTTTGTTATTTCTGGAAAATTCGGCAGAGGGTATGGTCTCACAAGGTTTGGCAGAGGGTATGCAGATCCTTTACAAATCGTTACACTCAACGTAAGATGGTACCTTGTATGTTCAGTCTAGCAGGCATGCACTAATCTCCACACTGTAACATATACATCACTTAAAACATACAGAGGGGATTTGTGTGTGTGCGTGTGTGTGTGTGTACACACACACACACACACACACACACACACACACACAAATCCTCTCCCGCAGCAGCCATATCTCTTATATTGTTGTAATTCAGAAACAACAACTCAACATTTAAAAACTATATCTTTGAAGTAAGTCTTTTGCAACTCAAACGTTGTAGGTCTGATTGTGCATTTAAAATAATCACACTATATACAGCTGCCCTTAAAGAAAAGGCCATCTATCTTGAGTCGGAGAGGCTCCTTACGCTCAGTGAGACTGTCCTGATGACTGTGGTTTTTTCCGGCACCGACTCCTTCAGACCGGGGCGTCCTGTGCAGAGCAGGGTGGCTAGTCTCTTGGGCAGCGAGCCGCTGAAGAGCAGATAGATGCAGGGGTTAATACGTCCCCAAGCACAGGTTTCGAGCATTAAAAGTCCAAACGGTCGTCGTAATTCTATCATTTACATCGTCGACTTTTACCTGTCACGTGTTACAATCGTAAATATACATTTTTCTTATTTAGAACCTTGGGGAATAACTTTTTTTTTTTTTTTTTTTTTTTTTATATATTTTTTTTTTTTTTACAAAATGTTATTAGTACCGTTTTTCTAAAAGAGGAAAATAATCAATCTTATACAGAAATAAGTTAATTTAACAATACTTTAAATTAAACACATTGTAATCCAATTTACGAGTTCCAGTCTATATTGCTGTAACTTTCTACTGTTTTCTCCTTTCATAAAAATAATGTAAAGTCAAATAAAACAAAATTAAAAATTTAAAAAAAAGAAAACATCCAATACAGTACGTTGAACAGATTCTTAATGAGGCATTGTGACGCAGAAAAATAAATAAATAAACATTTGGCCTATTTAAAAATATTTTTTCGTATGTGATATACATAGTTAATGGCTAAAATTAATCTATTTACCAAATACTGTCCGAACAGAACGAATTCTGAAAAGAGAGCTGAAAACGTTCTTACTTTCTGTGGGCGCATTCTCATCCCAAACAGACCACAGCTGTACGACAAAGAACGGCGCCCAGCAGAAGATGTATGCCATTACAATCGCCACTGTCATTTTCACAGTCTTGGTTCTAGCTTTAGACACTCCTGTGATGCTGCTAGCCATTGAAGGAAGGGGTGTCTTAGCGGCGTTCTTTTTGTGCTGGTGCGTCTTTGTGTACAGGTTTATCAGGATAGCTCGGTAGATTCGCACCTGGCAGACTATCACGGTGAGGACCGGACAAATGAAAATCACCAGTGTTATCCAGGTCACATACGCTTTCAGTCCCCACGGCTTTATAAACTGAGCCCAACAGTCAAATACTCCTGGTGAAACTTCAACCTTAGAAAATATGAAAATCTGAGGGAGGCTTCCGACTAAAGAGATGCCCCAAGCCACGCATACCGGGACGTTCCAGCGACCTCTCTTTCTTTGGAAAGTCACCATCGGTTTGCATATCGCCTGGTAGCGGTCCAGAGTCATCACCACAATCATGTATGTCGAAGCAAACATGCCTACAATCTGTAAATACTTTATCAGCCTGCACACCACGTCGGGGCCAACGAATCTGTCTGTTATGTCCCAAAAAAGTTGTGGAAAAACTTGAAAAAAAGCCACCACGAGATCTGCCAAGCAAAGGTGGAGCACAAAAACGCGCATTCTGGAAACCTGCTTTCGTCTCTTCCAGAGGATAACGAGGATCCTCGAATTTAAACCCAGAGCGCACAGGAAAATTGCGCACAGAAGGGCGACTTCAATGTTGGCAAGGCTCTTGTTTCTGTTCAGGTCCTGCTGCTTCTCCATTTCAAGGCTAAAGTTGTTGCTGATGTTTTGAAAAAATAATGTCATCATAAAAAGTGTAGCTGAGTCGTTCCAGGTATTTTTTTGTTTTATTTTGATTTTTGTTTTTACCGATATCTGCAAAAAAGGGATAAGTTGAAAACTTACAATCTTGAAATTTTGGTCAGTGTAGTTAACCAGGGTATTAATTGCAATGTATGCAAAAGAATAATAATATAATAATAGCACACACACACACACACACACACACACACACACACACACACACACACACACACACACACACAACATATACATAGATATATTATATATATATATATATATATATAATATATATATATATATATATATATATATATATATATATATATTAATACAATGTTAAATGGCTTCAATACAGCTGCAGTAAAATATAGCTACTTAACGTTGTCAAAGATACATTAAAATGATGAAAACACTTACATGTACTATTTTCTTATTTTTTGAGGGTTGAAGAATCCAACGGAAATTGTTCCGATTTGAACTGTAATGTACCATGAGCGAGAGTGCGCCTGAGCACCGGATTACTTTAAAGCACAGAACGTGTCACCTGCTGGTTTATATCTGAGAAACCTTCCAGTAGGGAGGAGCTATCCTTTAGCACCATGGTAAGCGGGGTGCCGTCTCTGAGCTGAAACCTGCCAGCGTTCTGACTTTTTGCATCTTGCTCAAAATGTAAGGTATATTGATCTTTCGGTGTACTTCCAAGACTATAAATATATGAAGTTCTGGTTTGTTTTTTCAGTATCAACTGCCAATATAGGTTTAGAATTGACACAAACATTCAGAACAAAGGTTACCCAAGAAAGTCCTGCCTGCGCACACAGACCAATGGCAACGATTGATTCAAAGATGACAGCATGGCTGTACAGGTTGTATTTATTTATTTGTGATATAGATTTACTCAGACGGTTAAAAAGTGCAATTTCTTGCATAACTCTTAGGTTCCAATTTTTGTTTGAAACCAAAAACAATTGGCATTCCATTTCAGTGTTGGGGGGTTACCAAGTAGTACAATCTGATTACATTTTCAGTAACTTGTAATGAATCAGTTTTCAATCAGGTAACGAAATGTGGCATTACAAGTTACATTTAAAAAAAAAAAAAAGCCATCGTTTTTTTAACAAAATACATGTTATTGGTGTGATGCACATATTTCAAAAGTTTAAAAATATGAAATCATAAGTAACAGAAATGAACAGGTAGCAGTAACGAGGTGTGTACCCAGCTGGTGCTTGAACAGAACTGTTGCTATTTCAGCACTTGGTATACAACTGTACCATTGCTGATAATTAACAAATGCTCTCCGCAAGTTTTATTGATTCGTTCTGTCTGCTGTTTCAGCATGTAGTAGACATGTCTAGTTTGTCCCCAATTATAGGTGAAGAGGCATCCAAATATCCTAAAGTAGTCATCACTGTCATTTTTTAATCTCATCCATTGCACTGTTACCCTGTTGGATAACGAAAATAGCATTTATTTCAGGTGATCTGAAACTGTGCCAACTGCTTTCTTTTACACTACCAGGGCAATGCATGGTCTGATTGATTCATTGCAGCTTTGCAGTGTTTGATGCTTTATGCAAGGTCTGGGTAATCTTAAGACTGGGGCTTCATTTGACATATTTTAAAGCAGACCAAATGCATCTTCTTCTTTGCTCCTCTACTTCCCTCAACAAATGTGCCAAAGGGGCTGCAGTATGGGCAAATACAAATACACACTTCCGATAGTAATTGGCCAAGCTCAGAAAATTTTGACTATAGGAGCCAGTTCATCAGCACCTGTTTTTGGAGATCCATGGACAGTTATTTATTCAATACAATAAACCCCTGAAACTGCAAGCTTTGAACTCTGAATACAAGCTTTCAATATGGTTGATTTTTACTAAGGATGCCTCTGTATTCCTTCTTAGTCTGGCTGTGCACACAAATATTGTCCAGGTACACAATAACATAGGTATCCAGTAAATCCTAAATACTTCAGTGATTAAAGTCTTGAATGTTGCATGGGTATTTGTCAATCCAAATGGTGGCACAGAGGCACAGAAAATTCATATAGACCATGCAGTGTTCAAAAAGCTGTTCTGTCAATGTCTTTAACACTGATTTGATGGTATCCTGACCTTAAATCTAGTTTAGAAAATATCTTCACCCCCTTCAAATGATCAATACATTCATCAGTACGAAGCAGGTGATATTTATTTTTGGTAACTTTATTTCGTGGGGATTTGCTTTAAATCCCTCTATCATGGAACAGTTGGCAACAGGTTTTGGTCATTATTCATTTCAGTTTATAGCAACCAATGGTTTAATGAGTTTCAAGAAAAGTTAAAATTAGAATGACTCATACACGACTCATATCAGGCTGCTTTAGCTGTAGTCCACTGCTTCGTTTCTGCTGAGTTTTCTGTTTTTTTTTTGTTTGTTTTGTTTTGATGTATTTATTGTGTTTTGTGATGTTTGCTGTGTTTTTATGAGCCTCTCTTCAGGTCCTCTTTGAAAATGAGAATTTGATTGATTTGATTGGTTGATTAGTTGATTGAAAGGGGATACAGCGGCTGAGACATAGGAGTTACTCCAGGTTCCAACTGCATGATCAACAGTCCTTTGTGCACTACTGCATGATCAAATGTCCTTTGTGCAGGCTGTCCGGTAGGGAGTTCTGGAAGAAACACATCTCTAAACTCAAAAAGAGTTCCATCAAACTGAAAACCTTCTGTTAGAGCTGTGCTCCTTATTGTTAATGCATCTGAGAAATAAAAATGGAAACAGTTTATTGCTAAACTGTACACAACGATATCACATTGGTTCTCCAATTAACTCTGGTCAGCCAGTCATGACAAGTACATCCTAAGTCCCTAGTAGCACAACAAATAAACCCATTTGCTCCTGGTACTCTCTAAGTAATAAATCATTCACTATATGTACACATTCTCTGGAAGACCGTCATCCAGTCTAATCATCTGAGCAACTGGTGATCAACCTCAACCACTGTTTCTGGGTCCAAATACATCCTTCTTGGGTGGGTATGTCATTGGCGCGTTGTTCATCTAATTTACAATGTATTAACACATGGATTAACATATGGATTAACACAGAAGTGGTATCAGTGCATTGAACAAGATCTGTGTTTTTATTTAACTTCTTGTTTGCTTTCTAACACATGCAATGGTAGATTTGAAAATCCAACAAACTTCCTGGATATAAACGTATTGGTGTCCTTGGAATTTTAAAGGCTGTTCCTCTTTAAACAAACTATTTTGTTTTGCTGAAAGCTGTGGATTTGGGGCGTGTCCATGCAAGTTTCCCTCCCCATACTGATTATTATTTTTGTTGTGTTGTGTGCCTTGTGTCCCTGCTGATAGCAGCTGAAGCAGTCATGATTCGCTGGTTATGGAATGCATTCAGCCTTTTTTCATTCTCTTTGTGTTTAGTCTTTGCCAGTTTTTCTCTTTTGATCAGCCAGTTGTCTCTTGACCTCCTCCACGGTATCCAGTTCCATGAAGCTCTGTGTAGCTGGGATTGACTAACTGTATTACAGATAATTGAAGATCCTCCATGGTTCTGCAGTGAACCTAAAAGGGCTCCAACTGCAAAACACATGTTCTGTCACGACTCCTTTTAAATCCTACGTTATTCATGTGTCCACAAACTCCAACTACTAGTATAGGAGCTAAATGAGTGAACTCCATGTGACTGCTCATTACCGTCTTTTGCAGTTTGGCAGAACACACTCAAGAGTTGGAGTTTTTACTCAAACTGTGTATGAAATTTTAGATTAAAAGAACAAGCAATCAAAAACTAGTATTACTAAACTCCCAGTAATGTAAAATAAAAAAAAAAAACTGCTCAGATGCTGAAAAAAAGTTAGTTACTGTGTTTCTGTGAGGTACTTACAGACTGTGGCCAGTATCGGCTTCCAAGTCCTTTACCTATTTTGGTGATCCCAGCACTTAAATAGGTTCATGCAGAAACTCTGTCAGCTAGCTTGTATTCTTATCTTAGAAAGTTTTATCTGGGTCCATCATTTTTGCATATCCTTACACTTCCCAGGTCATTAAACATGAGAATGAAACTGCCCCCTCTCCTTCAACGCATTCTGTCCTATCATTAAACATGAGTGAAACTGTCCCCTCTCCTTCAACGCATGCTGTCCTATCATTAAACACAAGTGAAACTGTCCCCACTCCATCAACACATTATGTGCTATCATTAAACACAAGTGAAACTGTCCCCACTCCATCAACACATTCTGTGCTGTCATTAAACATGAAACTGTCCCCTCTCTTTCAACATATTCTGTCACGTCATTAAACGAGTGATATCGTCTCCTCCTTCAACACATTATGTCCTGTCATTAAATATGAGAGTGAAACTACCTCTGGCATCTGTCAATGCTGCTACCAACTGAATGGTACTGATGGAAACTGATCAATGTACATTTTATTACTTGTCTAAAGCAGCAAATTCAGCCCTCAGCAGGGCAGATTGGATGCAGTTGCAAATAAAAAAAGAAAAAAGACAGCGTGTTTGGAAATTCAGTTTCACCTTTTGCATGTTTTTTGCATGCAAAAAACCCAAGAAAACAAGGGATTAAGATTTTTTCGCTGACCAGTTTGTGTGCACGTTTTTGTTGGATTACTTTGGCATAGACTGAGAAAGCATGGTAAGAACTGTTTTTGGAATGCTGTCAATTACTGTATTACAGTGCTTTGATTTGCAATAATATTAACTGTTCGCATTTGGACAGTATTCATGCAGCACTGTACTTTGTTGTTTTAGAGACACTGACACCCGCTGTTATTAAAGGAACTACAAAATGGTAAAACGACTCCCACTAAGATGTGGTATTCATACATATCCAATGAAATTGGGCATGACAGTTTCTACTGTAATTCAATATTAAAGAACATTGCTTAACTTAAAAATAAATAAATAAAATTTAAAAAAAAGTAATCAAATAAATAAAATTAAAAAAAATACAAACATTCCAGTACTACATATGAGATTGACAGAGTGAATGAAAGTGCTCGACTGGTATGTTTCATGGAATTTTATCACAAGCTATAGACCCTTTAATTACCCGCCATGTAACAATGTAACAAGTGGAGGTGTATCTCCTAGCACAATCAAATCTAGACTGGCTCACACTGCTACGCCATGGGAATCTTATTTCCATTAGTTGAGGCAGATATTTCACAGTGGAAATGGATTCTCTTTTTCTATACATTTTTGACATCCTTCAGAAGTTCATCTTTGTTCATTTGATATCCACTGTTTTTCCAGAGGTCCCTCAGAGTCTGCAGTATTGCGCCAATCTCTTTCCCAGAGGCGATCCCCATTTTTCTCAGGTCATGCCCGCTGACTGGGAAGTGTGGGATAGACCACTTCTCTATTTCTGCTAACAGCTGTTCCTCTCCCTGGTACTTCAGCAATTCACAGATTCTGCTTTGGACATCTGGCTCCCTCGACTTAAGTAACAAAACAAAAAAATGTTAGGGATATTGACTCCCTTTCAATACAGAATTATAGCTACCAATATCCGAGCTACCAATATCCACCAATTTAAAAACGTTTGACAGAGTCAAAGGCCTCCATATCCTTTCTGACTCTCAACAACATGTTTCATCACAATTAGACAAATGTTTTTTTACACACACACACACATATCTAATTATATATCTTACAGACAGGAAGCCTGAGAGACAGACGAATGTCCTCCTTAAACCCCCTTAATATAACAATTCGTTAATATTAGAAAATCAAATCCAGAAATATTACTGACGTCTATGATATAGTCTCTGAATGGCTTCAAGCTGTCCGTCTCATCGTCTGCCTTGCACAGATCTCTTCTGTGCTTCACCAAGAACAGGCCAAGGTTCTTCTCTTCTCTGGAGATTTTCAGCCTCAGATCCAGCTTGTTCACATCGTCCTGCCCTCGGAACAGAGCAGACAGGATGGTCATGGGCTTAGGGTTCCGATGCTGTGCGTTCTTCCACACACGCTTCAGTTCCTCCAGGCTCCCATTCACAGGTAACCCTGACAACAAGAACACTCATCCATGAAGGACAATGGGCCACACTCATACAGCATTTGCCATCGTGTTAACTTTACACACTTGAAAACTGCTAATGCTACAGAACCAGCAAGAAATAGCCAACGTTGTTGCTTTGGTAGTTTAAAATGATTACAAACAGTGACACTGGCATATACATTTATTCTGTACACAATCAATATGTTGCTTACGTTATTGTACTTACCAAGAATTATTTATCCAGTGCTCATGTTATTGTACTTGCCAAGAATCATTTAACCAGTGCTTAAGTTACTGAGAAGAGTAAATAACTGTAGTAAAACCAGAGCTCCAGAACAAAAATCAATTTGAAGATCACAAATCCAGGAATATTCAAAACATTAATTTCAAGTTGAAAAGAAATTAATAAATCTGCTTCATTCAGAAATCCTTATTTGATTAAAAAAAAAAAAAGGGGAAATACAAGTTCAATTTTAATCTTAGTTTACAGTAACTGTGTCTTTCTTGAATCGTTTTAATTGTCATCCAACCTCAGTTCACAATAATAATAATAATAATAATAATAATAATAATAATAATAATAATGTTAAATTTTTTAATGATTCGTTTAATTGAGTCATTCTACTTTAGTTACATGCTTTCAGTTTGTTTAAAAATAAAATTATCATTATAACTATAATTATATAATTATAACATGCTTTAAAATTATCATCAAACAATGGACTGCAAGTCCAGCAGAGGAAAAAAACATGTTCTGAGGACACAGATGAAGCGTACTTGCACTCTTCATAGTGTTTCTCCATGCGTGTGGTTACAGTTTGGAGTTGTAACTACTTGTTTCCAACAGTGTCCGTTAAAAAGGCTTAAGGGGAGGAAAACCAGGATATTTTTAATGGAGATATGTTTCACAGGTTAGTGTCATTAATATTTTTAGACAGCACACATGACCATGATGAGCTTTAATAAGGGTCTAAAGGTTAGCACATGACGGCTTACCGATATACTGAGCAACATCCAGGTCGTACATGAGGGAGACTAGGTGAGCTGCATGGTTTCCAATCAGAGTCTTCTTCAGTTCCACCCAGATTCTCTCTCCGGAGATCACAGCCAGCCCCTTGGAGTTTTCCTTTATTGCTTCTAAAGTCTCAGGCTCGTGATCACCTGGCTCTTCTGCTATCCTTCCGTAAAACCTGAAATGCAAAAGGATTATTAAAATGTGACATCCACACATTTTAAAGAGGAAATATTAACCATAATACATACATTTAATGAATACATACATACATACATACATATTGCTCTGTCGTGTTCTTTCTTTGAGACTTTAAGAACCAATTCTCTAGATAAGTTTTGTGTGTTTGTTGTATGTATGGCTCCACTATATCTCCATCAATGATATGCATCCCCAGTGGGGAATAGCAAGGAATGGAAAGCTTAAGAATCTTATTTTAAAAATTGCATTATTATTTTATTTTTGCTGATGGCTGTTCCGCTGTCTTACAATTATCCCAAGAGCTCAGGTTCCCTCTACCTGGCTGCTTTGTTACCTGTGACCCTTTGAAAAGCGGTTGCTAAAAAGCATGCAACTTCAAATGCAATTGTAACTTTGTTTTTTTTAACATTCCCTTACAGTTTTGGGTGTTTGCAATCCTCCCGAGTTCTGTTGCTCCTATATTAGTTTATTATAGTTGTTACCTAACCCTGCCTTTCCCATCCTTGTACTACTGTTGTTAACCGTTCAGCTCACATGAAGCACCAACTGCACAGCATTAATGAACTCCAAAAGCTATCATTGAATTACCTCATTCATGCATATTTTTGTGGTTTTACTAGTTTTTGTACATCTCATGCCATGTGCAAAGACCATTATGATTTTTCAATACCTGAAATACCGCAGGATCCTTAAATAATCTTCCTGGATCCTCTGAACTGCACTCCCGACAAATCTCATCTTTCTCTTCTGCAGGTCTTCAAAGCCATTGAAGTAATCATACAAAGTGCCATCCAGTCCTATCAGAGACCAGCAGGACCAGCGTGAACAGCAGTACTGCACAGTCACATTATAGTACTGGAAACAATTTGGACTTGGGACATACATTCCCAACCATGACAAATGTCAGGAGCATTTACAGAATACGAATGAACAATTAAAAATGTAATGCTAATGTGATACACAGTTTTCAGGATAAATGTAAATATTTAGGTATGAGATTCAGACAGGTGGGTTTAGGGAAAGACAGACACTTCTATATATTCCAGGAATCTGACACTCCTAGTAAAGTATGCTACATAATGTGCATTTTAATTCTTATGACAATTGGAGTTCAAATAGCAGTTCTCTAAATATATGCACACATGGAAGTGTAACATACAGATTAGCTGACATAAATACAAGTATGTACAGACTGTCTCCACTATATTATTTTATTCTCAGTGGTGGATAACTAGAGATCTACAAAAAAAATTACTTGTTCGGAGGCATCAAAAGTTATAAATAAACAGACTTGACTAAGAAAGACCAAGGTGTACAAAAATACGTAGATAAAAAAAATAACCGTTAGACCTTTGTCCATATCACAAAACCCCCACACAAGTATGACCTCAACTCTTCATACAATACAGTTGTTTTCCTTGCCAGGCTTTCTAGTTATGTATTTATATGCAGTAGAAATGTTATGTCATTTGTAGTTGTTTCAAGCATGCTGAATACAAACAAATGATCCCAAATGTATTAATAATGCAAACTACTGAATCACCCATCTAAGGACATTCCACATGAAAAGTTACTTAAAATAAAAATGCACCACTGGTTGCTATTTGTTAGAAACGTTTTCCTTGTTAGAAACTAAAACATAGTAAATGGATGAATGAAACTCACAAATGAATGTAATTGTGCGTGCAGGGAGTATCAATGACGGTATGTAGATGTACTGGAAACCTACAGTGTGATGGGTTCCCCCTGGTGGCTGAGGTACACATGACTGGTTGACTGAAACCCAAGAAAAGTTTGTCACTGAAGGTTGTCAAATCTAGCTGCTCGCTTGAAAGTTCTTACAAGCTGAGATTTTACTTCTGGAAGTCTTTTTTTAATATTTAATAATTACAACTGTGACCTGTAACGTGAGTAAATGGCTCTTTAAGAGAAATGAATCTTTCAATAAAACTCTTGCTCAGACATTGAGCAGTGCAGCTGCAGAGCATCTCTTTATAATCACACAGAAGAGACTCTTTCAATGAAAAGCTTCAGCGCTAATGCAAGGTTTACCTAGAAACATTGAGTTGATGGTAAGATCCCGTCGCTCTGCATCCTTCTCCCAGTCTGTGGTGAACTCCACTTCAGCATGCCTTCCATCAGTCACAACGTCCACTCGCAGTGTCGTCACTTCAAAGTTCTGCTCGTGAAGCTACAACACACAACAAGATTTACTGTCCTGTGCATGGAGGGACTGCTTATCTGCAAAGCTTGGGAGCTTGTGTTGAGTAAATCTCTCTGCTTTGAAAGTTCAGGGCACATTTACTTTAGCATTAGTTAACTAAGCAAAGCAGAGCATGCATTTAAGTTGAAAAACAGATCCCAATACTCTATAAAAAGGCCATTAATATTTTATTGGAAACATAAGAAACCCAGGATTCAAATATCTACACTTCAAAGTTCCAAATCCAAAGGTGGTTTAGCAGCCCCTGACTTTAAATAGGTTATTGCTCCCCAATCACAAAATGTATCCAAGTGGCTGGATCCCCAGGATGGCACTTCCCCAGATTGGGTAGATCTGGAAGATTCAGAGATAGGTTCATCCCTGCTTGCTAGGTGACTTTTCAAGCTTTGACACAATTTGTATTACTATCCCTTACAATTGCAATAAAAAAGTGACTGTACTAAACTGGAAAAACAGAAGTAATACATCAACCCCCCAGTGCCTGTGCTCTCACTTAAATGAGTGGTGTATTGTGGAACACAAAACTGGCATTGTTGCAGGAGGAAGCGTGATCTGGACACACTGCAGTGTTTAGAAGAGAAATTCTCTCTCTTTCTCCTGGTGAACGGTCCTGAGTAAATCTTGACAGAAGTATTCCCCAGTTGATTTATGTGATGTACCGAGACTCTGATCCTATTTACAAAACCTATCCTCGTTAGTGTATGATGTTTCGGGGGTCTGACAAATCTGAAGATATATTTTCTATAACACAGGAAACACTGGACAGATTCAAAATGATCAACCTACAATCTGTTTAAACTGTACTGGAGGGTGTTTGCAATGATTGTCTATGATGTACTATGTATCAATGATATACTCTCAAACTATTTGCCCGATTATAAACTCTTCAGAACATTAAACACTGACCCTTGCTGTTATGGTGCCATGTTGCTCTCCTTTGTTGTTGATCATTCGAATACCAGCCGCCTGGAACATGTTTTTCATCTCCTCAGGGGTAGCTGTGGTGGCAAAGTCCACATCCTGAGGCTGCTTTCCATTCAAGAGATCTCTCACAGCACCTCCAGCAATCCTCAGCTCAAACCTGTGCTTTTCAAATAGCTCTGGAAGATACAAAACAATTCGTCTGATCAGAAAGTACTATACAAAGGTACCAAAATGGTCCAAGGTGTAACTTGTCTCAGTGGAATCATATCATACAGATGTATCAGTATTCACATTTTCTACTTAGGCATTTTTGTTTTGCTTTCAATCTTTTAGTTTTAACCTATAGATTAATGTAGTATGCAAATAAAAAGGTATGCCTTGTTATAAAAGATTACCATGGTAAATCTTCACTGTAATTTTGCAGATTTCCACCATGCTTACAGTATCCATTTACAATACTGTGTCGTGGTTTACCTTGTCTTTAAATATGTTTTACAATGCTTACCTAACTAGACAGGTTTACTACACTTTGCTATGCCGTTACTATGGTAGATTATCAATTTGCAGTGTGTGTGTGAGGTGGGTTACTAGATTTAATTTTGTATATTTATTAAAGAATAAAGAATTGATGATACCATCTGCAGAATTAATTAATTCAAACACGGGTCAGCCCATTCAAAACACAAATGTGTGTTACACTGTATGCAATGTGTGTTTGCAATATCACTGCTTGTTGTTATGATAACAGTATATACTTTGTGTAAGCCTTCATTATTTGTACCAGCAAGTCAGATCTTGTATTTCTCACCCACTACACATCAAAACACAGGGTGACTACCTGCTATACCCTTCAGCCCATCTGTAAAGAGGGACTGGAACTCCTTGGTCTTCAGCTGCATTGTGAACAAGCTTCTGGTTTTCCACAAGAGGTGAATTCCATTAACCACCTCTGGTCTCAGAAACACACTCCTCCACATCTGAGGAAAATGAGACATCCACAGCAGGTAAGAAATGGAAGCTGTCACACAGGACTGCAAATTATAAACAGGGTTCTATTAGAACAAGGGGCCTGCTATTCAATGGAGTGTCTTGCTTGCTGTAGAATATGCTACTAATCCTCTGCATTCACCAAACAGCCACGTTATAGAACTGCAGCGTATGGGAATCACAACTAGTTGCTGCAAGCAGATTTTTTTTTTTTCTTAATTTAAATTATTTTTCTTGATTTAAATAACTTTTTATCGTGTAGTTTACACAAATTAAGCACTTTCTTTTCACGGACACAAATAAACTACACTGCGTCCAGGTAATTATCGAGTCCAGTTTAGTAAAAAGGACATCAGAAATGTTTTGTTTTGCCAGGCAATATTTTTCATTAAACTACAGACCACGAAAACTATCCATAGTTTAACCGGAATATATGAATACAACTAGGGGTATGCTGAAAATACAAATGATAAAAACTCAAATAAAACAAAGAAATATATTACTGACAATTTTATATATATATATATATATATATATATATATATAATATATATATATATATTATATATAAGTTGCCAATGTGATTAAAGCATTATAAATTAGTATATAACACATGGCATTGTCATACTTATCTATACAGACTTTTCCGTTAATATATCTACAATGTACATTTTAAACATAGTGAGATTAGTATTTCATACCAACCTGCACCGAACTGTCAAATTAACACGGTTTTTTAACTTCCCGTGTTTGCAACACTTCATTCTCTTTTAACTTCCGGTGACATCATACGCATGTCTTCCAAAGTATTCTGGGAGTTGTAGTCCGTCGTTTTAAACGAGATTTCATGGTTTTACACAGTAACTGACACTTGATCATCCAATAAAGCGAGGGGATTTGTTAGGGGTGGCTCTTCCGTGCTGCGTCCAGGAAATTATAAACAAAACACCACAACCAAAGGATACGACGTCAGAAAAAGTCTTAAAACTAAAACCAAATCACCAGTTACAGAAGAACAAGATCGTCTGAAATTTAGCCTTTTTGGCCAAATAAATATATATTTTACATGAATATGGGGATTTAGCTGTTTGTAACTGTACCGGTGTATTGTTATCGGAGGCTTTTCAATTTTCAGAGCTAGATTTGCTCATACGAATACAACAAACAGCATATAACTTTTTTTTTCTTTCATTTTTAAAATTACCGAATCCAGTCAAAAGGTTGGATATTAAAATCTTGTGGAAAAACACATTTACTATACCCAGTTAATTAATAAAAAAAAAAAAAAAAAACTTTTCTATACCATTCTGTCGTGATTTATAAATTTGCGTTGACCAGTGATGCCTCAAGACGCTCCCGTGGGACCGGACCAGCTCCCTTTAGTGAGGTCCATAAACAGCCGAATACCTTCCAACGTTATATTTTGCAACAGAAGCCCCCGTGTGGTCCGACCAGTCTGGATCAATTTCAACGGGCAGCCGCATCGCTACCAAGATCTGCCTCCTGGGTCGGGGAGAAGGATGACAACATACGTGGGTAAGTTAGTAAAAAAGAACTGCGTCTATCATACCAGTCGAGCTTGTAAGCACTGCAGAGTCCATATGATATATTCTTTATTTTGCTCTTATCTGTATTATGCTAATAACTGCTCTTATCTGTATTATGCTAATAACTGCTCTTATCTGTATTATGTTCTATAATGTGATATTTTATAATGTAATAACTTGTAATGTGATGTTTTTATGCGATACTTTGTACTGTGATAAGGGCCTCTGCTAATAAATAAATAAATAAAATCTTATGTATACTATCAATAATATAATTAAGTACGTGTTTCGGACACTTATATGTTGCTTATTTTCAAACATATCCCGAATGGTTTAAACCAATATCTAGGGTTTTTCATTAAGACGGGTCTAAGTATAAATCTGGACCTAGATTTATGGCAGAGGCATAGTCAATATAAACTGTAGCATTTGGGGCGCAATACATTTTTATTTAATTCAGGACCTAGCCACTCACCGGGCCTAGAATTGTCCTTATTGACTTTATTTATTTATTTATTTATTTATTTACGGTATCTGTATTATAGGGTCGTTCTCCCAAAACAGTTTATGAAACTCTATCAGTGATAGTGTAAACAGTGTTTAAATACGGTAGATACGACGAAAGTCAGATCTATATATAATAATAATATATAATATATATATATCTGATATATTATATATATATATGTATATATATAATATATATATATATATATACGTGATTTCAGATGCACTAAAAATAAGCTGCACATTGTATATCACAGAGACCAGTTGAGCTATAGACTTCATATTTGCAGCTTATAAAAGGGAGAAACTGTTAGTTTGTGACAGGGAGTTGTGTTTTTTTTTTTTTTAAAGAAGAGGTACAAAGAGCAAACATACCTGGATTTGAGGAGCTGCACTCTGGTAATTAAAATCTGATTGGATTTCTATTTTTACATGGCCATAATTGTATTGGTATGTGACAACAAACGAACATGATGTGGCATCATAAGTAAGTTAGGTTGTGGGTGGAAACAGAGCTTATCAGTTCTTTATCGGCTCCTCCTGTTCTTAAGAACATAAGAACATAAGAAAGTTTACAAACGAGAGGAGGCCATTCGGCCCATCTTGCTCGTTTGGTTGTTAGTAGCTTATTGATCCCAAAATCTCATCAAGCAGCTTCTTGAAGGATCCCAGGGTGTCAGCTTCAACAACATTACTGGGGAGTTGATTCCAGACCCTCACAATTCTCTGTGTAAAAAAGTGTCTACTATTTTCTGTTCTGAATGCCTCTTTTTCTAAACTCCATTTGTGACCCCTGGTCCTTGTTTCTTTTTTCAGGCTGAAAAAGTCCCTTGGGTCGACACTGTCAATACCTTTTAGAATTTTGAATGCTTGAATTAGGTCGCCACGTAGTCTTCTTTGTTCAAGACTGAACAGATTCAATTCTTTTAGCCTGTCTGCATATGACATGCCTTTTAAGCCCGGAATAATTCTGGTCGCTCTTCTTTGCACTCTTTCTAGAGCAGCAATATCTTTTTTATAGCGAGATGACCAGAACTGCACACAATATTCAAGATGAGGTCTTACAAGTGCATTGTACAGTTTTAACATTACTTCCCTTGATTTAAATTCAACACTTTTCACAATGTATCCGAGCATCTTGTTAGCCTTTTTTATAGCTTCCCCACATTGCCTAGATGAAGACATTTCTGAGTCAACAAAAACTCCTAGGTCTTTTTCATAGATTCCTTCTCCAATTTCAATATCTCCCATATGATATTTATAATGTACATTTTTATTTCCTGCGTGCAGTACCTTACACTTTTCTCTATTAAATGTCATTTGCCATGTCTGCCCAGTTCTGAATCTTGTCTAGATCATTTTGAATGACCTTTGCTGCTGCAACAGTGTTTGCCACTCCTCCTACTTTTGTGTCGTCTGCAAATTTAACAAGTTTGCTTACTATACCAGAATCTAAATCATTAATGTAGATTAGGAATAGCAGAGGACCTAATACTGATCCCTGTGGTACACCGCTGGTTACCACACTCCATTCTGAGGTTTTTCCTCTAATCAGTACTTCATCCAAACGCATGATTCAACAGAAGCTGCAGGTCTGGTTGGTTGACATCATTTTGTTGTCAGTTGCCTGCCTGTTTGCTGAGAGCAGTGTATTCATAAGGTAGCATGCAAGCAAAAAATCTGCCTTGTTCTCTGCCTCTATTTAAGCAACAGAACCTTGATTAGAAGGCATTTACTTCTTGAGCGTGTCAGGAAAGGCGTGCACAGACAAGGTCAACTTGGCTTTATTGTTATTTTCAACATTTCAGATCTCTTAGCATACAGCTGTATTTACCTGCTCGATGTTTTGCTTTCTGATCGGTTTGCTTTTTTAAAGTTCTGCAGTCAGCTATCTTGTGGTAGTACCCTGTAATGCAGCTTCAAGATTGGTGCAATCCAAATTAAAGATTATTTTGGGTTAAATACTGTACCTTTTTTTTGTTGGGGGGATTTGCAGGTTGATTGTGTTTATCTTGGTTTTTATACATGTTAGATAAAGTACCTTTTACATCTTAAAATAGAAAAATGATGTAGCTTTGGTTTGCGCTAGATCCATCAATGACTAATTGAGTATACATAAATTGATTTGTGACTGAAACCACATGACTGGCTTACATGCACGCATTTTATACAAAGTCTCCCTTTTCTCAGTTCAAGTTATTATAGGAATACTCATGATTATTCTGGGTGCTTCAGTTGTGTTTTTTTTTTTTTTTAAGTAATGAATTACCTTTTTTTTTTTTTTCAGGTCACCCCTGGATGTTCAGAGATGCAGAAACAGATGAGAGGCTGCTTGTGAATGGAAGAGAGCTGTTTCTCCCAAAGGCACAGGAAAATGCTCAGTCCGTTATGGTGAACATCACATTACCAGGTATATAGCATTAGGGGAGATGGGATTTTTTGAAATCCTAAAAGGAGTTGACAGTTAACATTTGTCAGTATTTCAAATATTGGAACCAAATAACACAACTGGAGATTGAATGGAAACAGAGGATGGTGAATCAGTGGGATCTTTTATGTGCCGACTAGACAAAGTTCTGGCATCAATCACCAGCTAGGAACCAGACACAATGGACAGACAGCTATGGTGCCTCCATATACCCCCAGATTTTGATACTCTCAATAAATTGTGCAAAGTAGTGGCCTTCCAGGTTTCATCATAACTGGATGCATGATTCTCTTGGTAAATGTCTGTGTAAAAGTGTGATACGTTATGCAAACACACCATTACCCCACATTGTGATACTCTTATAATACCTTGTGATAAATGTGCCTGCCTCATGTAGGTATACTGATACTCATAGGTTGTCCTATGATTGTCACAAGACGACATGTGCCTTGACCATATTGTGTGTTGTTATTATTTACAGTATACACACTAAAAGAGAGATGCCTTCAAGTAGTCCGTCATCTTGTGAGGCCGGAACACTACAGAAATTTGGAGATAGCAAGATCACTTCATGAAGACCTGGAAGATCAGCCAAGCATTGTAAAAGACATCCAGCGAATATCACGCAGAGTGGCCCAACACTTGAGAGAGGAGAGGGAAGCTGAGCTGAACTGAACTGAACATTTGCACCAATGCCTATACATCAGAAATACACCAGGGCCCAAAAACTATGGCGACATTAAAAAACTACCTAAAAAAATCCAACAACAAGCTTAGCTGGCACTTTTTTTTTTTTTTTTTTTTTTGGCACACCTTCTGATTGACTGTCTTCAGAAGAGAGACAGACTCAAGGTGTTTAACATGAAGGACAGAGTATTCAAGTTGACAGTCCTAGATTAGAAATTTGTCAGATTGTTGATGCATAAACATACATCGCCTAGTGTTTTAAAGTAGTTTTAGCTAACAAAATATGTGTATAAATCTTGTGCACATTCATTCACTATACAGGTCTTAAATCTGTTTTAAAAGAAAAATGATATTGCAAACATGTATTCATGTTTTTCTTTTTTTATCTGGTACGACAGAAGGCAAAAGAATGTTCTCACTTTACATAGCTTGTCTTGCCTAGGTCATTTTACCTCAACAGTGTCTTTGGGGTCAAGCAGCTTACTGGCTTCAAAATATGTCAGTCATTAGGGGAAGCAGCTGGTTTGTTACTAACCAGAAAAAAGGCCTTGACTGGTTGGGGACAATTTCACTGTCCAGGTAAAATGACCATGAAAGTACATTTGAGACCTATAAAGAGATTGGATGAATTTTTTTTAGCTTCAATCACTTTAAGTATTGCTTTAGTTGGGTTATTCATTAATGTTATCTACCTTTCCCTCCCATGACTAGAAGTCATGTTTTCAGATAAAAACTAAACACACAATGCAAAGGTTATGCCATTATCCATCTTTTAAACCCTTTTTTTATAAACCACTTTAATATTGATCATTAAAAAAGTGGGACCCATTAACTATTAAGTGAGAGCACTTCAGTATCAAAATAGAATATTTAGGAGGTCAATGAATGAATGAATGAATATGTGGTTTTAGAGTCTTATGTTTTAATGTATGGGCTTGGTGAATTATACTTTATACACCACATATACATTATAAAACTGTAGATAATCATTAGTTTATAATTCTATGTTAAAGACAACAGCTGTTATACAGTATGCTCATAGTTCCTACTTTTTATCCTACTGACCAGAGCAATGAAGATTACGCAGACAGTTTGTCAGTACCGTATACAATGTGTATGAATATAGAAGTGTAGCGTTAGTAACTGGTTTGGACCAGGTCTGCCCAGTGAAATATTCTATTTAAATGTATGTATTTCCAGCAGTTTTCACTGCTTTATGTGGAGACCAGTGTACCTGTATCTCTGAAGATATGTAAAACTGCAATGAGTGAGGGGCTTGCCAAAGATAAAGACACAGATGTTTAAAATCTGTTTGATCCTTTTTGCAACTGCAGGGCCTCTGTTGCAGTAAATACAAAGTGAATCTGTGTTATTATTAGACACTGCTCTGACTGTAGGCAGTGCTGGGAGTACAGTCTGAAGGGGGAAGTAACACAGTATACCTACAGTCATGTTTTCTAACTGTTAAAACCCATTGGCTTTGTGCACAATAAATACATACGTTGTAAACGGATATCCCTTTTGATAATAAGAATAATAATAATAACAATAATTATTATTTTTATATAGTGCCTTTCATAGTGGACCACCATCACAAAGCGCTTTAAAAGATATGAGATTACTACCCTCTAGGCAAGGAGAGTGCTGATTGTAATATGGAAAGTACTGCTATTGTGTGAGCTGTGATCCCTCCCTCTATGCTGTAATATTACTCAGTTACATTTCACAGAGGCATAGTAAATACTTCCATTCCATTCTTAAAATTTCAAAGACGGCGGTTCATAAGAACAAGGTCAAGCAGCACACGTTGGTGACAACAAAGCTACAGATCGGCAGAGGGCGAAAACGACTCTTCACTGACCGGGATGACCGCCAACTCATTCGAGTGTCACTCAGCAACCGTAGGATGACATGACCTACAAAAAGAATGGCAAACGGCAGCTGGGGTGAAGTGCACGGCGAGGACGGTTCGAAACAGGCTCCTAGGGGCAGGGCTGAAGTCGTGCAAAGCTAGAAAAAAGCCCTTCATCAATGAGAAGCAAAGAAGAGCCAGGCTGAGGTTTGCAAAAGACCATAAGGATTGGACCGTAGAGGACTGGAGTAAGGTCATCTTCTCTGATGAGTCCAGTTTTCAGCTTTGCCCAACACCTGGTCGTCTAATGGTTAGACGAAGACCTGGAGAGGCCTACAAGCCACAGTGTCTTGCACCCACTGTGAAATGTGGTGGAGGATCGGTGATGATCTGGGGGGGTGCTTCAGCAAGGCTGGAATCGGGCAGATTTGTCTTTGTGAAGGACGCATGAATCATGAAGATGGATGGTCACAAGCCATCAAACAAAGCCGAGCTGCTTGAATTTTTGCGCCAGGAGTGGCATAAAGTCACCCAACATCAATGTGAAAGACTGGTGGAGAGTATGTCAAGATGCATGAAAGCTGTGATTGAAAATCAGGGTTATTCCACCAAATATTGATTTCTGAACTCTTCCTAAGTTAAAACATTAGTATTGTGTTGTTTAAAAATGAATATGAACTTATTTTCTTTGCATTATTCGAGGTCTGACAGCACTGCATCTTTTTTGTTATTTTGACCAGTTGTCATTTTCTGCAAATAAATGCTCTAAATGACAATATTTTTATTTGGAATTTGGAGAGATGTTGTCAGTAGTTTATAGAATAAAACAAAAATGTTAATTTTACCCAAATACATACCTATAAATAGTAAAACCAGAGAACATGAGCTGAGAGAGATGGGGAGCCGAAGACTGAAGAAGAGAACACACTGGACAAGTCAAAGTAAGAGCTGTGTGTGTGTAGATATGTATAAGAAATACATACTACAAACTTACAAACGAGACAAGGCCATTCGGCCCATCTTGCTCGTTTGGTTGTTAGTAGCTTATTGATCCCAGAATCTCGTCAAGCAGCTTCTTGAAGAATCCCAGGGTGTCAGCTTCAACAACATTACTGGGGAGTTGATTTCAGACCCTCACGATTCTCTGTGTAAAAAAGTGCCTCCTGTTTTCTGTTCTGAATGCCCCTTTGTCTAATCTCCATTTGTGACCACTGGTACTTGTTTCTTTTTTCAGGTTGAAAAAGTCATTTTACCTGACAAAGCAATGATGAGAACATTGTTGTACTGCACATGTCTTGCCTTTCAGCATCTGTCTCTGTTACTTTTCATATTGCTTTGTAAAGTCAATGAAAAGTATGTGTGTGTGTAACAGAGACAGTGTCCCATCACTGGCTTCTCGAGCACATGCATATATTTGTAGGAGCGAGTCAGATGCTTCACCTGCTGTGTTTGGCAGCTGTGGATCCCTAACCAGCAGGTGGGTGTCTCACAACAAAAGGGAGATGCTTTAAAATCAGTGAAGTGTGTCAGGGGGACCTTCCTAACCAGCAGGAGCTGTGGGTCTGTTTTTAGTCCATCTTTCATTTTTTGTTTTTGCATTTTCCATATTTTATTTGTGTGTATTACACATGCTGTGTATTGTCGTCCATGGCATTGCCATTAGTGGTACAGCCCCATGGTCCTTTCCTTTTGTGTTCAGTGTAAATAAATCCGGAGAGCCTGTGCAGTGTTACTGCATCACTTCTGTGTTTCTTCCCGACTCTGGATACCCACACTCTCTGTTTGTTTCCACAAGTACTTTGTTTTGTTTTCTTGCAATAGACAGAAGCTGGAGGAGAAGGCCAGACTGTATGAGCAGATGACAAATGGAGATCTACTAGGTAAGCACCTTAAATGACGTCAGTGTGAATTCAGAATAAATCAGGCAATTTGTGATGAGTCAGAAATTCTATTTTATTTGAAACAGATACAGCATTACAAAATGGATTGGGTGGTTTTTTTAGCTTAATTGGTTTCTAATCGCTAGTTAAGGACTTTGAATGTTATCAAATGTTATGCTTATATTTCAGCTTGGGACATTCAACTGCATGAGGCAGGCCTTACCAGATGGTTAAGCCCCCTTCTTCTGTTTCTGTTGCTTAATTAAAGCATTACAAGTTCTGTTACATGCTTTTCATTGTTTTTGACTGGCACTGTTGTGTCCTGCTTGTTTTAATGTCCTCCTCTGGGGATGAAGTGCCCTGCTAAGTGAATATAGGAGAAGTGTTTGTACATACATATGTCACACTTCACAGATTTCACCATGTATCTGTTAAACCGCTTATCCAATTGTCTTGAAACTTGTTATGAACATTATTTGGAATAGAGTAGTGATAACAGCAGATTCTTAGGATATAGGGCACATCTGTCTCTATGTTCGCCCATATATCTGTATGTCACATGTACAATTTGCATATATCTGGATAATTGTTAATCAAATTGTCATGACATTTGGAAATTCTTAGTGAACATTAATCTGTACTTACTGGTGATAAACGTCATGATCATCAGCTTTTTCATACTGAGAGCTGTAATTTTGAATTTGGGTGGGCGGGGGGTATATGTAACTGACAGGCTTGTTTTTCAGATGAAGAAACTGAGAGCCTGTTCCTGGTGGATTTTACACAGAAGATTATCGATCAGAAGAGAGACGCAGCCAAGAGAACAGCAGTGAGGGAATCTGCTGAGGAGGCGCTGCCAGACAGTGAGATCCCACCTCCGGAGAACCCGGACCAGGAATGGTAATGCCTTCACAAACAAGGGTCTGCATTCCTAAACATTCAATCCAAGTCTTCATTCAGAGAACCCTGACCAGGAATGGCAATGCCTTCACAAACAAGGGTCTGCATTCCTAAACATTCAGTCCAAGTCTTCATTCAGAGAACCCTGACCAGGAATGGCAATGCCTTCACAAACAAGGGTCTGCATTCCTAAACATTCAGTCCAAGTCTTCATTCAGAGAACCCTGACCAGGAATGGCAATGCCTTCACAAACAAGAGTCTGCATTCCTAAATATATTCACTCCAAGTCTTCGTTCAGAGTACCCTGACCAGGAATGGCAATGCCTTCACAAACAAGGGTCTGCATTCCTAAACATATTCACTCCCAAGTCTTCGTTCGCACAATTGTTTTCAAACACAGAATCCAATTTTAAAATGAAGAAGAAACAACCAGACACTCTTTACAAGCCCCTCATTTAAATGTGTTTATTTTGGGTTTGATAACTTTATTGGTTGCTGTTTCCCTTTCTATAAAAAAAAAAGAGAGATACTATTTGATGTAAAGAGCTTATCTAACCCATTAAGCCCAAGTCTTATTAAGCCCAAATCTCATTATGCTTAATTTACATTATTATTTCCTTGCATTCCTTCAAGAGTTTGGTTTGAAAATTCCCCTCCCTAAGATGTAGTGACAACTAATCGTCAGGAGTGGCAAGGTGTGTCCAGTGGATTCAATCTGAGGAGAGAACGTCTGCAATGAATGTGCAGTGGTTGCATGTAGTATCCAAGCATTCCGGACAGTTTATTTGCATTTCCTTGTATTCTTTAAATATTATAACTGAAAATAAACCCCCGGGTAAGTTCAAAGGACTCTCTCTGCTGGTTTCATGTCAGCGAGTCCCGCTGACTGTTGCTGCTCATCCAGGGGTGGACACACAGAGGTGAAGTGGTTTGATGCCCCTCTTACACGCTTCCATTTCTTTTTCTTTTCTGCAGGGTGGATTATGTCGATTCACTGGGTCGATCAAGGCGATGCATGAAGAAGGATTTACCTGAGTTGCTAAAAATGGACAAAAAACCTGCATTTGAAAAGGTAACCGTGAATACGTCATGTTTTGAGGAACAAAATATTTACCGTTCCATCTCTTTCAACCAATGTGGCACATCCTCAACCCATGCTGCAAGCTGCATTTTTTAAATTAGCAGAGTGAATGCAATGTGTTCTTGCCCATTAACCCAATCTCTGTGAAGCAACTTTCACCTAACTTGCTTCTTAGTAGTTTTGTTATTACTAATGTTTCTCTTTTCACAGATAAATGTGTTGACTCAAAATACATATGTATCTCTAGAAGCTGAGTGGTGTATATTATACTCCAGTTAAAATCAATTTCTTTTATCTGTCATAACTGATTTCCACCCCACTTAATATCACTTTGGTGAAGCATAAGTACATAAATAGCTGCACAGTATTGAAACAGTACAGAACACTGCAATGTGCAACGTGTTTTCCTGTGTTTAATTATTAGTTTGTTGCACACGTAAAGTGCATTGAAAAGAAATGACATTAATGAACAGTATTGAACTCAATGCTACACTAGTACTAGTACTAGTTCTGAGTTCCACAGCAAAACTGGCATATTTGTTGTATCAACACTGTTTTAATCTGCATTTTGCCGGTTTAATGGCTGATGAATCCTGATGATGTCAGCCCTACTTATTGTCACTATTTACAGCTGAACTGCCTCACTTTTCAAAAGTTTATAATGGAGCATCTTTTGTAACATGTAGACGCAGTATTCTTCACATTGACAAGGCTGCAAAGGATCTTTTTATTCTCATATGCACATTTGACTTTATTTGCTAAAGGTTTAGGCTTCCTAAATATCTGAAACATGTTCTGCTGTGGAAAGGTTTGTGAAGTTTGTTTGCTTGTAGGCAGGAGGACAAGGGAAAGACCCTGCTGTCTGAAGACATGCGTCGTGAGCTGCAGCGGCAGCAGTGGGAGGAGGAGGAGGAGGCGGCGCTGAAGAGGCCCATCGGACCACTGCATTACGAGGACATCCGAGAAAGAGGAAAGGACTGGCTCCACTGCTCAAACACTCCCCTGGCCTGTCCTGGGGCTCAGAGAAAGAAGTAAGGACTGGCTTCACTGCTCAAGCATTCCCCTGACCTGTCCTGAGGCTGACTAGTCTCTCCTGTGGGAGCAGGAAACCCACTTCATTATCTTTCCCCCGTTTTGGCCTTCGGAAATCTGCAAGAAGGGCTTTTTTAGCCTTTATATGGGTTGAATGGTAATCCAACCCTTTGCAGACTGAAAATCCTATTCAGGGGACATTTTAAATGTAATACCAACATCCCCAACAGCTAGTTCTGTGGTTATTGTTGAATGAAGAAGCAATATAGTTTTTTTTTTCTGATTTGGTTTTCAGAGGCCCGGGAGCTTGGTGTTGGTTATTTTGCCTTTGCTCAAGATGAAGCACTCAGATTTAAACAGAGGGAGACTCTGGACATGTTGCAAGACCAGGTACCAAATGACCTCAGCAGTGTTTTATAATGTAATGCGGTTTCTTTCCTGTGCAACATTGTGATTGCAATGCTGTACATTGTCTGGATTAGAAACTAATCAAATCAATCCTCCCTACTCTAATTCTCTTTTAAGGGTACATGTCACAGGCTGTGGTTATAGTGGATGTGGTTATACTTGCATTACATATGTCTAGAGAACTGCTTGCCTTGCTATGGACATTCTTTCACAAAAGCTACGGAGGGTTTTTGGGGTTTAATTCTTGGGGAAGCATTTCACATTTTTTAATGCAGTGCAACTTTTATTTCACTTGAATTACTGTTATTGTAAGCATTAGTAATTCAAATTTAGACTCCCTTAGTATTTTGCAAATTTTGGTAAACCTCCCAACCCATAATAAAAGACATGGGGCCTGATATTTGAACGGTTTGTGCACCGCGCAGAGGGGTATGTGCGTCGCAAATTGCCGTTGTGCCGAAATTGTGCCAAGTTGCCATATTCGAAATGTCCTTTTGCATGTCACAATCCATTCTGCGCTGTGCAGAAGTAAAAAGTATGCATCGCGCAATATGCGTGATCCTGGTATATTCGAAGGTATGCGCCAAGCACAAAATCAGGTTTGTGACGTAACTCCGCCCACACTACCATTCCAGCACTGACTACAAACAGGCAACAATGGGAAACATGGGTAGCATGCAGCATGTCCGTCGACATGTGGATGTGCACACCCAGCAACAGCAACCCCGACATATGCTGAAAAAAATATGCTGAAAGGGTGCACCGGCCTTGGCACACATATAAGGAGCTCAGCAATGAGCAAATCGTGTCCAGGTATCGTCAGACTCATCTATGCCACATGCTGCATGATGACCTGGCCAGAACAAACCTGCGCAGTCATGCCTTGTCTGAGCAATTGATAGTTTCTGTCTATATGTGTATCCTGGCTACCTGGACCTTCCAGAAGGTAGCAGGTGATACAGTGGGGATCACCCAGTCAGCTGGGTCTGCCACCTTGACTGGTTCATAACCGCGTTGCTGTGAAGTGCTGAGGAACATATTAAATTCCCCAGTACCAGAGCAAACAGTGAGGAGATAATGCAGAGTTTTTATGAGGTCGCGCACCTGCCGTCCATAGTAGGTGCAATTGTCTGCACCCATATTGCTATCCGGACACCTGTTCCAGTTGTATTCGGAATAGTGAGAAATTTGAACAGCTATTCCATGCCATGTAAACAGGGTATTCCAAATGAATCCATCCGTATTCTGGATAGCAGTATTCCAAGAACATGATAACGAATCCCAACTTAGTATTAGGATACTATCCCTTCTAGACACCTTCTTCAGAAAACCAGGTTTTTTTTCTAGACAGACGAGTCATCGTTTCATAATCTAATAAGACAAGGACTTGTGTGCCCAACAAAGCCTTTGCAAAAACTGCACAAACATATTAGTACTTGTATGACCCCAAACTGGTTGCCAACTATGCAATATCTTCCTATTTTTTGTAAAGTTTTTTTTAGTAGATCAACAGTCAATACCATGAGATATATAAAATGATTTCCATTACATGAGAGTAGATGTTGAACTTCATGCTGATTTGAACTCTGCTTTCATCAAGATAAGCACCAACTAAGACGTAGCTTTGCAGTAAACTAAAGTGATCCATCTGCATCTCTATTTGCGTTGTTTTCCATCTGATGATGTAGATATCCTTCTGTCTGGTGTTGATTGCTGAAGTGTAATGCTGGCTCCAGGGATCAGCTCATTTTGCCTCCCCAGCGCATCAGCACACACAACGGCTGCGATGATCCCCGGAGCCAGCAACCCAGAGCGGTTTCCCCAGCGCATCAGCATGACAACTGTCTGGATTGAGCTGAGTAGGGTACATCTCTGGGGTCTTCAAGTGGGCACCTTCCATCCTCGGTGTTTCGTTGACTAGCCCACGACACCTCAGGAGGGCTTAGCAGTGATTCTGGTGTCCCATAATTTATTTATTTATTATACTTGTAGTCACATTGAGAGTTAACATTCATAAGTTAGCTGAGGCGGGACAAACAGTTCTGTTAACTGTAATTGTGGCTGTTTATGCAGCTGTACAATCTTGAATATCGATGTTGCTAATTGTACAGAGACTGTTAATTTATTGAGAAATCATAGTAGGCTACAATTAACATTTTAGGGGCGTATTTAGAATTAATTATTATTCTTACAAAAAAAAAAAAAAAGTCATAACGAAAAAAGTCCATTCCGTCGGCACGCAAAACCTTACAAACTGGGCTTAATCATGATGTTCAAATGGGTGAGTAGAATGAATAACAACGCATTTCTGTGTATTGTGTATATAAAAATGCTTTATTGATGTTTACTTTGCAGGTGAATGAACTCATTACATTTACAAATCAGAGCGCGCGCTACCACAGTAGACTTTGTCACGGCACGACTTGTTAAAAAAAATAATTTAGAAAAAAAAACAGACAGTATCCAAAACCTTTTTTTTTTAAGTTTTACTTAAAAAACATACAGCTATGTTGGATCAGCTGGCCTTTAAAGAAACCTATATAGTATTTCCTTGTGATATAATACTGTCCGCATTCAATAAAACGGTGGCGTTCGTTAATTTGAAAACTCGGCGCATAGCTATGGAGCCAATTGTATGTGAATTTCATCCAGACCACTGAGCAAAGAGCCAAGCGAGAAAAGTTAAAGGGCAAGCAGAAAGCCATGTTGGATGCCAGACTTGCGAAAGTACGTCAGAGGAAGATGAAGAAACTGAAAGTAGATGGAGTAGAAGAGGAACTGGATGTAGCAGACAATGAAGGTAGCACATTTCTAAACTGTATAGCTCAGCTTAAAGTAATCGTAGCTAACATAATCCTTTCATTAATCTTAAACAGAGAATTCCGGTAGCACCAGACATCATATTTTAAAATAAAAATACAAGTTTACTATAACGTGTGTTTCTTTCAAAACTGCACATTTGTGACTTATGTAACGACTTGGAGTACACAAGCTGTTGAGTTACATAATTATTTTTAGAGCTACAATCACTTTAATGGGGATACAATTTCTAATACAAAATATCCTGTCAAAGAAATGTCAAATGGCTATATTGCATCAATATTGACATCTACTATGTATTCTATAGACTGTTTTACTGTAATAGACTGTTGCTGTCAATCTGTTTTTCAGTGGAGAAAGAAGAGATTGTTGGGACTCTAATCACAATCCAGTTTGGCTCTACATGAGTTCACCTTATGCAGAACATTGATGCATACCTGTTCATCTCTTGTGAAATGGTGATAGTCATGTATACACACCTCATTGTACAATATATCATGCAAGATATATTACCAGCCCTGGCGTGAATTTTCAGTAAAGTTATTTTACAGGAGGTGTCCAGTCAACATTAACTGTTTCAGTGCCACTTTTTTTTTTTTTTAACATCTGACCTTATTAGTGATAACACTGACTTTTACACACAGTGTCTTTACAAGCTGTGTTCTAGTATTCTCTCAAAGTTCCATTACAGGTGTTGTCTATTATAAATGAACCTTTTCACTGCCACATTCTTTTTGACCTCTGGACATATCAATTGTACGTACCTAAGATTTTAGATTATTACACTGAGAATGCTTTTGGTGTTTGTTCACATTTCTATTTCCATTTCCATTTAAAACTGCAGCTAAACTTTCTTGATTTCTTTTTTCAGAGTTTGCGCTTGGCCAGTGGACAAGTCAATGCAGGGATGAACGGGAGGCAGAGTTTGCTCCTCCTTCAGAATACTTCAGCGACTATAAGAAACCCAACCAGGGGAAAAGCTGGATCAGGACCAGGCAAGGCTATCCCCCCCAGGGCCCGGCAGCACAGAGTCCTGGAAGCACGCAAGCATCAGCCTCCCAAACTCATCCACCAGAGCAGCAGAGTCTCGACGACTTGCTGGCATATTACAAACACTCAGTATAAACAGGTTCCCCTTCTACAAAACACAGTAAGAAAACCAGAACAAGAGATAGGAATCGGTCCAACAGGGCTCGTCCGGTTCCTAGCAACTGGTTGATCTGGGCAGATCGGTTGATCCACCAGAAACAGGTTCAAAACTGCCGCTGTGGAGTCTTGGGAGAAAGGCTGTAGTTGTAAATAAAGGCAGAGGCAAGTGGATGAAGGTAATTTAGGAACCTTTGCGATTTCGTATGTGTGCAAGCAAAAATTACTTGAAATGGCTTTTTCTGTCTTGAAATGATTGTCTTACAATTGTACCTTCTATAGCTGGTTAAAGTATAACAGTGTAGATTCATGGTTCATTGCCTGGATTAGCGTGTCTTCACAGTAGAGACCAGTCTGCTACAGTACATTAACACCTGAGTGCCTATTTTGAAGCACATTTTAAATACATTTTCATGTAACAAAACAAGAAGAGAAATAAATGAACTGCTCCTATCGGCAAGTAAGTTGGGTCTTGCAGTGTTTATTTATTTTTTATTATCTTAAACTGGTCTTGCTTTAAAAAATGAGCCTTGGCGTGCTACATACGGGCTGTCACTAGAGGGTGCCACCAGCTGCAGTTGTAAACAATGGAAAACGCCATTGGCAACACAAAAGGCTTTTCTGATGTCTTTCCTTTAACAAAGCTTCTTGTATAGTCATGTTGGAGTTACATCTTGTAACAAAGTATTACAGTATTTGGAGCTTTTTTGTTTTGTTCACTGCATTGCCATATCCTATTATATCTAATTTAGAATTTACAGCTATGGTGGGGTGTGTGTGTTGCTGAAATTTATTTATTTAACCTTTAAATTGCTTTTCATGTGGAGGATGGCAACATCTGAATCAGATATGGAATAAACTGGGGGTGGAGACAATACCAAAGACTGTTTGTACATATAATATAAATCCAATAGATTGCAGTGTGCCTTCTTACAATAAAAGATTGGTATCATGACTTGAGTCCAAAACTGTGTGTTTCTAGCTGACCTGGGATTTGTAATATAAAAAAGAAAACGTTGAACTTCTGTTGCTCATTTGCAGACGGATGACTCGTACAACTGCTAACATTAGTCCTTAACCCTTTTACTAATTATATGTATTTTTATTTTAATAAACTCACTACAATTCTAAAATTAAACTGATCCAACTAAACTTAAATTTGCTTTTGTTTTGGGCTACACCACTGAGAACACAAACATGCGTTTGCAGTACATGGATGTGCTTTAAAGGTTCTCGTCAAATAGGCTAGTTTAAAAACAGGGTTAAGAAAAGTGTCATTTCAAGAATCTTTACAGAAAAATAAAATAATTTCTTACACTCTGAAGCAGTTCATTATTTGAACAAATAATTTAAGATTAATAGATGCAATGCAATATATAGTTCATTCTTTAATTCACTCCTATTTGTTGACAGAGGTAAAACACCTAGAAAACTTGAACCAAACAACTGTGTTATATATTTCAAGTCCTCTTAAGCACTCTCAAGGTGTTTTGATTTTCATTTTGCAACAATAACTTGATTTTCTCACTTAAAAAAAAAAAACACAGGAGTTAATAAAAAAAATGGAGGAAACACTTTGACGATATGGTCTGTAGTGTCTTCTGCCTGTGAAGTATCCCCTGGCTTATTATTCCTGTGAGTTGTGTTTCCTTTCTTTATAGCGCCACTCTTTGAATTATAACTTCAAATTACAAGTTATTCTATAAAAAGAATGCTTAGGGTCGGAATTTTTGAAAAAGGCAACCGCTTGTCTACAACACCCATGGGGCCTATTCTTTCACCAGTATTGTTTATTCATAGAATGGCAGTCTAATCTATACAGTGTTTAAATCTTGAGTGTAAACAAGCACGTCGGTCACACGCATCCCCCACCGCACTGCTGGAAATACATATGAAACACCAATAGCATGGGAAAATGTCAGGGGACAAATCCAGATATAAATGTAGACCGCTGCATAGGCTGCCCCTTGTATCCACATTCTGATACACAGTCACTTGCCGAGCCAACTGGATCACTTCTGGATGCATCCACTATATCACTGTCAGACTGGATATGCATCATCTGTGGGGGAGAATAGGACTTGGGCTAAGGTTGAAGAAATAAAGGAACTTCGTTTGAAATGCAAAGCCTGCAGTAAATCATTCCCATGATCTTCAGTGCTGCAGTCCAATGTATCACAACCTAGCCTGCAGCTCATAACAATGCATTATCTGTGTTCACTTTCTATCTGTACTGTTCCTATCAAGCCTTAATGGTTATTTGCTGCCCAAAAAATCACCTGCTAGGCTAGACAAAGAATGTCTGATCTTACAGTTCATGACCAACAAATACACAAGACATGCATCTACAATAGCTTCACTGTGTCTGTCTGCAGAGAGGTCCTGGATTATTTAGCTTCAGTGATCAGTGGAATAAGGCTATCATTCTGTTCTGCACAGTGCTTGTAGAAGCAGTCTTTAACCAATCATGTGAATCTGCTATAGGAAAGGAATTACTTGGGTAATGCATGTGACTCAACATTCCTGTCACATAAGAACATAAAGTTACAAATGAGAGAATGCTATTCGGCCCAGCAATGCTTGTCTGGTTTAGTAGTGGATTTATCCTAGAACTTTGTCTAGTTGGTTCTTAAAAGATCCCAACGCTTCTGCATATGCAAACTGGCTTGGTAAACTATTAATGCTAAAACTGCACATGCAAGCCTAAAGCAATGCATCAAAGCAAAGGAAATATTACACAAAATTAATGCAAACACTGTTTTGTTAAACTTCCACAGCTAGACAAAAAGAACTCCCTTTTATTCTGTTTTAATGATATAAAAAGTGGCAGATCTAAATACGGCCTTCCTAAAATTTACAAATGCGAGAAGGCCATTTTACCCCACAATTGCCATACCCCTACTGGCCTACACCTCTCAGAGGATGTCAGATTGTGGCAACTTCCCAGGTTCAAAAGGCATACCAGGGTGAAAGAACATTCTCTCTCGCCTTTGAAGTCCAACCACCTATGGTCAGACAAAATGTCCCTATTTTCAAATCTTGTTTAAAGCATATCTTTTTGAAAAGGCATTTCTTGATATATTGCCCTGAGGTTGTGAACTGATTTTAAATAGCTGGCTAACAAATAAAGTGTTAATTAGTCATTTTTAAGTATTAGTTTTCATTTGCTCTGCTGAAATGAGTTCAGCGCTTTGAGAGGACCTGGTTTTGAAAGGCGCTGTATACAAGTGTAAAGTAGTTGCTGCTGTGCTGTTGTATCTAAGCTCTACAGGTTTCTGGTAGCTGATTGATCTTAAAACTTTCTCAAATTGGAGCATCCAAGTGATTGTGCCTCAACAACAGACCCTAACTACGTCAACTCCTATTTATATTTTTAAATGAAGTGAATAAGTAAACCTGGCTAGCAGGATACATAGTTTCAAAACAGTGATATTAAGATCCGATATTTTTAGACCATTGAAATAGGCCACTGGAACACATGAACACGTTTTAGAATTTACAGTTAACAACACTTTGTGATGACACACATGAGATGGTTCTAGAATTTAGAATCACAGACAAATAGTGAATGAGGACTGAAGCAGAAACTACAATTGAAATGAACTTAGTTCCTTGGGAGGTCCACGAAAGCTGAGGTAAGAGAGTTGTATGCCATTGACTGGAGAGGAAGGTGGGAAAGGGCAGGGCGGTTTCTTCAGTCCACTGACAATTATTGTACACAGCTGTGGGGTGGGAGGCATGCTCATGAACCCCAGCAGTACTTGTGTAGTTTACATTGGGAATTGAATAATATTATTATTATTATTATTATTATTATTATTATTATTATTATTAATAATTATACTGCAATGTAAATGATATTGTTTTTGGTTCAAATACAAACAAACGATTATTTACAATTTGATATTTAAAGTGTTCAGTGGCTACCTCTAATAAAGTTGAGTATTTCTCATGCAGGTAGCCACCACACACAAGTCATTAAATCTAAATTAAAAAAATAAAAAAATAACAAACAAACAGATGAAATGCGGATATTAACATATGGAATCTGTTTAAACAGAACCTGTTGTGGTTTAAACATTCAGAATGCTTTGTCATTGATATTCTGAGTGTGAGATCTACACTCCCAGCACAATTATAAGTGTAGATGTTTCTAATAGGTTCCAATGGGGACATGATTCATAATTAGAGGTAATCCAAATCTGCGGGAAAATATTTTAAAAAACTGTGAATTTGAAGTAGATATCTGTGTGGTGTTCTACAGAGCATCTTATTTGTTTAGCATTTGCAATAGTAATGGCTTATAAAAATGTAAGTCAAGCAAACATAATCATATCAAACAGTTTCTCTGTGAAGTACTTCAAGTTTACTATAGAAAGTATTGTTTATCAGTTAAAATCTTTAGACTAGCACTTTAAAAACATCACAACACATCACATGAGATTTCTTATTGGGACACATTTTCAAAGCCTCAACTCCAGTCTTTAATGAACTCAGACTTTTTGAAGGAGACTAAGGTGTAACATCTGAGTAACAAATGTTTTGTTGTTATTTTGTAATGATTTTTGTAGTCCTTTGTAAAATTAAAAGAAATGCTCACAAATTCATAATCAGTCCAAGTGGAACAGCACAGGAATAGCAGCGAATCCATTGGAATTCAGAGGAATTTGAGTACATTATTGTATATAACCATTTTATAACAAGGGGAGGCCTGTGACAGGGCAGGGGCCTGCACATGTAATTAATGTAGATATTAGTTGTGCTTTTGTTTGAAGAAAAAAGAACGTTTAATATGGCAGGATGGGGTTCAGATCCCTTCCCTGCTAAAAAGTGGCCAGGTGCTAATTAATTCACTGGTGATCAATTACACCTGGCCACATGCTATAAAAGATCTTGGAGACAGCTCCAGAGAGTTAGTTTAGTAAAAGAATTAAGAACAGCAAGGTGTGCTTGCGGTCCTGCACTGATATAGCTGTTGCTTGGGTGCTACACTAGTTTATTTTTGATTTTTTGTTGATTTATTTTGTTTGATTTGTACAGAATAGAAGTGTGCAAGAAGCGCTTTCTGAACTGCAATATCCTGTCTCCCACCTCTACTATTCCTGCCGCTAGCTTTGACCAACCGACTATCCTAATACACGGCCATTCTGCCCACCTATGCTTGTCCAGTTCTGAGTGGTGAACAGATCTTGTGATCTCAACATATCACATTTTTCCAGGAGTTTTAAACATAGTTGTATTCTCTTGCAGATAAAGTTATGGAGTTTGTTTGCGGGTTTGAGCAGTACAAGGCAGACGCTCCAGAACTCTTGGAAGAGATCGAAAAGGCTTTGACGGACTGCAGGGAACAAGATGTCTGGCTGCCGTATGGCATACAAAACCTTTGTGATTACAGCTGGGAGGAGCTGAGCGAGATCCCACCCAGGACCAAGTCAGCTTCTATGCAGAAGAACCAGAATAAAGCACCCAAGAACTTGTGCCTTCCATCTAACATCGGTGCCAGTTTCACTGGTGTACACAACGAATCTCAGATGTCTGTGAGAATCTCACTGAGACAGAAATACAAGCAGCCATTAGGATGTGGTCTGAAAAGTAAGCCAACAATGGAAACAGTGGTTGGTAAGTTTTTGTGTTTTTTCTTCTTAAAACCATGTTTCCTTTGGGTCTTTGATGTATTTAGTATTGAGAATAGAGTTTTTAATTGTCTTTAAAGTGTTGCAAAACACCCTACAAATTTTAAGAAGCATGTTATGTTTCCTTTGCTGTATATTGTGTGGTTGTCACAGCCTTTTAAACATGCAGTTGTGTTAGAGCACCTCAAGACGTGTCATTTTCAGTGGTTCTCAAAAGTATTCACCCCCCTTGGACTTTTTCACATTTTATTGTGTTACAATTTGGAATCAAAATGGATTTAATTAGGAGTTTTTGCCACTGATCAACACAAAAAAGTCCATAATGTCAAAGTGAAAAATAAAATCTACAAATTGTTCTAAATTAATTACAAATATAAAACAGAAAATAATTGATTGCATAAGTATTCACCCCCTTTGCTATGACACACCTAAATAAGCTCTGGTGCAACCAGTTGTCTTTAGAAGTCACATAATTAGTTGAATGGAGTCCACCTGTATGCAGTTAAGGTGTTTCACATGATTTCAGTTTAAATACACCTGTCTCTGGGAGGTCGCACAGTTGGTTAATACATTTCCTATCAAAAACTACATCATGAAGACGAAGGAACATTGCAAATCCGGAATAAGGTTCTTCAAAAGCACTAACCAGGGGTAGGATATAAAAACATTTCCAAGGCATTGACTATCTCCCAGAGCACAGTAAAGTCCATAATTAAGAAATGAAGAGAATATGGCACAACTGTGAATCTGTCTAGAACAGGCCATCCTCAAAAACTAAGTATCCGGGCAAGAAGGACACTAGTCAGGGAGACCACCAAGAGGCTTATGGCAACAGTAAAGGAGTTACAGTCTTCCACGGCTGAGCTGGGAGACACTGTGAGTACGGCAACAATAGCCCGGGTGCTTCACAAAACTGGCCTTTAAGGGAAAGTGGCAAAAAGAAAGCCATTGTTGAAAAAAACTCACATCAAATCTCGGCTAGGGTTTGCCAGAACATGTGCGAGACTCTGAGACTAAGTGTAAGAAGATTCTATGGCCTCAACGCTAAGCGCTATGTTTGGCGCAAGCCTAACACCTCACATCATCCTGGGAACGCTATCCCTACTGTGAAGCATGGTGGTGGCAGCATCATGCTATGGGGATGCTTCTCTGCGTCAGGGCCTGGTAGGCTCGTGAAGATAGAGGGCAAAATGGATGCAGCAAAGTACAGAGAAATCCTGGAGGAAAACCTGCTGAAGTCTACAAGAGACCTGGGACTTAGATGTAGATTCATCTTTCAGCAGGACAATGACCCCAAACATACAGCCAAAGCCACACTGGAGTGGCTTAAAAACAAAAAGGCCAATATCTTGAAGTGGCCCAGTCAAAGCCGGGACCTCAGTCCAATTGAGAATATGTGGAAAGAGTTGAAAATTGCTGTTCACCAAAGGTCCCCATCTAACTTGACAGAGCTTGAGCAATTTTGCAAAGAAGAATGGGCAAAAATTGCAGTGTCCAGATGTGCAAAGCTGATAGAGACTTATCCAAATAGACTCATGGCTGTAATTGCTGCAAAAATCCACAAAATCCATTTAAAAGTGTTTATTTTTTTGTTAATAGATCCGATCTACTAATTCCCCAGACGGAGCACTAGTACAGCGATCTATGCATAAACCTTAGAAACAATGGAACCTCCCCTTTAAATTCAAGACTGCTATCTACTTTTTCCCCGGTCTACTGTTTCCCCAGGACAGCAGTAATTTACCATTTGGTTTGCTGTCGGAAGACAATCGCTCAAAGTTTTGATTTGTTTTAAGGTGACTCTAATAACTATTCATGCTTGCTGATGTCTCTTATCTCAAACCACCCAAAAATCCTAAAAAACTGTCCTTTACAAGTTGCATCACAATTGATTAGGATATTTTGGTGACTTGGCCTTTTCACCCACAGACAAATCAAATCCTTTCTTTCAACTCTCCCCTTGATTCTTCAGGTTGCTGTTAGTTTATTTCAAGCTTTATTCAGTCCAGGACATATCTTCAGCCTCCATGGCGTATAGCGAGCTATGGTGATATAGTTAATTGCTTTGGGAGCGATGTGGGTAGTGTCAGCATGTCTTAATAATTCTCCCAACGGTAGCTGAAATGTTACTGTAGTGTTAAAAGTAAAACTGTTTCTGGGCTGTGCAAGCCAGCAGTTTTCACATTTGAGCATCTTGGACCTACCCCAGCTCGAATTCCAACTGTGAACCTGCATACTGTACATGTTGAGGTAGAGAATAAGCACTAGCTAATTAATGTATCCAGGCATGTCAGTTTAAATGCACTTGTACTCTTGTACCATCTGTGTCTTGTAGCCATCCTTTTGCATGCGCTTTGGCAGAGTTCAGCAGTGACTCATTTCAACACCAGTGTTCCTTTTATTTTATCGAACCTAATACAGGCTTCTTCTTTGTAAACAATCCGACTAGCAAACCTGACCAGTGCAATCAATCATAATGAAACATAATGACAGTGCAGCCAGTGACAGTGTTAGACTGCTTGACTACTGTACTATTTTAGACACACGTGTTTGGTTACAATCAAATGCTATTTGAAAATGCTACTAAGAGGCATGACAAGCCTGGTTAAGGCTCTCTCTTGAGGTTTGCTTGAGGTTGCTGGTTCATAGCTGGCCTCTGTCCTGTTAAACTAGTAATGTGGAACATTGGGACATGATTTGAAGTCTTTCAGATCTTAAAAGAATGACATTTAAACCGAACCAATACTTTAAGCATAGGACCAGAGGACACAGTTGGAAATGAAGTAGAGATAGACTTAGGACAGTGGGAAGAGACACTTCTTCACACAGAGTGGGGGGGGATTGAATGGGCTACCGAATGGCCTCCTCTTGTTTGTAAATTTTGTTATCTATGAAATGCTAACTACTTTTGCTCCCCCTCTTAATTTCTTGTATTCAGATTCCCCATAAGCAATAAAATCCCATCGAACTGGATAGGATTTTAATCCATTGGAATTTTTGCACCAGAATAAACCAGCTCTTGTTTGTAACATGCTGGATCCATCAATAAACTACATGCTTGGTGAATCTGCTCCCATGTATTTTGTATAATTCCCTTTTTAATATCAGTTTATTTTTTGCGGTCCTGCAAATCCTACAGGATTGAAAGTGTTTTAGCACTGGCGCAGAAATGAAATGACTCTCGCTAATCCAAAACCTTTTCTTTGATTTTAATGGCAGTAGTTGCCCTGGAGTTTACTCTATGAATGATAAACAGGGATTAAGCTGAATTTGTTGTTCCTTCATAAGGTTTTAATTTGAAGTAGGAAGAGGGTACTTTGCTCCCAAGTTGACTTTGTTTTAAGAACAGAGTAGCAGGCTGTATCATGTATTGAATTGTACTACTCAATCAATTTACCCAGTGCTGAATGACCTGCAGTAGCACACTGTAGGCTTTATTCTGTGACAGAAGAGTATCAGACAAGAGATCATATATACGTTTGATACTGAGCTACTATACAAATCATAACTAATGTTGTGTACTGATGAACAGTGCAAGTGCAGAACGCATCCGTGTGTCACAATAACAGCCCAAGAACATGTGTAAGCATGACCTTGGGTTAAGAAATCCACATGGAAACAGGTAAAAAAAAGTGATAGATAGGTTTCTGTAGGAGGTTTGCAAGCACTTAAAGTTAGAATTGAGTCTCAAAAGCAAACAAAGTAACAATGCCGACACAATTATTTAATATAGAAAGAGTTCAATATTATTAATTTAGTATTATGCCTATGAGTGAAAGTCACAGTCCTCAGGGGTTGCAGTCTGTTTTTTGAATATAAACTCGTTAAAAATCAACACAGCTTGCATGTTTGAATTTTTATGACTGTTTAGATATTGATGACTTATTATAGGAACAATCATTGTAACCTTCATGGCTGACTGAACATTTGAGCTTTCCCTCTAATTTTTTTCTTCCAGTTGATTCGAGACTGCCAAAACTGCTAAGCCTGTAGCTTCATAAAGTATTTAACTTGTATTTATTTTATTTATAAGAGATTATACTTGACCTTTGACCCATATTTGACTCCTGAGCACCCAGACCACTTTCAAACAAAATGTCTTGTTTTCAGTCACTCGACAACACCCACAATTCGTGGGGTTTACGCACTTTTAACAAATCTCTGTGAAGATTTACAATCATCCTCCACCAACGGCAGCACCAACCAAGCAAACGAGACAAATAATCTTCGACTCTAACAGTGATTAAAAAATTAAATAAAAAGCATACCCCATTGAAACACCATTTCCTTAAATTCTCTATTTTTGCAGTTCAATATCTACTCAGTTTAATTCATTGTTCCCGAATTATCAAAAAGAATTATATTTAAGATTCTTTAATGTTGACTTAATTTACGTTATTATTAGCCATTAAATTAAATTGCAATTTGAACCATAACACCCAATTATTGTCTTATTTATCACAGATAATATTCACGTATTATAAAAAATAAACCCCAGATGGAATTATTTTTCTGTAACTCGCTGAAGCCCATCTGTTATTCTCTATATATCACAGACACAAGTATTTGGGCAGCTTTATAATAAAATACAAATTATTACATAACTTGCATAAAATGAAAAATAACATGAGTTTCTGGTTTATCGTAGCACAACCAATAAATCCTCATTCAATTTCTCAGATTCTCCAGCTCAGAGAGAAATTTTCGAAGGCACATTGTAGGCAAGTGAAATTGTGCAGAAAATATTTTTATTACTCTTTATTGAAGTGAAATATCATTGTTTAAGGGACTTTCACTATAAAAAGATGTAATTTAAAAGTTAAAGGAATCTGTGAAACATGTGTAATTAAAGGCAGTGTGGAAATTAACACCTAGATATATTGTGGATAAGGCAGTGTGGAAAATATGGATCATAAATTCAAGCTTTAAAACAAAAATGTAACCAGTAAAATTTAAATAACATGTTTTTTCCCCTATATGAGGCCAAGCTTTTCTTTTCATTTGTTTATTATTATTATTATTATTATTATTATTATTATTATTATTATTATTATTATAGGCTTATGTATTCAGTAAATACTTCACTTTGAATTATCTAATAGTGTATTTGCGGTGAAGACTGAACATCAGTCCAAAAGTTGTGAAGCATAAAATACAATACAATGTTATTTTTTATTTAAATGATTGTGTATTGATCTCTTAACAGTTTTTTTTTTTTTTATTTGATGTTGACAGCAAACTCACCCATCGCCTTGACGTCGACCATCAATCTCACCCTTGACGACTACCTAGCCCACTATTCCTTCTCGCTGGCCCTCAGAGGTAAACACTATCCCTGTGTGGAGAGTGAATGTGATCTTCCCAGGATGCAGACAGAACAAGCAGGCTAAATTGATCCCAAGTGTCTCTTCAGCTTTGGTTTTACATGCGGTCTTCATAGTCTCATTTCAGTGGAACTGAATACTAAGTGGAGAAGTGTGAAAATACGAAGGGGATTCCTGACAGACATTGAAGCAATGCTGGTTACTTTGGTCTGTAGTGTAAAAACTAGCAACAGCGCCCAAACTAGCAATGCTCCAAACCACACTTATCTGTTTTGTTTATTTGTACTTTTTTTAAAAAGTCACTATATTGATAGACGCACCATGAATGCAATATAACTCTAGGAAAACAGTTTAGAAAGTTATCTTGATAGACCATAGTTTTATTCCAGATGTCCACTTCTATTCTTTTTAGAAGGAAGTAGCAGCCCGAATCCAATGCTGGTAACCCAAGGGACCTTGGAGATGTACAAGTGGGCCATTGAAAGACTGAGACCCATCTTGCAAGAGATGTAGGTGCACATCCACGATAATCAATGACAGTAACTCTATACCAAGAAGCAGTGATGCAAGCTAATGCTACCATGGTTCTACAGTGGTCCATTTCCATATTATGACATAGCAGTGTGTTGCATGCTTAAGTTAATATAGCCAACAAAATCATTCCATAAATCTTAACCCTTTTTTTACTTGCATTACTGTAGCTACATAGAAGTCAGTTACTGCTTTACTTCATGTTCATTTCACTTCAGAGTTGTCTTCTGGGTCAAAGCATGTTACTGGCTGAAAGCATTTCCTATTGGCTGTTAATGCAATAGAGGTAAATGTATAAAAAAAAGTGCAGTATTTCAAATTTATATAGTAGTTGCATGGTAAATGCATGTGTACTTGCACATAATTACAATGTTATTAACCAAAGTTACAATGTACTTGTACATCTTTTTGCACAAAATATGCAAGTACACAATTGTATCAGAAAAGGTTTACGATTAGGGTTATATCATGCAAAAATATTTACACATTAAGTACATTGTAACTATGCATAATAACATAGAGTATTAACTATAGGTATGTGTGTGTAATAAGCCTGTTAAGGGCTTCAAAGGGTTATTATGGGACATTGTCGGTGTGTTTTTAACGTCATACATCCAAGTTCTTTCTAAGTCTGGGGAAATTGTGAAATGTGTCATCCTTTTTTTAATATGGCACATGTTTTATTTACTCATTAATGGTATTTTGTTAGAATTAATCAATTCAGCAAAGTTTACTTGCATCTAGACTGCAAATAATTGATGGAACAGCAAATGTGGTCTCTATGTAAAATATCATATAACCTATGTACAGTAACTACAGTACTGTATACAGTTTGGCAAAATTGTTTGTATTTCTACAGGAGACTGATCTCTATGGCAATAAGGAAAGGTCTTTCTAGGACAGTTTAGCTGTTTTGAAACAATCTAATAAAACAATCCTGTGTCAGCAATGTGACCAATTAGGCTCTTAAATGATCAGATTTATGATAGAATTTCCAAACAGGAATCTATCTCACCAGAGTCTGTAGAAAGAGATCAAGGCAACCATAAATTTTAAAGGGAAAGCACTTAACCAGTTCACAGAATGAGCTTGATTCTCACATTTTATTATATTTCAAAAAGTGAAATGGCTGACCTCAAAATATCTTTCTCTATTGCCACAGGAACCAGTCTGCTGAAGAGATGGATGCAAATTCAATTTTGTAACTGTGTACAATCCTGTAGACCGTTTACCTGATAAATTTAAACCAGTTTGCTTAGCTGTCTATGCTGTCAATGATTAGCTGTCTAGATGCATGTATATCTACAACATACGATTTAGTTAATTTACAAAAAGTGTGCCACATTTTACAATTCTCATATTCCTATATTCCTTTAGTTGTCTTGCATAGGAGCCAGACAACTAAAAGAATACCCACCCAAAGACTCATTGGAAGAAGAAGCCACAGGTAGTTCTGTGCACTAGATCTGAGGCACCTGGCAGGTACATAGTTCTTCAGAAGCTCAGACAGGTAAGCAGGGCCAGTGCTGTTTAAAACCCTCTGTGTTAACAAAAGGGTTTTAAATGTAATCCATAAACAGCCTGGCAACCAATGCAGTCCCTGAGCACTGGGGAGATATGCTCTCGACTGTCCTTGCCTGACAATGCAACAAAAATAAACAGCGCAATGCATATTAATGTATTATTAATTATTTTAATTATTTTTAATTGTGTCTGCATACCTACTGGCAATGTGCAAATCATTACATATTTTTACCATGTAATACTACAGTAAACAGCAGGACTGTTTGTTAAAGGATTTAAAAAATACCTACTATGTACAAGCTATGGCTGTGCCCCAACAGGATTTCTAATAATAATAATAATAATAATAATAATAATAATAATAATAATAATAATGACTTCATGATATTAGATTACTGTTGAATAGATAAGAGTCTTAAACTTCGTGTTCCTTCAGCTTTCAAGGATCGAAGTGTTTCTGCATCACCAACATGACTAGGTAGCCCATTCCATCCCCTCAAAACTGTGTGAACAAGTGTTTCTTTCCCTGTGTGCATATCTGCACTTAATTTCCTAATCATAAATATCAGAAGAGAATACACATTTCAAGCTGTGATGATGTTCAGGGGAAATACTTATTTAAACCGGGGTGATATAGTGAAGCTATGGCTTATTTTAGCAAACCTGTCCATAAATTCGGATGGCAGGCTGTATATAAATGAAAATATTGAATGTTTTTTCTAGTTTTACTGGTCTAATACACCATCAGTACTTGTGGTCGAGTTGGCCATGGGTTTCACTCATGGGTTTTCAAACCGACGGTTATATCAGTGTAGGTTCTGTTTCCAGCCGCTAAGAGGAGAATCATTTTTGTCCTTCTATTGTGTAGCTTTATTGCAAGCAGGATTGTCAAATAAAGATATTGGGCATGGTGCAAGGTCTCAGGAGAACTAAACCAGGTGTCAGCAATATAGTTTATCAGTGTATATGTTACATTTACAAAGTCCTGAACTTGCTTCAAATCCTTTCTAGTCCAAAACTATATGAGTCGCAACACAAACCAGTGTCAATCTCCGTACAGATCACACATTTCTCCAATATAGCTTTTCAATTGGCTAGGTGTCCTTATCTACATAGTGTTTTTTTTTCCCCCTAAATTCCCAAGAAATGAACAGCAAGTTTGGGAGAAAGCTAATGGTCGTGACAACCCTCTGGTTCTCTGCAACTACAAGGACAACAAGATTAAGAAGCCAATGCCATTAGAGAAAGCAGGGGTTCAGCTTCCGAACAGCAGGCAGCCCTGGCCTGTTGCTGTCAGTAAACTGCATTACTCTCTGCCTGACAGGACCACGTTTGTTTAGTATCCTTTTAAGAATGTCAGCATTATTACAACGGACCTTTACACTGCAGAGTATCCTAGAAGTATCTTATGAGGATTATAGTGCAGGGATGTAATATTTGGGTATAAATCTAGGTGTATTTGGAGAATGCCTGTCTGTCTGTCTGTATGTCACACTTGCCTGTTTACATATATCTGAAGAAGCACATGTTGTGAAACATGATAAGAACATTCAGTTTTTCACAAGAACTCTCATTCCCAGCTATTACATTTCCACCAAAAATACTTGACTATACTTATTCAGTTATCCGTCTGGCTTCATTGCTGTCAGTCAGGTGCCAAGTGATGTGATCAGAGGTGGCAGCTATACAAACATCTTCAACAACAATGCAAATGATTCTTTACTGGCTTCATTTTCACCTTGTGATTGTGGCTATGTCTACCACCCTGACCAGAACAGGTATTTCATTTTACAGATAAGGATATGAAAACACAGCATTAGCATTGACTTGCTTAGGATCAAAACACAAGTCAACTTCATAACAGAATAGTCTTTGAATGACAGTTGTCAATAATGGCTTTAAACACAATTTATCTCTCTGCGCCTTAGAGTTTCCTTTTTGCCCCGCTGGATATGTATGTATATACTATATATATATATATATATATATATATATATATATATATATATATATATATATATATATATACATGCCTGTATATATGCAAATATACGTAGACATGTCATACAGGCTATTGAAAGTAGCAGAACCTGGGGACACGTTGTAAGGAGACACCTGTCGTTTGCATGTATGTGCCTCCTTTTTGCCTGAACAAACTGTGTATGCAGGTCGTAAGATGCTGCACCCCTGTCAGCCACAATAACCACAATAACAGACGTCTCAAATCCAGGGACTGTTCAGACCCAGCCATGCTTTTTTCCTGGTATCTGATAAGGTCTGAATCCATATATTGTAATAGGTCTTTTTTGTGAGTGCAGAAGATGCAGTACTGCTTGTGTGCTGGCAGGTGTGCTCCTATTGCTGTGATTCTGACTAGAGAGGGAGGGGCTATCATGGACAGAGAGGGATATGTGGAAAACACCTGGAGTTGGGCTTCAAAATGTGTCCCTGCTTCACTAAACAACTATCAGGTGAGTGCAAGGTCAAGCAGACTGAATTACAGTTTCATATAATGTAATGTGAATCACAGTATTCATTATTCAAATCAATGTTCTGAAGGATCCAAGTGATTCTGCCTCAATCGCATGACTTGTCCTTCTGTCTGTCTTCAGTCTATCTCCGCTTAATTTCCAACTGTGTCCTCTGGCTCTGATGTCTGAACTGTGCTTAAAGTATTGGTTCAGGGTTACTGTGAACTCCTTTTAAGATTTTAAAGACTTCAGTCACCTGCTGCTATAATTGAAGTATAACTATCTGGCTTAAAAAAATTATATAAGAATGATTGATTATTGTTAGACATATTTATTTATTATTTCTTGATTCCCAATGGATTCCCAATTTTATTATAAAATACATTTCCTCTGAATCTTAAATAATATAAATTCAAATATTTGATTTTCTTATTAATATTGACAAAAGCTGAACAATAACCCTGTCCTACCCATTGTCTTGCATTGTGCTGATTTCTAATTTATTAAGTGTGGGTTCTTGTATTAAAACTACATCACAAGACATTCTATATAGTGCTGTGAGAATGTTTGCTCTTTTAATAGGGCCTTTGATTCTTATTTGTTTTATTTTTGTTGTACAATGATTAAAATAGAAAAAAATAAGCTGCATGAATCTTGTAGCACACTCCAATGCGACACACAACAGGCTGTGTTTAAATTCCCTATTGCAATCACTACATTCCTCTTGATCCAGGTTGTAACTGTCTTACAGCTCAATGAACACTTACAATTAAATATAACCAGCCGCTTCGCCATCTCCCTCACCTTTACCTGTCAGCAGGAGATTATCAGTGTGTGTCTGAGAGCTCCGGAAGAGGTAAACAGCAGCTCAAAAGAAAATGCCCTTTTTTAATAAAGTAACCTTCCAAAAACTAAATATATTAAGTGCATACCGTTTTATACACTGAGTATATTAGAGTGTATTATAATGTATATTATAGTGTATTATACTGTCTATTACAGTGTATTATACTGTACATTATAGTGTATTATACTGTATATTATAGTGCATTATACTGTATATTACCGTGTATTATACTGCATTATACTGTATTATAGTGTATTGCAGAGGTGGACAAAGCTGGGCCTTCTACTCCTGATCTTTGTTCAAACCCTGTTCTAAATTGTTTAATTAAACTTTCATCCAGACCTTAAAGCAGTTACTTATATAATTGCTCCTGTTAACCCTGCAGTAGAATGGGGCCGTTATGGTAACCAGAACCTGCTTTATCCTGTACACTCAAATAACAGTAAAAGCTGCTGCAGTTATACTAACCATCCAGTGACCCATAGTCAAGTACTGGCATGCTTTTAAACACCTAAAGTCCCTTATATTTTATATATATATATATATATATATATATATATATATATATATATATATATATATATATATAATTTTTTCTACATATCCGAAAATATATCCCATTAAAATACCCTTTTAAACGAGAAAAAAAGATGTAATAGGCTTTAATAAGGGTATTTTTATGGAAACTTTGTAGACATAGGTTCAATTGATAATCTTACATTTTGTGGTTTCTGTACCTTTTCCCTATGCATAATCCCTTGAATATATATTTCTACTATATCTGATAGAAATTGATATTTTTGTTAATATTTGGGAGACCAACCCTGTTTGCATAGTAAGTGGAACTTCATTCTTGGACTATCCTGTTTCCCTAGGTCGACTTGAAAATGAAGCACTCCCAACATTTAAAGGAATCAACAGTCATCACGGCAGCACAGGTGAAAGACGTTAAAATTGTAAAAGAACTATCGGGCATCAAAAAGAGAATCAAGCAGATAGTGGTGACGTGGTTGAATTACTACCTTGTGGCTACAGGTATAGCATGATTTAAACATATCTTTATATGGTACTTGTTAAAGATTGAGCCTTCCTTGACCCCAAGAGCCCAAAATGTTGTATGTTAAAATGACTAATGTTTCCCTTCTTTACAGACACTTTTACAACCAGGGTTATACTCTAATGCTAGTTGAGGACAGCCATAGGTAAAACATATTATTACATGAGTTGGACCCATTCCTTACCCTCACCACTCTATGTGAAGAAGTGTCTCCTCTCTGTCCTACATCTCCACTTCATTTCCAGCTGTGTCCTCTGGTCCTGGTTTCTGTACTGTGTTTTAAAGTATTGCTTACGGTTAACTTGGTCAACTCATTTAAAGATTTTAAAGACTCCAAACATTTCCCCTCTAATTATTAATTGTTCCAGGTTAAATAGATTCCATTCTTCCATCTTCGTAGCTCATTCCATTAAGCTCTGGGATTAGTATGATTGCTTTTCATTGGACTCTCTCCAGGGCCACAATGTTCATTGGGTACTGTGGTGACCAAAAGTGATTGCATCCCTGTACTTGTAGTGGCTGTCAGTACTGAAGAAAAACACCATAACAAAAAAAACATCCAATTTAATTTAAGCTGTTATTATTATATAGCAACAAGATGTCAGATTAAGTCCATTTTTGATACTAAACTAATTAGGCACAGTGTTGTCATCCCCTTAGGTCTACGTGATGCCAAGGAATCTCCTGGTTTGAAACCCTCTCGTCCCGAAACCAAGCGGAAAGCTGGCCCTCCTCCCTCTCTGAACCCAGTGCCATGGGTCTCTGAGGGCTCTCCTGCAAAGCTTGTAGTGCTGAAGAGGAACCCAAGACACTACCTGCTACCATTCCGCAGGTCTGTATCTAAAACTGGCACCCCTTCACTACCCTTAATGAAAGGGGTGTTGGTTGAATATGAATACATGTAAAAATCAAGCACAGAACAAGCAATGGGAAATGAGGTTAAAATGGGTTGGCCACTCCCCCAATCTTTATGTAGTCTGCTTGGTAATTATCCCCAGCTCTAAGTCCTCAGTGTAGAAAAGAAACAACAGAGGTCCAAGTACCGAGCCCCACTGAGTGCATTACCCCAGCTAGAAGCTTCTCCCATTACAAACACTCTGCTTGTGTGGCACTTTGTCAAATGCTTTTTGAAAGTGTGTTAAATCACACTAATTTTTGAATCCCTCTTTGGTTTGTCTATAGCCTATGATGTTGGTACTATGTAGATATTCATCTTGTTTATCTCATGATTTATTCCATGAGTTTACATGAGGTAAGGCTGATGGGTCTGTAACTTCCTGGCTCCTGGCTCTTCTTAAATATGGGTACCATATTTGTAATCCAACAGTCAGCTGGAGCTCCTACCTTTATTGATGTGCCTGGGTAATTGCATTATTCCATTATTGTGAATGTTTTTCAGTAAACTTAGTGCTAAAGCTCCTGCAGGACAACAGACAGTGTAGGCAGTATTGACAGCCTCTGTCTCTGCATTGATCAATTATCTAGTCAATTATCTGATGTGAATTATGAAAATAAATTGATCAGTCTTATAAAAGTAGCCTATTTACACAAGTGTGTGCTAAATGTTGCAATTGACACTTGTTACTTATTTCAACTAACTACTGTAATAAGACCATCTGATTACCACATAACTGATCTGAAACCATAGGGTCTCACTGGAACTATTAAACTTGAATCATTGGAAATCCATGGTAGCAAATGCATTCTTAACACAGCAAGCAGGGTACTTGCAAGGGGAGTAAATTCTAATTGGTGCCATGTACACAGTGGGGTGCTGCAGAGATCAATGTTAGGACCCCTGTTCTTATCGACATAAATACATAGCAGACTTTGTAGATGACACAAAGCTGGGGGAAAGTTGAAAAAACAGAGTTGGCTTGATGCAGTGGTTGGTGTGGTCTTTCTTTTAGGGTGAAGTTGCCAGTGAAGCCTAAGGCTTCCTGTGTCTCTCCTTCCACCACCTGGAAGGGCATCCCATCGTACTGCCCGGTTCAGCTCCGAGAGCTCGTCTTTGAACACAGCGATTCGCAGTTCTGCAGGTGCTCCAAACGCGTCCCCCGAGTCACCGATCTGGAGCTGGATTCCTTTGTTAAAGCCCAGAGAGCGGAGCAGGTTATTGTGATCCAGGTGATCTCATCACTTCACTCATACAGCAGCAAGTCTGCAGAGCAGATCCTGCACAGAATGCAGCACAAGCGCGTGTGTTTCTCAAACAAACCCTGCTTTGAGGTACTTTTCAAATGAACATATGTACAGTTATTCAAATTTGTGTACACATAGCATAAGGTCATATGGAGTGAATATATATTGCTTTATTTATAGTTACAGTATATAACAAAATATAAATTACAGTTACAGATAATTGCTGCTTTTCATATATGGGACAATATATTTATCAATATATTTCAATATAATTAATAATAAGTAAATGTTTTATACCAATGTAATGCATTTTTTGATGCTTCATAGTACAATTTAACTGGGTTTGGATATAAGCTATTAAAATGTAAAGTTATTTCATCTCTGAGACATTGAAGACAATCACTATTTGTTGTGCATGGCTTGGAGTTCTGCTCTGACGTCAATCAAGCAGACTCGTTGAAAAAACACCTACAATTTCAGAAATAAGTTCTGTATTATTAATAATGATTCATCACGTTTGAGTACCCTACAGTATCAAACAAGTAAGCATGGAAAAAGACTACCTTGTAATGAGATCATGAAAAGCCTACATCTGCTGGTAAATGAATGAGGGAACTGGATTTATTTAGAGCAAAGAATTAGAGAGACTAGATTCTTTATCTTAAAAGAAAATAAAATATTTTCTTAATATCTATATATATATATATATATATATATATATATATATATATAATATAAAATATTATATTAATATATATTTTATATATCATACATAATATATCATACAATGATATAATAACATTGTATGATTTTGTACACTAACAACATGTGATTGTAAATACACACACACACACACACACACACACATATATTACACATATATATATATATATATATATATATATATATATATATATATATATATATATATATATATATATATATATATATATACGCACTGAGTGTACAAAACATTAGGCACCCCTGCTCTTTCCATGAAGTAGACTGGCAAGGTGAATCCAGGTGAAAGCTATGATTCTTTATTGATGTAACCTGTTAAATCCACTTCAAACAGTGTAGATAAAGGGGAGACAAGTTAAAGAAGGATTTTTAAGCCTTGACACAATTAAGACATGGATTGTGTATATGTGCCATTCACAGGGTAAATGGGCAAGACAAAAGATTTAAGTGCCTTTGAACAGGATATGGTAGTAGGTGCCAGGCACGCCAGTTTGAATGTGTCAAGAACTGCAACGCGGCTGGGTGCTCGGTTTTTCATACTCAGCAGTTTCCCATGTGTATCAAGGGTGGTCCACCACCCAAAGGACATCCAGCCAACAGCAGGCCTGTGGTCGAAAATGGCTTATTGATGAAAGAGGCCAAAGGAGGCTGACACGAATTGTGCAGAGCAACAGACGGGCTACAGTTAGTCAACTGACAGTACAATACAACATTGGTGCCGAAAGTCCCATAAAAGAATGCGCAACTCGTTGTACCTTGACACGAATGGGGTATGGTAGCCGATGCCCTAACAGAGTTCCCCTTCTTTCAGCAAAACACAAGAAATTGCGGTTGCAGTGGGCTAAGGAACGAAAACACTGGATTGGTGTTGGTGGTGTGATGGTGTGGGGTGTGTTTTCATGGCACACACTGGGCACCTTGATAAAAGTGGAGCAACATTTGAATGTCACAGGATATCTGAACATTATTGCCAATCAGGTGCATCCCTTCATGGCAGCAGTGTATCCATCTGCTAATGGATTTTTTCAGCAGGATAATGCCCCATGCCACAAGGCTAGGATTGTCCAGGAATGGTTCCACGAACATGACAGTGAATTCAGCTTACTGCAGTGGCCTGCCCAGTCACCAGATCGCAATCCAATTGAGCATCTGTGGGATGAGATGGAACGAGCTATTCGGAGTAGATATCCACTACCAGCCAAGTTGACAGAACTGTAGGAAGAATTGGAGTCAGCATTGGTCAGCATCCCTGTGGAATGCTTTCGACACCTTGTAGAGTCCATACCCCGATGAATTAAGGCTGTTCTGAGGGCAAAAGGGGGTGCAACTCAATATTAGGAAGGTGTTCCTAATGTTTTGTACACTCAGTGTGTGTGTGTGTGTGTGTGTGTGTGTGCGTGTGTGTGTATGTGTGTGTGTACTATATATATATATATATATATATATATATATATATATATATATATATATATATATATTTCTAAATTTCATTCTCAGTCTATGTACTTTCATTGTACTCAGTTTAAAGATAATGGTATCACCATCAGTAGACACTGTGTTCTTCTTTCAGAGAAAAAGAACACTTGGAATGCATTGTATTTGTAATGACATCTTCCATTGTGAACAAAGTCAATAGGTGGATGTTTGAGTTGCTTTTTCCTGGAGAAGCAGTGCATGATTTTGCTTTATCTTTTTACTTCTTCGGTCACTCTGTCAGTCATGTTGTGCTTTATAATGCTATAGTGGGGAGCCATGGTTATGAGACTGTGCTATCTGTGTTCTGCTTTACTGTATATCAAGAGTGAAAGTGTTAGTGGAATGGCATTATGGGACAAAGGGGAGTTACGACCATACTTTCTTATAACTTGTTCCATGGTATAAAGAGTCTTCATTCATTTTCATAGTGCTCCCAAGACCCCTATAGACTGGTGAGGTATGACATCGACACAGCGTCCCAGCTGACAAAAACAAAGACCCCTCTTCTGGTAGCAAGACATGATGTGAGCCCAGGAACAGTGCTGGTAAGTCCTATATTATGACTCAACGACCAACAGACGTAATTCAATCAAGAACTATAGATTACAGGGCACACTGTGTTGAATTGGGATTTCATGCATACACATCCATTTCACAGGCTCCAGCACGCCCAGATCAGCGTCACAGCAGACAGACAAGTTTCACTTTCAGGTAGACGGCCATTAGCAAGCAGAGAAACAGTGAAAGCTGGATTGTATTTCAGAGACCTCTTCCAACCGTGCCACATTATGTATCTAGTTATAATTACTGTATGGCACCATTCTCTTTCAGAGCAGGAAAACTAAAAAAGATCTACTTGTATGCAGAATGAAGCAGTTCAGTTTAGAACATAAGAACATATTTAATCAGGTCTGAAAGGATCCAAGTGATTCAGTATCAACAATACAGCTCGGTAGCCCATTCCTTACCCGCACCAGTTTTTCTCCTACCCTAAGTCTATCCACACTTAATTTCTAGCCATGTGTACTCTAGTTGCTTGGCTGCTGTTAATTTTGTCAACTTCTTTTAAGATAAAGAATCTAGTCTCTCTAATTCTTTGCTATAAATAAATCCATTTACTTGTCAATTTGCTTGGTTGAAGAGTTATTGTGCCTCTGGAAATCTCTGTAAGTGACAAAGGGCAATGCTGGTCTCCTTGAGTAACTGCTGTGTTTTCTTCTCACTTCCTTTGAAAGGGCGGAGGGGCCTCCTCTGGCCTTGACTTGCATCTTGTTTCCCCTCTTTGTTTTAAAGCACACTTTTAAAGGACAGCAGATCTGGAAGAATGCAGGTCCTAGTAACAGGGCCTTGGGGGGAGCGGCTAACAAACACAGGAAAGATCCTTCAGATGGCGTATTTACTGTTTTCAAGATCTGTGTTCTAAAAAGCCCACTCCAATATGATGTGTTTATGCTTTGCATGCTGTATTTCATATTTATTCAGCAATGAATTCCTTGCTTAATAATAATAATAATAATAATAATAATAATAATAATAATAATAATAATAATAATAATAATAATTGGAAGTGAGGAACCTTTAAAAGATGGTCGCTCTTTTAAAATATTCATCATTTCCAGACTTTGTGAAAAATAAAATTTTGGCTTGTGATTGATAATGTTTACATTTATGAATGCTTCTTTCATAACAATGTAAAGAGCAGGAAAGAAAAACTTCCTTTTCATAGCAACCATTGCAGCTCCTGGTACCGTCTGAGATGATGACATATAGCTACAGTCAATGCAGGAAATGCAGGATCATCAAATTACCATCTAATCAGATTGATTTTCCTGTAAAATAGAAATGCAAAGACCTTGGTGTTGAAATAGATTCATTGCTGTCAGCAGCCAGACAGTGCGCGGAAGCAATCGAGCCAAAAGTGTAGAGTACAAAGCAAAGCAGATTAGGATGAGCTCTGTGTCCAATTCTTTTCACCACGGTACCAAAGGGACATTTGGCCCTGGAGCCAAGAACCAGGGCTTAAAGGAATGAGCTGTGAAGATAGGCTGAAAAAACTGAATCTATTTAATTTAGAATGACCTCCTTTCATTGATAAATGTTCTTATGTAATAAGATTTTGCCCAGCAAGTACAGATGTTGATAACAAAGCCAATGGGCACAGTCAAAAGAAAAGTTACTGTACTGCTTAACAGACTACAGATTGAATTGTTGGAAAAGAAACTAGATGGGTGTTTTGCCTAGCACAGCAAATGCATATGCAGTTGATCATGCTCACACTGTAGGTCTGTTATAAGCCATTGGGTACTGTAAGTGCTTTCTGTGATTCGGACACACAGTGCAAGGTTCTTTCCCCACTGAAAGAATTGTAACTGTTACAATATAGGTCCTTTTAAAGCCCTAAAATTAGCATTTAAGAGAGTGGATAAAAATGCTCAAAAATGAATACCAGAACAACCCAATGAGTCCTTTCTTGAGAAGCTGTGGCCCTAACTCAATTCAATCCTTTGTTTGGAGCGGTGGGCCCATTATCTCTGGCAGTAGATAGTTCACTCTAACCAATGCTATACAAAAAAATCTGGACCACAGACATAGTTGGAGAATTAAGGGGAGATACTTTTTCACACAGAGTGGTAAGGGTATGGAATAGATTGCCTGGCTATGTTGTTAAGACAGAATCACGACTTGGAATCAGACAAGCTTAAATGGGCTGTATGGCCTCCTTTTTTTTGTACATTTTTTCATGTTCTTATTTATTGTGCGTATTTTTAAAACTGAATACAGTACAGTTAAACACTCCAGCCTTTGTCTATAAGGTGCCTGCAGGAATTTGAAGAAAACATTTTATTGCCGCTTTCAGCACCTTACTGTTTTTCAGTGTCCCATTTTGAAAAGTCAGAGACCGAGCAGATTTCAAGGACGGTGAAATTATTTCTATCAAGGTCTCAAAAAAGCCTTTATTCCAAATAAATAATGGAATTTTCCTTTCTGATTAGTTCAGCCTTATTTATTCCTGAACCAGTACTTCCTGTTTCCTCTCTCTCTCTCTCTCTCTCTCTCTCTCTCTCTCTCTCTCTCTCTCTCTCTCTCTCTCTCTCTCTCTCTCTCTCTCTCTCTCTCCTTTCCCTCGGCAGATCCTGGCTCTCTGCTGTATTGTGCAAAACATGGGGCTTTTCAAAACACTGCCATTTATATTTGAGATATATCCCTAGTAGTGCCGTAAAAAATTGTGACAATAGACATTTCTTTTTTTTTATTTCATTTTCTACATAGCGGTGAATTAATGACCACATATTTTGTGCACTAACCCAAATAATAACTATACAGTATTATATATATATATTTTTTTACTGACACTGAAAGTCCAGCACCACAAAGGGGTATAAGACTGGTATCATGGAAAGAGTATTGAGATTGCAAGACTGTAAGATGCTATCTGAAAGGAACTGAGAGGCCTCCCATATACCCACCTGTGGAAAATCCTTTTGTAGCACCAGTGCTGCCTTCCCTGGTGGCACACACACACCGGATTGCTTTGTAGCAAAGACTCCCGTTGATTCTACAGAGCTTACTACTCACTTTTTCATCTGCTTTTAATAATGATATCTATATACCAGGGATAGAACGACTGTAAAAATACAGTTTGCCTTTTCAAAGTTTTCCTGTCATACTACATTTATTATATTTGTAAGATAATTCTGTTAAAACAAATGTACACGACAGTGTTATTGGTTAGCAGTTTTTCTTGTCCTCCCTCCTCATCACAGCCAGGGCAGGGAGGAGCTCCAGGGAGGGGTGTGGATCCTGCCTTAGCCCTGCCTCGCATCAGTGCTGCTCTGTGAACGGAAAACCCTGCTCAAGTCCCCCTGTAACATTGCCAGCTTGCAAACGCCTACCATACCCTGCCCTGTTGCTGATCATCTCACTTCCTTTCCTTGGTTTATTTAATAGGTACAACACAGGCCTAGAGGAGCAAGTATACACCAGGGGGCGCTACAGGGCTGATCCACGACTAATACACTGTGCAAAACATGCGCACTGCCATTTTTGGCACTATTGTTTCCAAAAGTAACTAACATATTAATAAAATGTGTGGGCTCACCTAAAATAATACTACTGCTACTACTGTACTAATTATGTAATGCTGATTGTTTTCACCAGATTCCAGGGGGTGAGGCTTATTCTGGTACTAGTTTGGATATTTAAATGGGGGTCTGGAGAGTGTAGGAATTGCTGCTGAAAAATGAGCAGTGCACTAGCACTCTTTTGCTTATTTTGCCATGAGTTTAATGGATTTCTGCTATATTTGAACAGTACATAAGAACATAAGAAAGTTTACAAACGAGAGGAGGACATTCAGCCCATCTTGCTCGTTTGGTTGTTAGTAGCTTATTGATCCCAGAATCTCATCAAGCAGCTTCTTGAATAATAATAATGATATTAGTTGCGACTGTTTTAAGATGAACTATTCATACATGAAATGTTTTAAGATTAACTATGAAATGCAAGCACTTTCAAGACCTCTTCTTCAGGTGTAAGTGGAAATTTTAAGAAACATATGTTATTTAAGGGCTAGTGGTATTTTACAGGTAATACTAGACTTCCCACATCAGTAAAGTGAGACTAGAGGTCTAAGGCATTGTGACAGAGATCATAAGACCATAAGAACATAAGAAAGTTTACAAATGAATGGAGGCCATTCAGCCCATCTTGCTCGTTTGGTTGTTAGTAGCTTATTGATCCCAGAATCTCATCAAGCAGCTTCTTGAAGGATCCCAGGGTGTCAGCTTCAACAACATTACTGAAACATTTCTCTGGATGCACAGTCCTTAAACTGTTCTACTTATGTCAATGAGTAAATACCTTGAAGAGAGAGCGGTTTATTTCTAATGTTCTAGGAATGTGAATGATTTCCTGAAGATTGCCTGTTGATTGTAAAATCATTTCTGGATTAGTACACCTACCGTATCATTGAACTGGCAGAGATTGTGTTAAGGCCGCCATTTTATTGTATTCTTCTGCAATTGTTCTAATCAATTCACCAGAGCTCAACAGGGGGGAGGGTCCTGACAAAGCACATCACGTGAATTATTGTAAACCCACCACGAGTTCTGTTTGCTTTTGTAGGGTCCTTTATGTCTAGTTAAAAAAAAAGCATACAGCCAAGATCTCCCAAGACTAAAAACAGGAAAAGGAAAACTGTGTGGTGCTGTCCAGAGACTCCCGACCTCAGCTTGCTCGTCTCTATTGTCATTTCCTGTCTATTTGTCAACAGATGTATGCTCAGGGGAAACTGCTTTTTGGAGGTACTGTTTTAAACGGATACGGCTTCAGCAAGAAGAACCTGCTCAAGCAGATCGCCAAAACACGCAGGGATTTCTTGATGGGCGACGTCCTGCCAGATGACTACAATTTTAGGTAAAGGGGAAGCACAGACTGTGTCAACCAGACTTGTTTGGGACCCAGGCTGGGCTGGGAGGGGTCATAGATAAGACTTTGATAACTTCACTTTGTAGATGTTGTTTTGTTTAGGGGACCACGCATTTAGTTGCTGGTCTTATCATACTGAAGTGGACACTGCCAATTTTTTGGACCCTGTTTATTAAGTATTTTCTCCTCGAGATAACAGTGGGCATATGCACAAAACTGACTGCAAACAAACTTGGGATTTAGCAACATGTTTAAGTGTGTAAAGTTGCTGGTTGCACATGCGCCCAACAAATGAATGGACACTGGGAGCAGAGACATCATAATCAATTATATCACTCACTGGCCCCTATCCCTTAGATACAACATTTTAAATAGATCAACAGAAATATAAACTCCTTTACAAATAACCTGAACAATATACACATACATTTCCTGACCACTGAAAATTCAGCCCAGGCATTTTATTACAGCAGTGGAGGTATCGACTAAAAACCCAAACAGAATAATTTACAGAATAGCGTAGGAATTTCACATTGGCAGTAACTTGCTTCCTGTGTCAAAAAAAACAAAACCATGATTTCTTATTGGAATTTGTACAAACATTTACATTGATTTGAATAATATTACCCCTAGAAATGGTGAGTGCTATGATTAGACATAAAACTAAACAATCACTGTAAGATTTTATTTATTTAATGGTTTTTTTTAATCAACTAACCAATTGCCAAATCCTAGATGTAGCTATACTGCATAGTCAGAAACGTTTTCAAAGAGGGTTCAGCTAATATTAAAGTTAGTTATGCAATTGCCAAAATATTAAAAACTAGAAAAGTAATAGTGCTATTCACATTAGTCGTGTAACTCTTTATTCAGCCAGACCTTACCGCACGTTCAAGTTGAGAACGTTTACTTGAGGCCTAAAGCTGAGGGAACACAAAGCCACTTTGTGGCTTGGAACTTGGTTTCAGTAGACTGGGTTTCAGGCCACTGTACGGCACACCAGGGGAGACTTGGAGTTTAGTACAGCAAACTTGTCTCAAACCAAGTCTCTTGAACTCCTGGAACCAGGTTTCAAGCCACCGTTCCTGTAAAACTCGCTTCATGTTCCCTCAGCCTAAGTTCGAAGGTGAAATGCTACTGCTTTAACAAACTGAGTTGCCCCTGAGTTCTGAAAGAATCTGATTCATCAGACCAGTGAGATCCTCCAGTATTGCCATTGTACACTTTCTCAAAGATTTAAGGGCCTTTCCTTTTTCAGGGATGCTGTAAAGGATGTATTGCAAGCTGCCTTCTCAATAAATAAATACCCTGCATATGGCTGATTTCTGGTACTCAGAGTGAAACTTCCCTGTTTTACAACAACCTTCCTGTTGTGCTTGCCAGTAAAACACATCTACCTTAAGTTTCTGCACTTGAAACTAATGTTTTACATGCTCTGGGATTAGAGTTGACCTATACCTGTATTCAATAACATTGGCAGAAAAAAAACGAATTGATTAGGCAAGTCATCACTTAGGCAGAACCTTTTTTTTGCACTACACATTGTGATGCATTTAAACTATTTTTCCAGAAATGCTCTTCAGAAACAAATATGTATTAATAAAGTAGCAGCAGGTTAGTAAATACATGCATACTTACACATAATTACATTGTTATGCATTGTTACAATGTACTTAATGTGTAATTTATTTTGCATGCTGTAACTCTAAACCTAACCATAGCTCCCCTAACCCTTTTCTGATACAATTGTGTACTTTAAAAAAATACTAAATTAGAAGATAAAGTACAAATGAGAGGAGGCCATTCGGCCCATCTTGCTCGTTTGGTTGTTAGTAGCAACTGGTTGTAAGATATGTAGTAATACTAAAATAAATGTATCCAATTATTTGGCAAACGTTTCGACTTGAAGGTTTTTTTCAGGGTCTTTATACAAAGTTAAAACATTAGTTCTTTAAATATTTTTACATAAAAATGTATACATACATATACATATATACATATATATATATATATATATATATATATATATATATATATATATATATATATATATATATATATATATATATATATTATATATATATTATATATATATATATATATATATATATATATATATATATATATATATATATATATATTACTTTCCTTTCGAAAAATATGAATTACTTAAAGTTTGGAAATGTATACCTTCAATATTGATAACTAGATTACTGTAACACAATATCTGGATACATATTTGTGTTATGATGATGGCTTGGCACATTTAGCTGCTGCAGAAATCATTTAGCCGAATACGGTTTATTCTGTGAGGACTGGTCCAGGGGCTTGGCATTTGAACAGATGAGAACTGAAAATGTGAAAGAACACCAAACTTCCTGTCCGGTGAAATCAGAGTAAGGCGCAAAGCAGGAAGTGAAGCTTTGTTTGTCATGGCAACAGGGCTTGAGAGATAGTGGATAGAATGCAGGGAAACCCATGGAGGTTGATTGTAAAAATTATTTTATAAATTATGTTGTCATCACTTGTCAGTACAATATTTCCCTTACCACATACACTGGCCTACCGAAACAAACACTTAAATACAACCAATCACATATAAATGTTACATACACTGCAAGCAATTAACCAAATAAAAGCAGAACACAATATAGCTTTAAATTAAAGCTTAAAATACAACCAGAAAATTAAATAAACATCTGAATGAATACCACATGCAATGTAATCAATATATATTATATCATACCCCCCCCCCCCCCCCCCCCCCCCCACCCAAAAAAAACAAAAACAAAAAAACACTTATACACAAGAGGATATTGCTTTAAAAATGGTGGAGACATTTGAATGATTTGTTTGCATATCTTTTTCTAGAAGAACAATTTAAAAACAATATGAGAACCTAGCTCAAATGAACTATTGTGGTCTAATTCTGGTGTTCTACATTGCCCTGCCCTCTCACCTCAATCAGGAAGTGCATGAATACCAGGTATCACATTGACTCCTGCGGTCACTGCATTTTGTACTCCTGTGGCTGTTTAATTCACCCAACAGCTGAGCTCAGGAACTCTATGAACTTACTCAACTAGTGCACATAGAGAACGTTTGAAACCCTATAGAGACGAAATGCACTGGAAAGAGTTTGCCGGTACCAATCGATGCTGTGATGGATAACAGAGTGCACATTCAGTGTAAGTAAAGACCCCCCAGTTCCCTAATAGTCTGCATAACAAGGAATAATAAATGATCCCTTTTCTCCGTTCTGACTGCGTAAATGTCCACGCAGTCCGTCAAAGTCTGTGTCCATTGTTGTGAATGATTGTGTGTGGTGACACACGCTTGCTACTCCGTTAACAGTTTAAATGCCGCTGAATTAAGGAATTAGTGAGGCAATAAGAGGTTGAGTGTAAATCATGTCATTAGATACTGTAATGTCAGATTTGTTGCAATTTCCTGCATCTCGTGCAAATTTTCCACATTCTTAACAAGCTTTTGTAGTTCCAAATAATAACCAAATGATTTAATATGGTTATGTTTGTTTGGGATCTACAATGGCAATTTATAAAGCATGCATTTTAAGAGCATAAGAACAACAGAGGCCAAATCCTGCCATCAGTGCTTGTCTGGTTTCTCGTAGCGGATTGATCCCCAGAGTCTTTGTTATGGCTCTATCTTGACCCTACTATGACAAATTGTGAACATTATTGGCAATTATACAGCATCTGGGCACTGCTCGCCCATTGTTTTCCATAGAGGTCAGCTATTCTGATATAGCTCAATAATGGAAAAGATGGCACTAATTAATGACACCTGTTCTAAAACAACTGCTTACTGTTGATGAGCTTCACAGTGACACTCGAGCCCCGGTGTCAAAACATGAGCTCTCAGAGGAATCCAGAAATGATTAAATAACTATTACTATTTTACTCCACATGTTTAATACCATTGCCGTGCTGTGCTGTGAGGTGTTCCTAAGTAATAGTAAAACTCCCTTGTTCAAATAACCTTGTAACATGGCACAGCAACGCCATTATCCCTTAACGAATGGAGACCTCTTAAAAGGGTCAGTTTATTTGGAAATTAAACTGGAAGAAATTATATCATTTTCAAGTTAATGGGAATATATTTATTTATATTGAATGCATACCTTATTGTGATTAATTAATTTAATACCATTAAATAATGCTCCACAATTGCTCTGTTATGTATAAATTTATAATCTCTAATTTCTGTAAATTAACTTGTGCCTTAAGGGTTTCTCTATTAATGCAGGAGATTAATTAATATTACAAAACTAGCAATGAACAACTTGGAACATTCATTTAAGTGTCTGTCTGTGTGTTTTGTTTCACTTTCCCAAATATGGTGTAATTTGCCAGTAGGTACAGTACTGGCATTGATAAACCTTCATCTTTGTGTCCAGTTGGTTAGTTATACTATATTAATCAGCCTGGATTGACAATGATTTTCATTTTAGTTACCCATCACCAGTGCCGAGGTTACAAAGATACAAATGCGATCGCACACACACAGCATCAGTCCTGTGTCAAGAGAATGAAGAGGACAACTGTGACTATGACTCTTCCTCAGAAACCCTTCAAAGGTAAGAGCAGGAATTGTCTGTTGCTTTTGTTTTCAGTTTGTACAAGGTAAATTTGCCTCTGTAGAGTTTCCACAAATGCATCTGCATCGTCAAGTTGCTGGTGTATGGCAGGTGTAACAAAGTGTGAGGCAAAGTGTTGGATGTCCCAGGGAACAGTCATGAGGTAAAAACAGAGTAACTATCCAAAAACTTTGATTGAAACCAGAAATTTTTATAACAACAAAAACATTTCAGGGATTGTTCAGAACTGCAAAACATCACATTACAGAGGTATTGTCAGCATTAATTTTTCACCAATTTTATATTTCAAGCAATAAATAAAACGTAATGTCCAGTTTTTGCAGTGATAGAGTGTGTTAGCCATCACAATATCACATACGTCTTAAAATCTGTACATGTTATCTTGCGTATTTTTTTTAAATGTGTCTATTTTTACTCCTGTGTTTGAATGAGTTTGTACTGTACATGAATGGAGCTCTTGCCCAGAGATTGCTCCTTTCCTAGTGTAACACACACCAATGCACACGCGTGGGCATGTTAGCGCAAGAGGACTTCTTCTGCTTGGCAAAAGTCATTGTAAGTACAGCACCTTGGTAACACTGAGGAACAAAACCTTTGCAAAACATACTTGTTAGAAACTGAATATGGATAAAAACCAAGTAATATCAGTTTAAGCTGGTACCTAGAAGGAAGAAATCCATCAAAGCAAGTTAAACTTTCATATTTGTATTTTTCTAATTTATTTAACCAGCAGATTTACCTTTTGAGACCAAGATCTCATTTAAAAGGGGTATTGGAAAACAATAAAAACATGTATGGTTTAAACTTAATCAGCAGCACACATAGATCAAATAACAGAATAAATAAGATTAGTTAATGTGGACTGAAGGATAAGCATTGGCAGGAGGTTCAAATCAATTCCCAAATACAATCTTTAAAACCAGAGAAAGAAAGATGATCACATTCCATTTTCATGCTATGATGGAAACAATTCCTTGTCTTTGGGAGTTGATATGCAAAAGATAATTCTCCCAAACATGGTTGAACCCTTATAAATATCTGCAAGTAATCAAAATGTGGGTACATCTCACTTACACAGCTATAACCTCTTCCACATGTGTTTGACCCAGCTGAATAAAAGACGAATGGAGGAGGGGGCTGCCAGTCCAAATGAACAGGCTTGCTGTAAAAAAAAAAAAAAAAAAAAAAACATCAGCACTGTCTGTGGACATGAGGTCTACTCAATTTTTCTCAAAGGCCAGGGATCCTTGGCTCCCATTGTAGTTATTTTTACAGAAATACACTAAAGCGACTCCCTTCCACTCTTAGATTTTCAAAACATTTGTACAAACGTTTGTCTCAACATTGGTAGTTTAGATCCATTACGGTTTAGATAGACCCAGTTCTGAATTCTATATTTCTTCAGAATTTCAAGACACACCCCTTGCCTTTTTAATATGATCAGCTGAACCACATATATAAAATAACTTTTGGTTTTTTGCTTTAGGTGAGTAAACTAAAGATAAAAATGGTTCCTCTTCCTCTTAACCTTTGTTGTTAATCTTGTTGACCAGCATGGCTTGTTTTATTCCGAACAGTTTATCTCATTGTTTCTAGCTGCTTTTCTTGCCCGAGGGTCAGGTTTCATTAGATATTTTCCAGCCTTGCTTGTTTAAAAGCCCTGCGCATTATATCTTACTGCCTGTTACAAGATGCTCACAGTGTCCAATTGCTTCTTCATCAGGCAGAGACCAGACTCCACTGTGGACTATGTACTCAGGAATTTATCAGACAAAGACTGCGTCTCCTCAATAGTGAAAAGTGTGAAACTCAACAGAACTTGCAGGTATCCAAAGAAAAGTGACTGATTCTGATTATATGGAGGAAAGATGAGACTAATAAAATATGTTGGTTTTTTTCTGCTGCATCTTTGCCTGGTTGTTTGATTTTAGACTTATCAAGTCAAGTTTTTATTAACATGAAGAATATAGACCGTGATAATAAAGTACATTTCAATATTACTGCTCGGACACAGACAAGACAAGTGGACTCATCTGCCTATATCACCAGGCTCTGATATTCTGAATAACTTAAGCTAATATTTCTATCAAGTTTCATAACAATTGTATATGTGGTTCTCCACATACGTGCAAAAATAAATGTCCTTGTTTCTGTTTTGACTGTTTCTCTTCTGTACTGTTCATAGAAATAAAAGCCTTCCCTCTTTTTCCCCATTCCTGTATATGAACATGTAAAACACAGGAAGAGTGCATTTTTATTTCAGTATAACCTTCAATTTCCATGGTAACACATACAGCAGTAATACATATATTTGTATTACAGTCTGCGGTCTTAATAAATATGAAATGGCCACTGTGAACTAACAAAGTGTGTCAATATACGGCATTGTTGAGACAGCCTCATTCAGGCAATAAGGACTACAATAGCTCAGTATTCATTTTGAACCTGTTTCAGCCTTGTCCCCACTAGTTTCTTACTACTGGTAAAGGTCTGATCTTGCCATCTGGACTAACTTGGGCCTTCCTTTGGAAATTAGCACTTCTACACTGAGGCCAAGTTACTCCCAATTTTGTAGACAGTCACACCTTTGTACGACCAATCTTTTTACTTTAGCTCTGGTGTTTTTGTGCATGTTTTGATCCAATGCATTGCCTACAGTCAAACAGCAGTCACACATTGAGATCTAAAAGTGATGGTCAGGCATTAACACTTAATACAGTGTTATCCAGATAAATACTTATATTGGAAATGTTCTTCTAGTTGCTAAAAAACACACAACAAAGCATTTTACTGCTTTACTGCTTTCATTTAATGCACCCCTAAGTATATTTCATTGGCTTATGGTTTCTGTTTATTGACACTTTCACTTTGCAAGACTTCAGCTGATGTGCAATGCCATTACATGAATACTGCTGTGTAAGACAATGATTACCATTGGACCAGTGTATGATAAAGCAAAAAAAAAAGCTTTTCTCAGCACAACTAACTGTTAACATTATAAACAAAGTTAAACTTGTAACATAACAAACAAAGTTTATGATGGCAACCTAATGTCATAATGGTAAACATTATTTTGTACAAAAGTGGACAGTTGTGTTGTGAACCTGCCTAGAAAAAAACATTCAAATCAAGAGATCAGAAAACAGGCTTGCACATGCAGCCTCCTTTCTTTTCATTACACAGCATTAAAGAGCTATTCTACGAGAATTGCGAATGCAATACGGTAAACTACGTTATTGAGAATTTAAACATTTCCTTTTCCGAATTGCACAGCAATGAAAAACTACTTATTTCTAAACATAAGAATATAGAAAAAGTTTGGGAATGAAGAGAGGTTATTCCATGAAGGCTTAGCCTTTCCTAGCTAACAATTTTCCCAGACGAAGTTTCCATAAGAAAGGGTCAGATCAGTTAAACTCTAGTAGACACTGAACTCTAGGTATTAGAAAACAAAGCAGGTTATTTTAACAGCAAGTGATTCATTTATTTCTGTGAAATGCTTAGAGGGATTTTGCAACTGAAGGTTTTATTTTGATGTCTGTGTACGAGGGACAATATCTTTACATTTACCTTCAAATTGTTTCATGTCGTGGATAATGGATCTAATGGTCGTTTTATGGCTGCTGCAGGAGTGATAAACCTAACACTTTCACTCCAATAATCCCTTTCCTCAACCTCACTAGAGCTGAAAGGAAAGGCCAATAAATTTCAATTTTTATTACAGCTCCTAGCATCGACAAAAACTCTTCACAAATGGAAGCCTCTGCTTAAAATCTAGTGAATGTTATTTTACAGTCCTTGTGAGGTTTTAAAAAAAAGAAAAGAAAACTATAGTGAAAAAGTGGTTGAGCTACCAGACTATGCTTTATTGATGCTTCATGGGGTTTGGCTACATGAATAGTGCTTGTTTTGCACTATTTCAGATTATTGTTTATGATTTCTTTTATGATATGCACTATTCTATTTTCTTGTTAGCGTATTGTATTTTATTTTTATTTTTGTTTTATTTGCTAAATGTTTCTTGAAAGTAGATCTTGTGAATATTAAGATCCCTGAAAATGACATGGCTTTTTTTTTATACATGTTTTGGTCTGACATACTAAGGGAAGGGAGTGTGAATTTATTTCCATCAGGTAATCTCCCTCTGTGGGGAAGAATCTTCTCCCTCTACCCCTCACCTCCACCCTTTGATTGGTTTTATCCACTTTGCAATAAAATCAGCTCAGAACAGCTACTGTAAATTCTCTTCTCATCTGCTTATTTGTTCAGCCACACTACTATTCCATTTTGCCCTATAACCTTGGGTTCTCAGATGTTTGCCCAGAGCTTATTTTTATTTCTATTCAAACCATGAGGTCACACTAGACATCAATGCTGGTAAGAATACATTTCCTTTGGGGGTGTTTTTTTCGACTGAGGTGCTGGCAGGAGCAATATATAAGCATTAATCTCTGTATAAATGAAAGAAACTGATTCAGTGCATTCAGAAGGGAAGGAGAAGCCCATCTAATTACTGATGCACATGCTCCACACCCCCTTCCCTAATATCATGCTGCTGTTGCATCCCTGCAGGAGGTTATTGGAACATTGTGAAAGCCAATTGCATAAAAGAAGGTCCCACACTTTATTGACCTCTATGGCAGTGCAGAGGTTCTGCCTGTGTGTGTGTGTTTTGTGGCTGGCAACCATCTTGGCTGGAGAAGAACCGTTTGCAGGGGCCAAGATGGCCACCTTTGCACAGCCAACCATTGTAAATTGGTGTTATTGTTTAATTGTATAATTGTTAAATTAGTTTATTGAAAAGTGTAGGATGTGGCCAGGTGGTGATTGAATTATTGATGATCATTTAATTCCTGACCACAGCCTATAAAAGGAACAATAACATGTTTGTTTGAGGGCAGCACATGGAGAGTGCCCTAAAGACAGGAGTTCAGTAGAGGCACTGCCTAACCTAAAGAGAACATAACAGAAGAGAAAGAATGAAAGAGGAAAGAAGGAAAGAAAGAAAGAAAGAAAGAAAGAAAGAAAGAAAGAAAGAAAGAATGAAAGAAAGAAAGAACCATGATAGCTGTGCTTGAGTGTTGTTTTGTTCTGGTTTTGTTTTGTTTGAAACTTTATTTTGTTCTATGTTTTATTTGTTTTGTTGTGAATAAATGTGTGCTCCAGTGCTATAACTGCAGTTACCTCCTGAGTCTGCTCTTCTCACCACTGACCAGTCTTGACTGTCTGCCACTTTGCCACACACCCCTAATTCTTATTTGTTCTAGATTCAGTTCTTTCGACATAATACTGAAATCCAAGAGGTTTTTGTGTTGAAATGCAGATATTTCTGACTCCCTTTCCCAACGCCATGTAAGGGCAGCTTTAAATATCCCAGCACACGACAAGCAATTTAATAGCTGCCCCCCTGTCATTGTTAAAATGTTTTTACAACATTGACACATTAAATTTGATCATTTTATTGGCTGTGTTAATGGTCTGTGTCCTGTGATGATAAAAGGCTACTCTCCCATTTGGGGTAATACAGTATTGATATTGAATTATTTACAAAAGCACAATGAAGGCATTGTAAAAAGGATAGATAGCACTGACATATTCAAGGACCAGACCCAGAAACTGCAGTTCAAGCTCTTCTCATGCATTTTTGTTATTAAAAACAAAACCGGAACTAAACAAAACAAACACAGGAACAAAAAAAAGGTTTAAACAAAACTCTTCAAAATAAACACAGCATCCAAACTTTGGCTGTCTCAATACTCTCTGCTACTCTCAACACTGTCCTCTCTCTCCACTCTGCACTCACACTCACCTGCACACACTCACAAACAAACATTTCTTTGTCTTTTTTTATACCATGTGACCAGGGGTTAATTGACATAGGTCCGCCTACATTTAGAAAACAAGAGACCAAGAACTGTCAACGGGGGGACCCGGGCGACATGGATAGGGAATCGGGAGTGCAGGTTGGTGACCGGACGGCTGCAGCAGCAGGCAGAGGCGAGAGCCCCATCTGGTTCATCAGGTGCAAATGGTGGCCATCTTGACTCCAGGCTGTTCCTTCACTCCTGAGCCAAGATGGCTACCAGCCACAACACACACACAAAGTCTCAGCTTTGCCACAAGGGATACATAGGGATTTAAAAATGGTTAAAAAATGTTAATAAAATAATTATGTTTTTGTAAAAGAACATGTACATGTACTGTATAAAGGTTTGTGTGTGTGTGTGTTTTTTTAATAGGAAACAGAAAAGGCTACAATATTCATAAGACCGTAGCCAGCTACGAGGCATGGGCCTTGGTTAAAATCATACTTATCATTGTTTATTTAGGCTCTTACGTATTGATTTGTGGCAAAATAAAATGCATTTCATCCCTTGTTCTGTGTACATGAATTCTCAAGTCCCGCTGAGATATCTACAGCCTCTGTGCTCTTCAGAATCTTTACTGTCTCACAGACTACAGCGACACTGTATAGCTCAGTTTATACAACCACAGCCGTGTTAGTTAAACGTGTTCAAATGGCTTCGAAACAACCAAGGCGTGGTTGTTTCGGTATAAGGTGATGCAAAATAATAGTGGTGATCAGAAAGAAGTACATATCAGCCTAATAATAAGGAATAATACATTCCCTTGGTAGTCTGCAATTTAGCAAATCCATCTTCTTAATATTCCAAAGTGCATGGGCAAGTGCCTCGGTCATTTTTCATGGCTGGATACTGCCCTGATTCATCCGGACTCTTTTGGCTGGTCTGATCTCCACATTCTTATGAATATAACCATCTTTAACTGCCTATATTGCAAAAGAGCAACCATTTCTGACTTTAAAACACAAAAAAAAAATATCGCTTTTTTTTATTTATTTTGTAATCATTCAAAATAAGGTTGTGGCAAGGAATTAAATTTAGGTCTGAAACTCCAAAATCAAGTGCTAAATATTTCTGTTGCTCTTGTGTTATGGAGTGATTTATTCATAATTAGTAACGTCTACATATTACGAATAAGAACTGTGAATTGACTAGTAAAATAAGAGCTCAGGTTACACCTCTTCACAAATAATTTGTGGTCAAAGGAATATTGCAGAAAAACTCTAAAACTCTAAAAACTCTGTTTAGGGGTGCAGCGTGTGTGTTTTCTCATTATTTAGCTGATGCAGTCTGTAATAACATACAGTAGGTTGGTCTGATTGAGTGGTATTGGTTTTGCAAGTCCTTAACATTACCGGGTTTGCATATCCCAGGCATGTTGTACTAATAACCTGGACCTGGCATCTATGGACTCGAGCTTCGGACATTGACAAAAACATTCTGGCCACATGAGTAGAAACAGATGGATTGGAGAGATGTAGACTTAATTGTCTACAACACTACTTCGTTTCTCTGAAGACCTTATTGCCTAGAGAATTGGGATCAATTTAAGCAAACCAGGTTTTCTGCTGGTAGGTTGTACATTATACTGTCTTAATCCAGAGACACAATTGGTCCTGAATTTCAGCAATTTAAAAGAATCCAATACTGAAGTAGTTTGTGGAAATGTATTATCCTGACACTGACGTTTCTATTCAATGGAATAAGTAAGGGCAGTAAGTGCCAGACCTTGGCAGCATAAAGTAGATGGCACACCTCACCCTTTAAATAACACACTTAAGAACATAAGAACATTATGAAAATCAATACTTTAAGCACATTACAGCAACCAGGAGCAGAGGACACAATCACAAACATTAAGTGGACTTAGGACAGAAGGAAGGAGACACTACTTCTCAAAGAGTGGTGAGGGTACAGAATGGGCTACCTAGTTATGCTGTTGAGGCAGAAACACTTGGGTTCTGTAAAACTTAACTTGAGATCAATCAGCTACTAGGAGGCTTAGTGGGCTGAATGGCCTGTGTTTGTTCATAAATGTTCTTATGTTCCTGGAGGAAATGAGTAAAGCCGGGCAATAGAGTTGCTGCAGACCTTGAGACCAGTAAAACTGGATCATACCTACTCATCACTTTCTATAGTGTCTCTGTGGGACACAGTATTCTTTTAATATTCTGAGGTCAAGGGAAGGCTGTTATAAATATAACCTCTGACACTGGGGCTTTCTCAATATTATCTCTGAGACTGTAGCTTTTACTGCACATCGAATCTACTGACTGGTGGTGATGAAACTGTTTGATATAAGACAGTATAGTTGATAGTGCTACATACTTTTCTTACCTTTCTTATTGTACATTATAACAAACAAATGTATATAACTCATGGATTGTTCCAATATTTAAACAGACACTATTGTATTGTTTTTTTTCTTTATTCCTGAATGACAAAAATGAATAAACACATTTGTTTTGGTTACAAATGTCTATGCTAAATCATTTAACATTTATATGAAAAATGATTCACCAGGAACTAATCATACGCTTAGCTGGACCGTTGCAAATAAACCATTGCGTGAGCTACTGAGTCATGCAGTTACAAAACAGAGATAAGAAGCTAACAAGTTAACAAATACCATAATCTGGATCAAGTTAAAATCCCACAGTGACAGTCAGGTTCTCAACTGGTCCTGTCAGTAAAAACACTGAAATGTGCAAAGTATACTACCAATGAGTCATGCTGTTTTAAAGTGACTGCGAGGTCATTATGTGCTTATAACTACAGTAGTGTGCACATTTATTAGAACACCTCAAGATGTGTCATTTTTATACACCGGCTTCCATAAAAATCTCTGTGCTTTAATTGGGCATCTTAAACATTTTCTAAAAAATGTCATAAATGTGACTATTCCTTTTCTCTTATCATGCATGTGTGGCCTCTTGAAGTTAAATTAAATCAATTAAATTAGACCATCTCTAATGTGCCAAGATTTTCAGTGACTGTACATTGGTTTGATTTCACAACAAATCAAAACAACAGAAGCAATGGGGTGTTCTAACAATACACTACTGTACATCTTCCAGTACATCCAGCACTGGGAAATAAATCAAAATGATGTCAGTGGTCTGCCTGCATTGTAATACTGTAGTTCCACTGGTTTAACGATCACAAAGCAGGTGCATCAGCTTCATTTTTATATTGTCTGGATTTTTGGTGGAACTCTGCTAACCCTGTAAAATTGCATTTTTTATTACTTTAATACTATTTCAGCTCAAAGTCGCACAATTTTAATAACGTTCATGTATTTTTAATACAGCATAGCTCTTAGCTATCTCCAAATTACAAGATGTCTCTTATTTATATATTAATAGGAAGTGGAACAAAAACTGCTAGGTAGGTGGCCCACTTCAAAACTTAACAGATAGAACCAGAAAAAATCCTGCTCATTGGTTATCCACGGCTTTTTTGGGCTAATAAATTCAAGATTAACTTACTGATTCTTTTAGTATGACACAGTTCAAGCCCTATTGTGTTTCTAACAGTATTGAATTAAAACATAGCTCTATAGTATGTTGCTGAAAACTTTCTCTCAGACAGGTTTGGTAAAGGCATTATTTTTGCTGATACTGTATGTTACCTCTTGTTATAAGGACATTCTGTGCACTGATTTCTAAAATAAACAGCTCAATAAGTTTCCAGAGTGTACCTGTAGGTACAGTGTAAATAGGTAATGAAATGGTACACCTTCTGGTCATTAAGTTTAATAAACAGGTTTTTGGAGATTGACTTTACTGTAATTGTTTATTTTTTTGTTATATATAAATGTACTCCTGACTTGCTCTCCAAGTTAGAATGTCTCATTACTCTCCCTCACAGCAGTAACTGCCAACAACAACTCAGAAGACCTGAAGCATCCTCCTATCCCCCAACCAAGCCAGTCGCTGTTACACCCAATGACAAAGGCCAGGCCTGAGGTGTCTGGCCAGCAGTACTTGCTGTTGCACAATTAGGAAAAAAAGTCCCTTCCAGCTTTACCTCCCTAACCCGTGGGAACACTTGCCAATGTGGCTCTCCTTGTGGAATCTCCAGTGAATACTATCGATTTCTCACAGCCAGGATGCAAACCTGCGGTTTCCTGACTGTATGAAATCCTGCATACGACATGGCCGTGCCTTTTACCAGGTGAGGCACTAAGGAACCCCGTATAAGTGAGGCTTTTTGAATTGTATCAGTATCAATTGGGAAAGGAATAATTCTCATGGTGAATGTCACACTTGATACCAGCAGAGCTCAAAATGCAAAATGACTCGGGGGTTCTGCCACCCCTGCAACCAGCCTCCCTTTCAAGATTGCAATCCACCTTTCCTCCAGCAATGCTTGCGAGCCAAGGTCTAAATTATAAGTTTCTACCAGCTGAGATTTCTTTATCCGCCTTGCTTGTTAGCACCTAATTAATATAAATGATATGCATGAGAGAATAAAGGAAGACTTTGATAGTTAATTAGCTTCCATGTAGTTCATTGAGCAGAGTGCAGAGGGATCCTCCTATTTATTGATTGATATGATAAGATGAATTAGGTAGCTCCATAGCTCATCCTGTGTAGAATCTATCTAGCCTTGTTGTATTTGAGCTCTACAACTGAGTTGTGTCCGTTTCTGTGTTCCATCAATGGGGCTGACAAAGATATCATCTTATATCAGGGTATAAGTGTAAATAGATGTTATTGCTCAGGGAGTTTGCCAGTGTCTCTGACTAATGGGCAGATGTACTAGTGTTGCGCCTGTTGCAATAGTTGTAAAACCAGTTGCAAATGAATCAGAAGTCTTGGGTGAAATGTACTAAACAAGCACATTTTCCACTTTTTAGGGAATGCTTTGCTGTAGCAGTTTTACTTTGCTGTTCAAGCTTAGATGAGTATTTATGTATATATGTATTTATGACCATTCCTGCATAAATTCACAAAAAGGTGGCGGAGATTGTGCAAATGAGGGTTTTCAAATATTATAATGAGATGTACTAAAGCTCCTGGCAATTGCGACATTTACAATTGCACCAATTTGTTAAGAACTTTTGAAAGTATGTTTTAAACAGTTGCAATTGTTCCTGGCATTTCCCAGTCCACCTTTTCTCATGTGTTGCCAGTTGTACCTAATTTTCACGAAAGACGGGGTGTATTTATAAGCCTTGAAAACAAATTTCTTTGACATTTCTGGTTTCCCCAATAGAATGTACACATGTGCCACTAACCCCTTTATCTCATTTACAGTCAGCTGGGGAGAGCATACAGCCTGAGAAGAGAGAAAGATAAAAGCACTAATGCAAAAAATGACCTTATCACAGTGATTCACTTATCAAACGACCTTGAAAATGCAGTAAATGCCGGCCAACTGGTACAGGGAATTCGACCTCTGAAATTGTTGGGCTACTTCGGATAACATATTCTGTAGTGCTGAGACAAATAGTCAAATATAGCAAACACTGTGGCAATGTATTCAGAAATAATTACCATATTCATATTTGTGATACAATCGAATTTTAAAATGACTATCAAAAAACATTAAGTAACAGTCTACCATGACAGATTTATTGTACTCTATTATGGCAAAAATTATAGTTTTGTATTCCAACTAATTAAAATTAAAATCATATTTGTTAAATTTTGAAAAAATATTCGAACAGAAAAAAAATAAAAACATGACTGTCCGTGTATAAATTTGATGCATTGTATACTGTTGTAAAAATTATTTTAGGCAACCAATGTTTCTGTCCCATAGTTTGGTAGATTTGTGATTCCCACGAATTCTACTTCCAACCAATGGTCAACGTTTAAAAGATGTTTATGAATGTGTTATTGACATTCAAATAGATTTAATTAAGCATTTAAAACCTACTACCAGGTATTTACATTGTAATAATAATCAATAAAAACTTCAGTTCAAGGGGGTGTAGACTTTCTATAGGCACTGTATATGGCGATCATTGTCTATGAATCTGGTATCAATTTCTTAATAATGGTGTCTCATGATAATGACATTTCTTATGGTTTGCAGATTATCAATCATTTTCACTAAAATGTGGATATTAACATTGTAATAGTATACTGAACAAAAATATAAATGCAGCATGTAAAGTGTTGGTCCCGTGTTTCATGAGCTGAAATAAAAGATCCCAGAAATTTTCCATATGCACAAAAAGCTTATTTCTCTCAGATTTTGTGCACAAATTTGTTTACATCCCTGTTAGTGAGCATTTCTCTTTTGCCAAGATAATCCATCCACGTGACAGGTGTGGCATATCAAGAAGCTGATTAAACAGCATGATCATTACACAGGTGCACCTTGTGCTGGGGACAATAAAAGGCCACTCTAAAATGTGCAGTTTTTTCACACAACACAATGCCACAGATGTTTCAAGTTTTGAGGGAGCGTGCAATTGGCATGCTGACTGCAGGAATGTCCACCAGAGCTGTTGCCAGAGAATTGAATGTTCATTTCTCTACCATAAGCCGCCTCAAACGTCGTTTTAGAGAATTTGGCAGTACGTCCAAACGGCCTCACAACCACAGACCACGTGTAACCACGCCAGCCCAGGACCTCCATATCCGGCTTCTTCATCTGCAGGATCATCTGAGACCAGCCACCCGGAGAGCTGATGAAACTGTGGGTTTGCACAACCATCTCAGGGAAGCTCATCTTTGTGCTCGTCGTCCTCACCAGGGTTTTGACCTGACTGCAGTTCGGCATCGTACCCGACTTCAGTGGGCAAATGCTCACCTTCAATGGCCACTGGCACGCTGGAGAAGTGTGCTCTTCACGGATGAATCCCGGTTTCAACTGTACCGGGCAGATGGCAGACAGCGTGTATGGCGTCGTGTGGGCTATTGGTTTGCTGATGTCAAAGTGCCCCATGGTGGCGGTGGGGTTATTGTATGGGCAGGCATAAGCTACGGACAACAAACACAATTGGATTTTATCGGTGGCAATTTCAATGCACAGAGATACTGTGACAAGATCCTGAGGCCCATTGTCGTACCATTCATTCGCCGCCATCTCCTCATGTTTCAGCATGATAATGCATGGCCCCATGTCACAGGGATCTGTACACAATTCCTGGAAGCTAAAAATGTCCCAATTCATCCATGGCCTGCATACTCACCAGACATGTCACCCATTGAGCATGCTTGAGATGCTCTGGATTGACATGTACAACAGCGTGTTCCAGTTCCCGCCAATATCCAGCAACTTTGCACAGCCATTGAAGAAGAGTGGAACAACATTCCACAGGCCCCAATCAACAGCCTGATCAACTCTATGCGAAGGAGATGTGTCACACTGCATGAGACTAATGGTAGTCACACCTGATACTGGTTTTCTGATCCACGCCCCTACCTTTTTTTTTTTAAAGGTGACAAACAGATGCATATCTATATTCCCAGTCATGTGAAATCCATAGATTAGGGCATAATGAATTTATTTCAATTGACTGATTTCCTTATATGAACTGTAACTCAGTAAAATGTTTGAAATTGTTTCATGTTGCGTTTATATTTTTGTTCAGTATAAATACTGTCAAATAGTCTATAGGAGTCTCTTAAGAACGATGGGTCCACTTTGTGGATCATTCCTCACGCTCATAAAGACATTGCACTATGTTAGAGCTGCCATGTTAGGGAGATAGAGAAGTGCTGAGTGCTGTCTGTTTACAAACACTGATAATGGGATAATAAATTATGAAACACTAAAAACAATTGGAATGAAACCTTGTGTGAGCTGGAAGTGCGATCCAAACTCTTTTCACTCTTAACAGATCATTGAACTCAGCAGTGAATAAATCTGAATAAATAAGACATTAAAAAATCTGACCTAAATTAGTAATTATTTTTCAAATCAATAAGAAAACAAAGAAAAAGAAAACAACAGCATTAATTAATTTAAAATGATATGGCAAAAAGTACCCCTGTGGTTATAAAACTATCATGCTAGTCTACAGAAACACCCCAATACAAACCCGTCTATTTTAAACAATATTTAAACAGTAATTGCACATGCTGTAGCTGTGATAGTCCATGTACCCTCCTCCAGTGATCCCAATGGCAAGGTTAATGTGAAGAGTCTGGATGACATCACAAAGGTTGTTAATTCTTCTCTATAGGCAGGACTTGTTTAAGCCATTGAGAAGAAATGAAATGCTTTGACCGTAGTGTGATTGCTCTTTTTCACTCAACAGGTATGCCTGTGACCCTCCTGTGAATCTGTATTTGTGACCCCTGCTTTAAAACCGGTATACAGTTCAGACTGGTTGTATATTATTCCAATGTGTGAGGATAGCAAATGGCAGCCTGCATACAATGTGGGATTAGGGCAGTAACAGTTTTCTTGGGTGGCTGTCCAGTTTGTACAGTATGAGAAAATATGAATTGCAGCTGCGCCTCTTCCTGTATAAACACAGCTGAAACCGTATTGTGAGTTTTCAAATAGGGTTGTCTACACAGCTACAGAGAAAATAAACAAAACAGTCTGTAATTAACTTATGACAGCTCCTAAACATTTACATGATGCAGTGTATACTGAAAAGACTGACCCAGAAAAAAAGCATTCCCTTTAGTGAGAATAGGTTTTAACCCAGTCTTGTGGTTTGATTTGATCAGCCTATAAACCAGGATAAACTACAGATGGACCTCTTTAGAGCATTTTACAAAACTGGGGAATCTTGCATTGCATCAAGCACCTAGCAATGGTTACCCAAGGTTACCCCAGTGCAGTAATATGCTCTTATAGAAACCAGGGGTGGCTTTTGTTGGTGGTGAATCCGTATTATATTTAGGTATCATACACCACAGAGAAAATAAAGCTTTTGAGTCAAGGCAGAGGACTCATTTGTACTCCTGAACACATTGGAGTGTAACCCTGATCAGTATGTTTATATAGTACAGTCTGTTATTACTGTACATTTTCATTTAGCCATTCCAATGAATTTGTTTCCATCAACCACAACTAAACAATACATTGACGTAACCTTAGAGTTACTGGGATAAATAATCACAGCTGAACCACTAGATAGAATTAGAACATTTTTCATATCCATTATTCTGTAGTCTTCCATCTCTTGGGATAAAAAGGACTGGGTATTAGATTTGAAGCTTCTGAACATAAGTGTCAGGTCCTAACAAGCTGAATAAAAATGTGCTCAATCAATCTGAAGAGCTTTTACATCCAGTGAATTAATAAGAGGGTTCTTTAGTTGTTGTGTGATTAAACATTATGCTGATTGGCTTAGTTTTCATTTTACACTAGCTTTCAAGATTTCAAAAGTATCTTCTTCTATTGTCAGTTAAGATATAAAGAAACTGATATTAGTGTTTACTTTTGCATAACAGAAACACAATAAACACCAAGCCATTGCTCTCCATTATTTTCTATGGAGGTCAGTCGTTCTGTTGTAACCTAACATTGATAAAGATGACACTAATTCATATACACCTGTTCTGCATTGATTACTGATGAAAATGCTTCATAGGGGGACGACAATGATTATTTCAGACAAACATAGGTAAACAAATAACTGTACAAAGTAGTAGTATTGCTGTCGCGTGTTTTCCCTTGTTTAAATAATGCCTGTGCCAGAGTGGTTAGTGGTTACATGTGATGCAGTGCAGTGCTGAATAAAGACAGACAATGATATTCAGGTGCAAGGATGTTTATTGCATAATTGACAATATCCAGAGCCTTATGGAAAACACCTGTAAATAATAAATGACGGAAGTGATACAGCAGCATGTATCACTTCGTTTGTAATCCGCGGGTTTGCCCCGAAACCAAAAGTACAGTCTTTTTCCTCACCCACACATAACACAAAACACAAACACAGTTTTAACAAAGTGATTCTAGTGCTCGTGGTGAAAGATAGTCCGTAATGAAACAGGGAAGTGCTAGTGTCTGGGTTTGTTGCTGGCCTGTGACTACAGCTCCGGATCATGTTAGTAATCTTACTGAACAGACAAATAGACAGTTTTAGACAGAACAACAAACACAAAACTCACATTTATCACAGATGTAGGATCTCCTTTTAGGTTGTTTTCTAACCATTTACAAAGGAACAGATTACTTTGCTATGACCCCTATTTATACCCTCCCTCATGACCCCTTGGTTAACGAGCACATCCACTTTTCCAATCCGCGGTTGCCACGTCGTTTCCCGTCCGAGTCATTGAGTTCGGTTACCATAGCTCTGCCTCTTTTCTAGCTGGCCGACTTCCACCTGCACATAGGAATGAATTGTCATGCCTTTTAGTCCATGGTACTTTGTTACCTTTACACAGCGCCCTCACAGGGAGATCTAACACCAAGAATCATTCAACATGGTCTCATTTGAAGTGATTTTTAAAACCCAAAAAGTAATGACTAAAGCTAAAGTTTACAATTTTAGAAAGGCAAACTATGAAGGTATGAAACAGACACTAACAGAAGTAGATTGGAGTAAAAACAAAATTGCCCAAACGGTTTAAAGGTCAATTTAAAAAAATTCAGCAAAAAAAAAGCACTTTACACTGAGTTTAAAAAAGTTACAAAGTTCAGAGAAAGAGTAATTGGAACTGCAAATGCAAGCCAAAAAGGAAGTTAGAAAGGCCAAGAGAGATAGAAATGAACATTACTAAGGGGGTTAAAACCAATTCCAAAATGTTTTTCCAATATTATAACAGCAAGAGAACATTCAAAGAGGAGGTTAAATGTCTTACAGATACAAACGGCAAAATCTTAGATGAAGAAAAAAAATAGAAAATATATTAAATGGTTACTTTTCACAAGTTTTTACAAAGGAGGATACAGACAACATGCCCCACATTTCAACCTGTTCCTATCCTGTTTTAAATAACTGAGGCAGAAGTGTTAAAGGGACTAGGAGCTCTTAAAATAAACAAATCTCCTGGGCGGCATCAGATCCTCCCAAAAGTACTCAAAGTAATGTAAGTTATTTACAAACCGCTAATCAAGATCATGCAACAGTCTCTTGACACAGGGGTTCTACCAACAGACTGGAGAATTGCAAATGTAATACTGATCCGCAAAAAGGATGCAACATTGACAATGGATTATTGCAAAGCATATGACATGGATATTGCTGCTCTAGAAAGAGTGCAAAGAAGAGCAACTAGAATTATACCCAGTTTAAAAGGCATGTCATATGCAGACAGGCTAAAATAATTAAATCTAATCAGTCTTGAACAAAGAAGACTATGCGGCGACCTCATTCAAGCACTCAAAATTCTAAAAGGTATTGATAATGTCGACCTAAGGGGCTTTTTCGACCTGAAAAAAGAAACAAATCAGTCGCAAATGTAGATTAGACAAAGGGGCATTCAGAACAGAAAATAGGAGCAGAGCTTTTTTACACAGAGAATTGCGAGGGTCTGGAACCAACTCCCCAGTAATGTTGTTGAGACTGACACTCTGGGATCCTTCAAGAAGCTGCTTGATGAGATTCTGGGATCAATAAGATACTAACAACCAAACGAGCAAGATGGGCTGAATGGCCTCCATTCATTTGTAAACTTTCTTATGTTCTTATGGTCTTATGATCTCTGTCACAATGCCTTAGACCTCTAGTCTCACTTTACTGATGTGGGAAGTCTAGTATTACCTGTAAAATACCACTAGCCCTTAAATAACATATGTTTCTTAAAATTTCCACTTACACCTGAAGAAGAGGTCTTGAAAGTGTTTGCATTTCATGTATGAATAGTTCATCTTAAAACAGTTGCAACTAATATCATTATATTATATATATTCAGTTGTAGTCAAAACTTTACATAGCCCTATGGAAATTTTTAATTCCTAGAAATTTCTCGAAAACAAACAATTATAGGAAAAATCTGTTGTAGCAAAAGTTTTGCTTTTATGGATAAGGAAAAAAGTTACAAGAAATAGATGTCTACACTTATTTATTTTTTTAATTTTTTTTTTTTTGCAAAACTCCAAAAATGCTAATTTATATATGTAGTATATAAACCAGTAACTTTTTATAATAGATGTCAGGAATTCAAATGTGATTCATATTAACCCGAACAACAATGTAATGGAAGTAGTATATACAAAGAGAAGAAACGTGCAACAGATGACCAGTACGTATACTTTCAATCAATCAATCTTTTTTTATATACTATGTATTTACTTGGTATTTGTTAACACTATATCCTTTAGCAGCATTTCAATCATCAGTGCAAGTATATGTCATTTCCAATGTTGGGGAAGTTTTAAAAAGCAATCCGTTACAGTTACAAGTTACTTAAAGAAAACTGTAACTAACTGCAGAAACCTTGAAATAAAATGTAGTAGTTACTGTTATAGTTACAAATACTTGTTTCTTAGACATTTTAGATATGTACAGCAATATACAACAGCATTCCTTATATGTGGGTGGCATGGTGGCGTGGTGGTTGGCGCTGCTGCCTCACAGAGCCAGCATCTTGGGTTTCATTCCGGCCTAGGGGTCTATCTGTGTGGAGTCCACAGTCCAAAGACATGCTGTTCAGGTTGATTGGTCATTTTAAATTGCCCTTTGTGTGTGTGTGTGTGTGTGTGTGTGTGGTCTGGCATCCCATCCATGGTGTAGTCCTGCCTGATGCCCTGTGCCTGCCAGCTCACCGCAACCCTGTAAAGGATTAAGCGGTTAACGATAATGGATGGATTTCCCTATATGTGTGTGTTTTACTGTAATAGCTGCCATGGAGACAGATAGCCAAGATTAATACATAGGCAATGGTTTTCATCATAAATCATAAATAAAGAATGATACATGCTATCTGATGCTATTTATAATAAATACTTTTCTAAAATACTGTAGGAATGAAGACGTGACATATTGCATTCAACTGAAAATGCAGAAATTATATTTATATTTAAATGAACTATTCCAAAAGAACCTGGACCTTTTGACATACCAATAGGAACATTCTAAATTAAAAATGCTGTATTGTATAATTACAAGCCAATTTAGTATCAATAATAATAATAATAATAATAATAATAATAATAATAATAATAATAATAATAATAATGTAAAAACAAACTCAATGACAGACGTCTCAACTAGAAGTCTTTTTCAACATCTTCAGATGCGAAAACCTTTGTCACTGAATCTGTATTACATTTCTTTTTTTTTTCTAAATTCAGTTTTATTGAGTGTTCAACAGTTATGGATGATGAAGCCTTTTTTAAAAAAAACAATGCAATGGTGACGGGTCCTAGAAGATCATCCTATTAGTAGTTACTATGTAGTACTATGTAGTAATGTTAGCCTTTATATATGTAAGGGTGCATCTATCCCCTTTTCATATATATGAATATACATTATGCTGTATAATGCCAGCAAGAAATAATCCATTTTGTTTCTATAAATCATTATCAGTTCTGCAGGGTTTTAATTGTACTCCTTTAGCCATTATTTTTAGTATCTATTTGTTTAATTTATTGACAGCTGGTTTTCACCACTGCATTGAACATCCATCAACCTAATCTTTACAGGCCCTTTTTGATGACTGCAGTCATGGCTCCTGCTTTATTGTAAATAATGAAAGGTCAATTTAGGTTAACCCTGTATGCTTTTATCAAGACTGATGAAGCCCCTAAATTGTGGCTTTGCCATATAATATGTAGTTACTTCCTGTGAAAATTCCCATTTCTGAAACAATAGTTTAAATATACAAATTTTGTATCACTTTAAAAATAAATACAGCAAAAGTCTGCCTTATTGACAAACTACCTGTCACACTATATTTAGGAGCAAGTTTAGTTAGCTTCCAGTAAATGATTGACGCACTGTATAGAGCTGCACGATTTCTTTAAAATGTCTTCAACAAAAAAGTCCCCAGCTCCATCAAGATGGGAAATATTTCTGCTAAAGATCGTTCTGTCCGGTACAAGAAGGGGACATTTCACCTGTGTGTTGTTATATTTACATTACTTTTTGTTTTTATTTTGTTTAATAATTTTTACCACTAATGGTAAAAAATAGAATTCAAAACTTAGCATTTGCCATTTTTCAGGTAAGCATTTAAACATTTAGGAACATTTGTTGTATAATAACATTAGACAAAATGTTACATTTTGAATGTGACAACACAATATTTTTTCCTAATACCCCTATTTCTCACCATGAAATGCAATGAAATAAGCAATTGTTTACTGGGAAAAAAATACAGCCCTAGTAATTAGGCAACCTAATATACTCATACTGTACTGCTACATGTAGGCTTACTATTAAAGTGCTTGTGAAGGCTTCGTATTGCTGTATCCCAAGGATTTCAGTAGAGGAAGGTGGAAGAGAATTCAAAACTGGTCTTGAGCTTATGTTGCAACATATAGTCCTTGACCTGGAGTTAAATACATCATTTAACAGCTTCCATACTTGTGACAAAGTAACTGCACTTTACTGTAATTCCAGATCCATTATTGTCCAGTAATGGACCTCTGAGTATGAAAGTTCGGAGTTATAGCATTTTATGAAAAAATGTACACCACAGATGTATTATTTCTTTATGTTTATAATGTTTTAAAGCTTGAACATAATTGGTGAGGTGTGTTAATGTTTAAATCACTGCTTCCAGAATATCCGACAGCTGAAGATCACAGCCCCACTATTGATGTGCTGTGAAACCCGAGCCAACCACTTTGCTTCTTTGTGCCTTAATTGATTAAGCCGTAAATCCAGACTCAAGCCTGTAAATGAAATCTATCTAGTATTTGTAGGTTAATGAAAATAACATACCATGGGGCCTGTATGTGATGTTTCATTATTGTGTATTGACAGTTTTTGTAGCATCTATGATAGTATGCTACTATGATATCTTATTGTACCCATAAATCAATTGCAGTATTGTGTTTTGGTAGGATTATACTATGCTATAGTATTTTCTGTATTGGCTATGAGGAGTTTTATTGAGATGAATGTGCCCTACATATACCAGATTGATTAAAATGTTACATGTCCTTTATTCAACCTTATAAAGTCAGAACTGTTAGTGAACTCAATGCTTAATCCATGCGTCATCCAAATGTTAGGGTTCCTGATTCATTGTAGTTTAGTCTATATAAAATCCTAGAATGGGGTCCCCAAGTGGCTCGTCTGGTAAAAGCACAGCCGTGTGTTATGCAGGGTGAGTCTTACCTCTCAGGTTTGCGTCCTGGCTGTGCAAAGTTGTCGGTCTTTGCTGGGAATTTCGAAGTCAGCGTCACATTGGCTGTGGTGCTCCAGTGGGGCTTAGGGAGGCAAAACTGGCGGGGATTGTTTCTTCTCATTGCACTACAGCGAACCCTGCTGGCCAGGTGCCCAGTGAGATGAAAAGCAGACACCTCCAGGCCGGGCCTTTGTCCTCCAGAGGTCGGTAGCTCGCTGACATCTGTTCTCCGGTCATAGGATCAGAGGACAGTAAGGGAGGAAATGATTTGATAATTCAAACTGAGTACAAAATCAGGGGTAAAGTAATTGCTGGAATGAATAATGTGTTTATTGTTAGCTTGATCAGAAAATAACTATTAAGATGGTTTATCCTTCTCTTCTACCAGGTAATGATGTATTTAGGCTGCCTGTGTTTATTGTTACTGGACAGTGACATCGTCTTTGTGGGATACTTTTATCATGCCAGTCCAGATCAAATTCATTCTGAATACAGAAACAGTTGTGTCGATTAGGATCATAGAGTATAAATGGTAATTTTATGTGCTCCATTACCTTTTTATGGTGTTACCTTTCCTATTGATGCTCTTGTTCCTGATAGTTACCGTGAGTATGCAAATAAGGACTGTCAGGGCCAGCGCTATCATGGGCACAACTTCTGTATATTGCCACAAAAAAGCACTAAAGGAAACGTCACTCCTCACACAAAGAAGGGTTTACATTAAAATAGGCTCTCTTGCATGCTTCTACATCTTAGCATTGATCAGAAACCAAGCATTAATAACATATGAACATAAGAAACGCTGAGAACGAGAGCAGGCCATTCAGCCAAGGATCATCCAGTTCTTAGAAGGTGCTTGTCTACAGGCACACACATTGAAGCTTTATAGCCACTCTGTCACTGCAATGGGAACTACATAGCCATTATCATGGTACTATCTGCTGCAGCAGAGTGGTCTAAATATAATTTGGAAGCCCTGTTTCAACCAGGGGCAGCATATAGGGATTTTTTCCTTTGTTCACATTTACTGTGTTTTGTATACTGACAGTTTATATATATATATATATATATATATATATTTCCAACATTGTAAGGTAACAGTAATCTTAAACATATAAAGTGCTGCGCAAAAGTCCTAAACATGTTGCATTTTACGACTCTGATGCGCATCAATAATTTACTCAAATTTTCCACTAGTGTTCAACTATTATAACAATCTTAACTTGTATAAAGAAGGAAAAACATTGAGTGAAATAGCTCAATTGTTTGTCAATTACAGATGATGTTTCTCTGTACTTGCTGATTATGCCTCGGATACCACACCTTGAAAATTGAGTGATGAGAGCAATTTCGCTCAATGTTTTTTCTTCTTTATGCAAGTAAAGGTTGTTATAATAGTAGAAAACACTAGTGGAGGGTTTGAGTAAATAGTTGATGCTCATAATGCATCAGAATAGAAATATGCAACATGTCTAAGACTTTTGCACAGCAGTGTACACAAAACATATAGTGCCCTCCACCTTTAATAGCGAACATATTAAAAAGGAAACAATGATTTAAGATGGAGACAAGCATTTTTAATATTTCTTAGTAATGAATTAACAGATCAGGTCATACTTTTCAGTGCAGAGAAGAAAGAAATACTGTGGTAAAACAATGTTCAATATAGCATATAGGAATAGTGAAATTTTATAATTCAGTATTAAAATGTATAAAACAGAAATATTCAGAATAATAGCCATTGGTAGGCTTTCACCCAGCAAATATATGAACAATTGATTATGCATTTTCATGAATACTGTTTCTGAATAGAAATGTTTATACAAGTATATAGAAGACTGCTCAGCATGAATGTGTTTCGTTTGGTGCATGTGTGTATATTTAAACAGTAGGGTGAATAGCTGGCAGGAGTTAGAACATAAGAATATAAGGTTTACAAACAGGAAGCGGTCATCTACTCCCTGTCTGGTCCACCCTCCTCCCTGTGTGTATCTAGTGGGGCCACATGCAACTCCTTCTGGGAGTCTACACACTGCTTCAACTCCACCTGGGAGTCTACACACTGCTCCAACTCCTCCTGGGAGTCTACACACTGCTCCAACTCCTCCTGGGAGTAAACACACTGCTCCAACTCCACCTGGGAGTCTACACACTGCTCCAACTCCTCCTGGGAGTCTACACACTGCTTCAACTCCTTGATTGTCCGCTGCTGGTCTAGCTGTTCTGTCAGACTAGCTATCGGATCTTTGTACTTGTATTGTGCGCTGCAGCTGGTGCATAATCTAGCAAGCTGTTCCTCTGTACAAAGACCTGCTAACTCTCCTGTCAGCCACCACATACTGCACCCAGGGCACTGCACCAATGCACTCCTAATTAACCAGAACACAGCCTTTTATTATGTCTTCTGCTAGTGGTGTCATATTAACAATTTTAGATATTAATATCTTGGATTGATATGTTATTGATAGTTTTTTCAGTGTTTTTTTGCTATTTATATAAATAGTTGATTGACCAGTCTGACAAGCAAAAGTAATTATTCTACTCTATAATGCATATTATGAAACAAGATGACTATAGTGCAGTGACTGGGAACTGTGAAAGCAGTCAAGGAAGCTGTCCACATTTGAACAGGGATTACTGAATTTGGTATTAAAACCATTGGGAGGATTGATTAAATATCTCTATGATGGGAACCAGACACCTCCCACCAGCATCTCCGTTATCAACAGTCCCATCATCACTCCCAACAGTCTCATGAATTAATCATGATACTTGCTTCTTTCAACAAAACATCATCTCTGAATGCACACACCCAGTCTGCGTCTTTGTTCACAATATTAAAACACAACCTTGGTATTACCATTGTAAATGTGATTCCAAGGGAGACAATACTAATAACAGTCATCCTTATCAGGCTCTGTCGGTTCTGGCTGAGATTAATATACCTGTCTGTGCAATGTGTTTAAAGAAAGCATATTGCTGGCTGTAATTCATCTGCTGGTGACAGGACCTTGTGATTTGGGTTTGATTATACACTGTTTACACTCAGCTTGACTATCCAATAAAATAATAAGGGAACTGGGCAGACCGGATGTGGATTGACATACAGTGTGAAATCTAATAAGGAATAGTGGCCACAGTACAGTAAAATAAAAAAAGGAAGAATACTAGAGCTTCTATAAAGAAGCAATCATATCTAGATAATCTCTCTGAGTTTGTACACCAGTTTTGTCTGTGGAATCTGCAATTAAGCAAGCAGGAATTTCTAAACTTAAAACAGTAAATAAAAAAATGATCTATTTCTACCAGCATTCATGGCATTGAGTGGATTTGTGCTTTCAAATATACTCTTGTCCTTGCCATTCATTAAGTGATATAAGAGACCTATTTTTAGGAAGTGCATAGGCAAATAATTAACGCTATCAAAAAAAGCTGAAAAAAATATAGAAGGCGATAGCTGATAGGGTTAGTGTGATTGGTACTAAAAGGGAGATCATGTACTGCCAGAAGTGCTGGGAAGATGAAAGTCAGATTGCAAACAAAACTGCAGGGTCTTCTCTCTTCTGGATCATGTTCCAAGATATCTCCCTCCTCTTGATGTACAGTCCACCCAAGCACACCGAAGACTGCCATTTTCTTAGAGCAACGAATAGGCTATAAATGTGATTGATATTGTAATGACCCTGGGTCTGCTGTAACCACTTTCTGGAAGGTTCTGTGACCCAAAGATTCTGTGGGTCAAAGGTTTAATGGCAGCAGGTGTTCAGGGACATCAGACACAGGAAAATTGGTACCAATTGGACGCTCGGTTTGCCCTGTGAGCGGTTACCCGATTGCAACGTTGTTGTCACAAATCAGGGGAAAAAATGTTGCAACAATCAAGGGATCGAGAGCAGGAAACTGTGATTGTTTGGGATTGGTGGCTGGTGTAAGGTCTACATGGTTCTCGTCACTGGACCTCAAGAGCAGCTACTGGCAGTTTGCCCTTGCATCAGCGGCAAGACCCAAGACCGCCTTCTAGATGGGGAAGGGACCCTGGCAGTTCCGCGTGATGCCGGTCGAGCTGTGCAACACCCTAGTGACCTTCGAAGGGCTCATGAAGAAGGTTCTGGTCAATGTCCCCTCTCAAGAATGCCTTGTCTACCTGGACGACTTGCTGGTGCATGGAGCATTGTTCCAGGCCGTCCTCGACAGTGTGTGGAGAGTGCTACACTAAGTGACCGCAGCTGGACTCAAGCTACACCTGGACAAGTGTCGCTTCACCATCCTTTGCCACCGGGTCGGAGGAGAGGGATAAGCACCGAGCCAGACAAGGTGACTGCTGTTCGGGAGTGACCTGCACCCAATGACCAATGGTGACTCCAAGGATTCCTGGGCGTGGCCTTCTACTTTCGTTGCTTTGTCCAGGACTTTGCCAGCATCGCCGCTCCCCTGCATCAGCTGCTGCACAAGGGAGAATTATTTAAATGGATAGAGGAACAGCAAGCTGCATTTGACACCCTCTGGGAGGCACTAACACAATCCTCAGTGTTTTCCCCCCCGGACCCCAGTGTACCATTCCTCCTGGTCATAGATGCCAGTAATGAGGGAATTGAAGCTGTGCTGTTGCAGGAAGGGCCCAAAGGTGAGAGGGTGGTGGTCTACTACAGCCAGTCCCTCAACAAGGCGGAGAGGCGGTACTGCATAACCCAGGGGGAGCTACTAGCGATGGTCATGGCAGTCCAGCACTTCCGGCACTACCTGACCTTTAAGATGCAGGAGAGGAGCAGCTCCAACCCTTCCACTTCAAGATCCAGCACTGGGCTGGGGCTTTCTACACCAATGAAAACGCCCTGTCCCACCATCTGCGTCAGCGAGGATTTCAACCACTGCCTGAAGAGGAAGGCCCGGGAGAGTGAGCTGATAGGAGAAAGCCATGGCCAGCAATCAAGCCGGGAGGCACCGGTTAGTGGGGCTCGGGCAGTCGCTTGCTGGGAGATGACCACGGTTGGGGCTTAAGAATGGAGGCAAGGAGAGGATCCTGACCTTTATTCCATCCTACAATGGCTGGTGGACCAGCAGCAGACCCCCTTGGAAGACGTAGCACTGCAGTCCCCAGCAACAGGGCCTGTAGTCACAGTGGCCTGGACTGGACATTCGCGCTGGGGTTATGCAGCGCCAATGGAAGGAGCCAGATACAGGAGAGGTGAGGTGACAGGTGGTGGTCCCCCAGGCAATACTGAAGGCCCAACATGGCACCCCCAGCACAGGGCACTTTAGGGTCACTAAAATCTGGCGGCAGGTTCGACAAGGGTTCTATAAAGGATGGTGCAGACGATACGTGGAGGATTACTGCCACCACTGCGACAGCTGCACCGCCCGGAAATGACGCACACACACACAGAATGGTCACACGCTGCCCTCAAGCAGTTTCTTTTTGGCAGACCAATGCAGAGAGTTGGGGTCGACATTTTGGGCCGCCTATGCACTGCCCAACCAGGAGGTGGAGACGTTGGATGAAGCACTGCTGGAGGTGTTCTTCAGCTGATTCAGGGTCCCCCAGGAGTTCCTCAGCAACCATGGGCAGAACTTTGAATAAAGAGTCTTCACAGAGATGTGCCAATGGTTGGGTATCTGCAAGACGCAGACGACCCCCCTTCAAGATGCAGTACAGGACTCCACCTCCTGCACCCTTGCGCTCTTGATGTTGGGCCGCAAACTTTGCACCCCTGCCGAGATGGTGTTCAGCCGGCCAAAAGACCGCTCCTCTGAACCTCCAGGACCAGAGTATGTATATGTATATGTATACTTTTTTGTATTATTACTATTTGCTTAAATATATGGTCCTAAACACAGAAATTATGCTAGGAAATTATTGCATTAAGACACATCTCAGTCTCTGCATGGTCTGAGGAACATGTTAAATATTATTTGTTTATTTAGCAGATGCCTTTATCTAAGGTGACTTACAGAGACTAGGATGTGTGAACTCTGCATCGGTTGAAGATTCACTTACAACAACGTGTCACCTGAAAGACGGAGCACAAGGAGTTTAAGTGACTTGCTTAGGGTCACACATTGAGTCAATGAGTGAGCCGGGATTTGAACCTGGTTGTTAGTAGTTTATTGATCCCATAATCTCATCTAGCAGCTTCTTGAAGGATCCCAGGGTGTCAGCTTCAACAACATTTTACCATGTGTGGCTATGCGTTCCTTTTAAATAAATTGCACTTATGGCCTATTAAAGTCATCAATTAAATTAGACAATCACTAATTTGCCTATGTTTATCATTTTCAAGATTTTGAGTTACAATGGTTTGATTTCATACGCAAACTTGATTAATAAATTAAATCTGATTTAAAAAAAATAAAACTATTCCTTAAAGCTTTATGAACAGCACCCATTGAATGAAGACCAAATGTAGAGTCTGTAAGCAGAAATGCATTTAAAAAAAATCAGGATGCAATTCAAATTCTCCCCTTTGACGTCATGCCCTCTGTTCCTCCCATGCACAGCTGGGTTGAACGGTCCTGTAAGAGAACCGCAAACATCAACAACATTCCAGTTGTCGCGGTCTGCTTTTTCAAAAATCAGGTCGCAAGAAGAAGAAGAAGAAATAAAAAAAGTTATTTTTTCATTCATGAACTTTAGTGCTGCTCCTTTTTCAGGCAGTTTTTGTATTTAGTAGACACGGTAACACTTTTGGATCTGTTAGTGTTCGTTTACAGCAACTCCAATATATGCTGATATACCTGTTGTAATATGAAAAAAACAAACATGGTTTTATTCTCCTTATAACATAAATGTGTTCTCTTTGTGCTATTAGAATCCTGTTTGGGTTTTGTTTGTTTGACATCAGTTTGAATCCTGGTCAGACCGGAGTGGATCTGTTAAGTAGGGGTGGCTTGTGGCTATGGTTACCAGACATCTTGGGAAAACTGGGATTGTCCCAGTTTTCAGCCTTATTTTTTTGCCCCGATCAGAAACAGTAAAATTGATAAACCCGTCCCTGTTTTTTTAATGTATTCAAAAAAAAAAAAAATGTAAAAGTACAAAACTGCATCAGTGTGTTAGCAAGTTAACAGCAATAAGTAATTGAATAGGTTGTGTTAGTGCCATTGAGCAATAAAATAAAAACTCAATGGATTATTTGTTTGATAATTCTGATTATGTGAAGATATTTAAATGGTAATTTAACTGGCTTTTTGTACATTAACATGTTTTGATTAGATGACAATAGAAAGAAAACAGTGAGTTATGATCTGCAATAAATACACACAAAATTTGGATTGACCCTTTGGCACTGTGGCATGCTCGATTGATGCACCACACCAATGTCGATTTGTGCCAAACCTATACAATCTCATTTAGTTTACTTCACTTTAAAAATACATGCCTTAATATTTTATTTTTTACCATAAGAATATGCAAGCATTGGTTTAAGTATTAAGTTAATGTAAATTGAAGCTGCTTGCTGTTTTTATTTTTGTGCATGCATTTTTATAGGGGTAAGATCTTTGTATTTTTCTAAATGTGCAGCAGAGATGTTTGCAGTGCATGTACACAAACTACAAATGACAGTGGCGTGCTCACAAAGTGCATAGTTAATCAGTGGGCAGAATTAAGGAGAGATGAATACAATTTGAATAAAAGCCAGGACGACTTACAGAAACTATGAAAAGTCACCTTTAAATACGAAACTGGGGCTGAAAAAGACTAATTACATTAGGAAGCTAAATAAAGGAAGATTTTCTCCACTATACCTCATATATGTTATGCAAGAGTACATTTTATGGCAGTGCAAAAATAGTAATGTTGTATGAACTCATATGTGTTGCAACCCCTGTTTAAATAAAGATAGTTACCAAACTGTTTGTTTTTCAGTTTGAACACAGATTTTAATATTGCAATATTGCAAATACTGTGACCCACTTTACAATGCAATATTACAATGCGTCATACAGCAATCAGAATAAATTAGGTTTTGTTTTAGGACTGCTTATTATTTTTCAGTAGCACTTCAGGAAAGCTTACCGTTGCCTATTGAATATAACAGAAGACCTGCTTATGAGGGACACAGAAAAATAGGAGAGATTAAAAAACACGTTCCGGAATGAGTGCAAATATTTTGAGAGATGGAGGAAGAAACGGCTGTGAATGTCCTGCTGTAAAACAAACAGGGAAGTTAATGTGTCAGCGACTTCCATACATAAATACAGAAAATACAGCCCACTCACAACTTCTTACTATCAAAAAAGTATTCACTGCCATTCACTTTGCAATCAAAGCACACTCTGAATAAAAGCTGCGGGAAATCTAGTCATTACGTAGACATTTATGTGCTGTAATTGAAGGCAATACTGGATGTAAGTTAATAAAAAGCAGAAATGTACTTAACTGGTTAGAGGCTAAAACTGTGACATAATAAATGATTAGCGAAAGATTCAGGTTGACACATTCAATAAAATAATAAAATATGAGGGCCTTCAGAAGCATAGTATTAATTGACTTTAAAGTTCCATTTTTACCCTGGAGCGCAGTTCCTCCCCTGCAGAAGCAAGACAGTAAAAGAAATAGTTATGTCGGCAGAGAGGCAAATTATACATAGCAGCCAGAAAAATGAAATCTGTGAGCTCGGAGTACACTCCCCGAAAGTCTTCAAACAATCAGTAACAGGAAAAAGTTAATCAAAAGGGAGTTGTTAAGAGTTATGTAGCTATTGTTTACAGCTGGGGTCTGGTGGGCAGAAACCCAGACTTGCACCGTCTTTGTTGACCTTTGACTACAAGAATGTAGGTGACAAAATATTTGGCTGAACTTTTGATAAAGTGTATAACAATACAATATGGCTCTGTCATTAAAAATATAAACTGAAATGCCCCTGTAATAGTTTCATAGTTGCTGTACATTTAAGATTAAGAACATGAGAACATACAGGAGTAAGAGAAGGCCATTCAGCTTGTCCGTTTCTTAGGATCTTAAAGGATCCAGGTACTTCTGACTCAACAGAATGACTAGGTACAAATGTAACTTGGGTAGGTACCCATGATAGATACTACTAAAAATTAGTGTAACATGAATTGCATCTTATCTTATTGCTAAGGAAGTTAAAAGTCTAATCTTAAGGCAATCTTAAAGCAATCAACTATCCGATCACCAAACATGAAAATAGCAAAAAGTTTAAGAATAAAAATACCTCTTTCTATGCTTGCAAAGGGCTTTGTTGTTGTTATTATTATTATTATTGTTATTATTATTATTATTATTATTATTATTATTATTATTATTATTATTATTATTATTATTTCAGTTTGGTCAAATATTCTTGCTAGGTCTCCTTTCTTAGTTGATAATAAAGAATTGCTTTGTATTGCCTTTAGTTATAGTAGAAAGTCACAAACGGGATCTTCATTATTACAATCTTGTGAGCACAAGGTACAACTTTCAAATCTTTTTTGGTCAGTTTGCATGGCTTTTTAGTGCGAGAAGGCGATTTACGTACTCTTTTGTTGTACCATGTTTTGGAAACCTACGTAGGCTCATTTTATTTGCCCACTTTGCATCCATTTTTTATGTTTGCTCCATCTTTAAACAACTTCTTCAGATTGTGTATCATAAGATGTTATAAATATTAAACTGAGTTGTTGTTTAAAGATGGTGCTTACATTTTTAAAAAATGGATGCAGAATAGGAAAAAATCTAGTTTGAATGTGTCCTTAAACAACTTCAGTCTTTAGTATATTATTTACGGTTATGAGATGTGATCACATTAATAATGGGAAAGTTCAAAATAATTACCTTAAAATGAGCAAAATTATACAAATTGGCCTATATAGGATTCAATAAACATGAAAAAATATTGGCTGTCACCTATACAAAATATTACCATCTTATAAAGCTTTGTCCTTTAGGGCTTTCCTGTTTTACTTGACAAACAATATGAAGGGACGCCTTTCTTACTTGAATTCTGTACTACCTACACTTGCTTTCCCTGTCTTTGAATTCTTGTGTAATTTCTGTTCACATAAATAAACTGTCTTGTTTCTCAACAATGTGCAGACATTTCTCTTCATCCAATTGCATGGCTTTTGAAGAAAACTCACCATGTTATATGTTTTTCCGTCAGGACAACTCTTGCAATTTAAAACATGTTTTATTCAAGAATAAAAACAGTTGACATAAGTATATCACCTCATTGTTCTTGTGTTTGACACTTCTTAGTTTTTGGGGGCACTTGGTGCAGCCTCAAAATGTTACTTGATATCTCAACTGGCCTAGAGGGATAGGCAATAAGGCTGTTCAACTGGCAAGGCTGAACATGAGGTAGTGCTGGGAAGTAGGAAGTAAATTATAAGCATGGCACTAACTGCAGAGAGAGGTAGATTTCAATATACCTTGCTGAAATACTATTAGAAGATGCACTGATTGAAAGTTGACATTAGTTTTGTCTTCAATCACTGCACTGCAAGAAAACTTGAGGGGAGTCAGGAACAGTTCAAGCAACAGAAAAAGCGTTAAAGAAAAGCACAACTTTGACACAGGAGTAGAATCAAAGCTAACTAGGTATGGGAGCTCCTCATTATTGAAAGATGTTGAAAGGTTAGGCTTTAACATATTCAGTGTCAAACAAAGTGTCATGGCTTGGCATCTCAGCCCATTGAATTATAAAATACTGACGAGTAAGGTAAAGCTGCTTTGCTGGCAATAGGCATAAAATATCAAATCTGTTCTAAATAGCAGTATTGTCGAATGAAAGTCCAAAGCAAGAGTACTGTATTATTGTTTGTGCTGAGCTAATGAAGTCCTCAGTCTCAGCTGGTAGTTCCTTGTTATAATGTCAGTCGTCAATGATGATCGTCAATTGGCCCTCAGAATTTGAGGAACAAAGTTAATGGTTATAATTATAATATTTGAATAGAAAATAATTGAAAATAGAAAGAGTGCAGGAAACAGCATGAATTTCAGGAGGGGTTGTTCAGGCTTTGTGAAGCTAAAAAGGAACACTTTGAAATCGACTGACAGATGGAATTGTTAAATGTAACAAGTGACTATTAGAAGCAACTCGAACACAATGCGGAGACATGGAGCTGCACTATAGAATGATGTTTACATAGCAAAAGCAGTGCAAGACTAGGAGATGTTATCAGCTATCATTTCAACTCTTTCAACCAGGAATGACAATATTTTATGACTGGGGAGCTTTGGGTTTAGTATGTTAGAAACAAAGGAAGCAAAACTACAGCTTTGACTTTATAATTTGAATTTATCCACAGGTACAGACTTTACATGTATTCTGTTGAATGACATTTTCACAGCACTGATACCTGAGCTATACATTTGGAACTATTAAATGTGCATTTCTTGTTATGAGTTTTGAGACTAATAAGATATCATATAAATGGAGATGAGGCGTATAGTGGAACACAATTGTCCCCTGGTCTGGATACCATATACTTAAGAGGGCTTAGAGAAACATGAGGGAGGATTGCCAAGCCCTGGCAAAGATTGTTCACAAATTCAGGGAGGTGATGATGAGGCTGAATAGCGCACTGGTGAGATTGCACTTGGAATACTGTGTTCAATTCAGGTGTCCACAGCACCACATGGACATTGTGGACCTGGAGAGAGTCCAGAGAAGAGCAACCAGGCTGACCCCAGGGCTTAAAGGCATGATCTGTGAAGAGAGGTTGAAAGAACATCATCTATTTATCCTGAACAAAGAAGAATCAGGGGGGACATGATTGAAGTCTTTACAGTCTTAAAAGGTATTGATATAATTATCCCAAACTATTACTTTAAGAGCATTACAGAGACCAGGACCAGGGAACACAGTTAGAAATTAAGTGGAGATAGACTTAAAGAGTGGTACCAGCAATCAGCTACGAGGAACCAAACAAGCTTAGATGGGTCGAGTGGTCTCCTCTAGTTTATACATTTACTTATTTTCTTATTCTACTGTAAACTCTGACAAGGATAGGTGTTCTTTCTTGTTTCATTCGCCTATTGTCCAGTCCATCTACCCAGTACAGTCTGCAGTGAATATGTTTTTCATAACAACTATGCAAAGTGGCCAAGTGACATTAGATCCCCCCTGCATTTATTAATAACAACACCCTTTGTTATTGTACTATGTTGGCTTTTTTCAGTTAACACATCCATGCTTGATTTCCTGATTAACCCCAATGTTGTTGAACACTGCACTGTGAATATTTGTTTTTTCATTGTGAATAACCCATTTCAGGAGAATTTCCTCTGCGTGATGCAATCCATTTAAACAACATGTTTTGCTCTGGCCTTCATTGACAGGAACAGTGAGGTAACAAATTAGCCAAGTGACACAGCAGAGTGTGAGCACATACTCTGCTTGCTCACAATAAGGAAACTGACATCTTGCACTAAAAACATGTTTTCAACTATCACACATCTGGAGCACGATTTACCAAGAAAAAGTCAGTCAACACAATTCAAAGCAGCCGTTTGTCACTGCCCTTCACTGCCACCACCACATTTTGTTTTTTGACCTTTCTGCACCAAACAATAAAGTTTGGATCAAATTTAGTAACACTGGCAATCGAATGTTTTGCAACGAGAGGAAGTATCTTGCTGTTTTGCAGAATTTCATTTTCACAGGGTCTATTTAAGACCATGCAAAACAAAGGCACATTTGTTGGTCATTACAGTTCAAACTTAAATAAAAGCATGGACTAAATAAATGCTGCTAAACTCACCACACCCCAGACCCCAATTCCAACTATTGGTCCTTGTTTACCCTTGGGAAAGCTCCCCTCGCTGCTTCTATTTCCAACCACGATTGCACCTGCTTAATGGACACACCATTCAAAGGCTTTGGTATTCACTGATGTTCAACCATGCCTCCACCCATGTAAGCTTCACATTAAACAAAACTGTGTTAGTTACTCCTGAAAACTGTGGGGTGAACATCTTACTTCAACCCCCCAATTCAATTAAAGGACAGTTGCATCTTTGGCGCTCATAACATTGTCTGGTTGACAATTCCATTTTTACTTTATTTGTACCGACTCATCTGACAGTAATTCTCTTACATAAAAACTATAAATGGCAAGTTAATTTTTGAAGGTTAGTGTTAGGTTAGGTGTAGAAGCTAGGCAAGAGGGTAAGGAGCACATCAGTAATCTCTGACATGTTTTAATAATTTTCAGGGCAGTTTAAAGATCTTCCTCTTGAATGCCCATGTTGTCAATGTTACTGGCATGTTTTTAAACAATTCACAAATAATGCCTTTTGTAACATTGTGCTGTCTTCTAAAGGGTGTTTTGAACATGCTACATTGATATCAACCTTAACATCCTAAACTTGGTAATTTAATCATTTAGTTTATACAACAAGCATTGTGATTTCTTGCATTGAATATAAACTTTTTCTTATTCTGCATTCCTGAGCCAATATTCTTCTTACAGGATCAGATTTTGGAATCAATCTTACATCCATTCAAATCCAACGACAGAATGGCCTGCAAATCACACTTTTACACTGTGTTGTGTTATTACTTGTTACATAAACAGAATACTCTAGTAATAACTGTAGTTATCTCATTCATGTATAGCTGTAAATAATGAATCTATAACTACAGTACTCGATGAACATCCACAGTGTATCCTCTATGAAGTCCCTTGCTATTTCTAAAAAAACATAACTAGCATTTGCTATTTGAAACCCGGCAATAGTGATAATAGGTTTGAAGATTTGATACTGAATTTTAGATGAACAATGCCTTTGAATCACTAGATACAAATACAAAGTAGCATTAGTCACATGTAACATCCATGTTTTTAAGGTACATTCGTACAGTTTGTATAACTGGGATCAAAAGCCATTGCTATAGTCCATGGTAAATGTAACCAAATTGGTTGATTTTTCTGTCTGTTAGATGTGAAATTCCATTTCAAGGCAACAGAACCCTAAACTGTGGTCTGGTGTTCCTGTCACATTGTTAGGATGGTATATCATTGCATTTCAAAAATATGAAAACATCCCTTTGCTCAAACACATCCTAACTTTAATGCAGTGGCCCCCAATATTTTACCACTAACCTTTGCTGCTTAGTCATTTTTGCAGCTGTCTATACTTTTTTCTTGAAAGCTCATTTATATTAACAAAAAATAAATAAATAAATAAAAATTCCCTGGAAAGCGTTAACATACCCCCCTGGCAATGGGAGCTAGTATTTACCTGCAGTATGACTGAACCAATGACAAATTGCCATGTGTGTATTATAAATACATGTATTAAAAGCCTATTATTATTATTATTATTATTATTATTATTATTATTATTATTATTATTATTATTATTATACAGGTACTGCAGTTATTCTTTGCTGGAGAGAGAGAATCCATAATGTGTTCCTTTTTATTACTCAGTTAAGCTGCTTTGATGTGGATGTCTATCTGAAGTTTTGAGTTTACTCATAAAAAAAAGCAGTGGACTAGGCTCATTTAGTAGAGTTTCTTTGTTAAACAACGATCATATGGTATGTGATTAAAAAAAAAAAAACTAAAAGAAACTAATTGTAGACATTTTCAGACATTTAGATGCTGCTGCTGTGATACGTTCCCATCCATATGTATTTGATGTAACGATGTATTCAGCAGGTTGCCTGCTTCAGTTTTAACTATACTCAGACTATAATACCACTATATGTACAGAACAAATCATTATATATTTAGTTTTTCTGTCAGTGCAATACAAAGCATTACTGCAACTCACTGTCATAAGGCTGCGTTTCTTAAAATGTAAGTAAAATCTTTAATAGCTTGCATTTATAAATGATAAATAAATGCACACATTTTAAAATACAAAAATGAATCATGGCTATTGGCCTGATTAATACTAATAGCTACATGATTGATTACACTTTGCACCAGTGCTTCAGTGAAAACTGTGGCTGTCAGATTTCTTGGCACCACCAACTATATGTACAAAAGTGATTCTCACTGAGGCATAAATTTTGCTAATCAGGTAAAACACAGACACAGCAGGATTTAAACAAGTCTGTATTAAGATATCTTCCGTTACTGTGGAGTGTAGTGTATATTCGTATCTACAGTACTTTAAAACCCAGTGATATGTACTAAAATTTGATCCAGGATTGGATTGGGTTTGGTATGGAGCAAGAACTTATTTAAACACGCTCATACAGGGACCCGGATATGAATATAGTATAGCACATATTATTTTGTCAGCCAAACAGAGATGAGAAACAAAACAAATGTACTGACAAATGATCATTGCTGTACAGCAACCTGTCTGTGTGTATGGTGCTATTTAAATTAAACATCTGTAAGAATTATTTAGATTCACAAAGACATTACGTAAAGCCCTATTCCATTCTAGGGGTAAGACTACTAATTGATAGAGTCAAATAGTTGAGGTCAAAATATGGTGACTAAATAAATGCCCCTTTAAAAAAACGATATATATATATATATAAATTCCATATTTTGAATATTTAAATTCCATATTTTGGTCATGTCTGGTTCTCTATTTGTGAACATACCGTTTTGTAACAGTTTGGTGCTTGTGCACTGTAATTTAAAATTGCTTGTTTTTATATTTATTTTTTACCTTCTAACATATAATTTATATGTGAATGAATGCAACCGTGACTGCACTTCATTCATTATGAAACTGCACACTCCATAATTACTTCCCAATTACGTGACCTGCGATTAGAATGCCAGTTTTTTATTTGACTAGTTGACTGTTGTGTTGCTCAGGCGTTTACCTGGTATTTCCAAGTGCCTGCAAAATCCCTTTTCTTTAAGCACTGGACCACACAACCTCCTATATATAAATCTTGTGACATGACTTATCAATTCTGCGTCACACTGACATGCCCATTGACGTGACACAGGACAAGCTTGACTTGACAGTTTGACAGAAATCAGCTCGACTGAATCACACGGTACAGCTATGACCATACATTTTGCATCACCTAAAGGTTTGAGACATAAATTAAGAAAATTATAATATATTAACATAATTTTTATTTAACATCATGTAATCAAAGAAACTACAAAATGATATTGCTAAAGTCTACTGGAAGCCATAATAGCAGTACAGTATTTCGTGTTAGGTTTCAAAATGTCAGTTTTTCAACTTCTTGACAGTTTTTTTGTTAAGTATAAGGAAATTACAAAGTGGTGTGTAATTTAACATTTTAAAATGACTTTATCCAGCAGGTTTAATTCGACTTTCTGAAGAAAAGTCAATTAATTCTGTAGTGTGATGCTAAATGTTTGGCCACAGCTGTAGATGAACACATTTAAAATTCTTCAGGAATCCTTTTAATCAAAACTTATTCATCCAAATTGTTGTTTCTTGCAAAACAAATTCAGTTTTGCGCTAAAGTGAATTCACACTACAAAGAGAAGGCAATATGAATGGAAATACTAGTTTATTTTAGTTTTTTTCTTAAACTGGTACAATGCATTATGGTAGTTTCCAGAAGGATACTGAGTTAGTAAAATATATAATATGTTTAGTCTAACAGAAGAAGAAGGATGAGGGGAGATAATATTTTAACAGCAGCACAGAGACCAGGACGGGTGGCCCTGTTGGAAAGTCTATGTTTTTACAAAAAAAAAGCATAAAAAGTGTTTTTATTTTATTTTATTACCAAAAAGGTGGTGACAAACCTATGTTTAGCCTTTATTGTATAGTCATAGTTGTATTATTTGTAACTTTGTAAATGCTTATTTGTGTCTAATATGGCACCCCAAGGAGTTAACTGTGCCAGCTTTATCCATCTGTTGCTAAGGAAATGGTGCCTGTAGTTCAGGAAACAGGGAGAGAAGTTTCCTGTTATGAAGAAATGTTTTAAAGGACTGTTTTCCTCCAATCAGACAACATATGTATGGGCAGGAAACCGGGCCTGGTAAAGCCTATCCCAGGGCCATTGGTATTTTTATGTTATGTTTTGTTAGCAAAGATGCAAAAATCATATCTATAATAATTGGGATTCTGGGGCCTCCCAGGATTATAAAATGACTTATCTAAGTCAATGGATTCTTTCCTGGTAAAACCATACAATAAAGTAAATATAGTGTAGATGTGTTAGGATACAAGACAACTCCTAACCTATCTACCGGATAGTATATCTATACAACTACAATATATATTGTCTAGGTCCCTCAGGGAAAACAAATTCAAGTGTACAGACTGTATAAAGAGGCTCCTGAAAAAGACTCCAGCAATAAACAAAATTATCCTAGGGAAAGGGATGTCTATGGTCTGAATTAAACAAAAGATTTGGGATATATAAATAATAATAATAATAATAATAATAATAATAATAATAATAATAATAATAATAATAATATAAAAATGTGTCTCAAAATTATTTACTTATTTGAAACATTTACAATAAAAGCTTATATATTTGAAAAAACTAGGTGTTTTTTGTCTTTTCATCACCATTGTGTATTAAAAAAAACAAACAAACAAACAAAAACCATGCGTAATTCCACCCTTTACCGTAAACTGTTGAAAAGCGTTTAGTTTAGGTTTTTTTTTTAAAGGTTGGAAAACAAACAAGTAGTTCCTGTGGAAGTATTGAGTTAGATACATACAGCCCACCCCCTAGCGTTTATTATTGTGGTCAAAGACTACTAAAGAGCTATGAATAATACAATGAGAAATTTACATGTCTCCATATGTAACACAATATTACAATTACGGTACTAGAGTGAGCACCAACATATTACACACATATAAGAGAATACATGAGTACTCTAAAGAGGATATGTCTGTAAATTCGTGTTTTACATGGTGTGCCTGCAACATATTCTGTATGTATGCGTTACGCGTCTATATTTAATTTCAGTTACCACGTTAAAGTATAACACTCTTTGGTTTTTATAACAGATCACAGCAATGCATGTTGCAGCTCATGTTAAAAAAATCATTAAAATGGTTACCTCCAGTTGTGTTAAAGAACAGGATTGCTAACATTTGAAAGTTATGCTATCATCCCCTTCACCCAAATCAACAACATGAAAATGGACACATCGTTGGACACTATTGGATACGACTGTAAGCAGCTCTTTCTCTTGTCTTCTAGTATGATGTAAGTGCTGTATTTATATTCAACTATTTATCTCACGTCTGTGTATCCCGACCTCTCTTCAAGCGCAGACCGTCTCCGCGGTATGCAACCACCCCGCGCGCTGTAATCTGAGAAAGTAATCGTGAGATTCTGTTTCTTTAAATCCTGGGATTGGTTTTGCTTGAAACTGAGATTTTCACTGCACAATCCCTGATTGAGCAAAAGGGCTTCCTCTGCAGGAAAGGAGGGGAATGCGCGCTTCATCCAGCTAAACCTCAGAACACATTAAGCAGCCTCTTGGCAAAAGGGGACGCGAACTGAATAACGTTTACGAAACAATTTTGAAAGAAGAAAAACATAATAAAAGAACCTGGAAAGATGACCGATACGTAGCTGTTGTGTCTTTCCTTGTTGCTGGGGATTTCTAGTAATGTGTTTTAATGTATATCTAGTGTGTAGCATCACTTTTAAAGGACTGTGATGATCTGAACACATTCTCCCTGACTATTTGGGTGCGTTTCCCAAAATGAATACAGCAGCAGGTAGGCTACGTGTCTGTTTTGTAATATGTTCTTATATTATTGTATTAATTTTGACACTGAAGTGGTAAAAGATATGCATTTATCAGTTTTATTTACATTAATTGTCTAAATTAAGACATCCGTAAATGCACCTGCGTTTGAACTGTGTATTAGTATTTGTTGTTTACTTAAAGATATCTTAAAAAATTAAACAGGTAAATGTTTGTTTTACTACACAAAGTTGGACTACTTCGTATCGTAAAGTTTAACTTTTAAAGCATGCTGTTTAGGTTTTGAAAGACCTGTAATATAATGTCAATTTCGTACAGTAATGGATGTCATTTAAAATCCAAATCAGACAGTAAATCATGTATGATTCGTAATCTCAGTTTATATTTCATTAAATGAAGAAAAGCTACATGATTAAGTTGATTTCTGAAGATTTTTATCCTAACAATAAATACTTTGCAAAAAGTTGAAAAACTAGAATACTAGAGAATAACGCAGCGGTGCAGCGACTGGTCGTCGTTTTCTACTTAAAAAATGTCGCACTCTGTTCTGTGGTGACAAGTGCCAGTCCGGAGCTAGTACAGTGTGCAATGACCTGCAGGGTACAAAATCGATAAATCTCCCGGGAGGTAGCTGTACCACAATTGCAATGCTGCGAAACGTCGAGACTCAACGCTCAATAAAGCTATACTGGAATTGCCATACTGCTTTAGTGGAGGTGAGGCTATACTGTATTACAGGATTATTATAATTGAAGTTTTACAGTTAGGTTTGTCATTTCTGAAATCGCATGCATTCTGAAACATAATAGTATTTTCGGTTTAGGAAAATACACCGTTTATGTTTATTCTCAGATTAAGCCGAACACAATGTAGCTTTATTAGGCTACATTTTAAAACAAACTATTGCCGACATTGCTTTTTCCCCCTTTATTATTATTATTATTATTATTATTATTATTATTATTTATTATTATCCGTAATGAAACTGATTTTTTGAGTGTTCTATTTTGAGGATCCTCAAAAAAAAAATTTAGTTTGTTTGTTTTGTTTTGTTTTTATGTTTTATTTTTTAATATTTTTATTGTCTTCATCCATACAAATGTCATAGGAACGGTATGTAATCACACTAAACATATCGGATAAATGAATACATGCATGTGTCGATTCTGATGCACACTCTATACTTAGTGTGTTTAGTTAATTAAGTGTAAAAAAAGAAAAACAAGTTAGCTTGTAAATATCGCAGCAGAAATGCGATTTTACATTTGACAACTAGTGCATCCATACAAGGCTGTACAATATATACAATAATGAATGTACAATTGTTTAAGTCGTGTATTTTGTGTTTACTGGTAACAGTTGATATATGGGTGTATTGTTAATGCAAGGCTGAAGTCGGTACCTGACTTCACTGTGGGAAAATGGTCTCTTAGTGTGAAACAGGAAACTCTCATAAGAACTCAGTACCGTAGTCTCACTTATACACCAAAAGTGAATATAAATCTTGACAGGATTTAAAAAAATAAATAAATAAATAAAACCTAATCATTTTACACTGAGCTATTTTTAAAACTTAGCTAGCACAATTAACCATCAATATAATGCACTTAAAATTGTCTGACCATTCTTTAAATAATGTTTTCTGTCAGAAGGGTATGCAGTATATAATATAGTGTACATCTACCAGTGTTTAAACCTATACTTGCAAGTTTATTATGCCAAGTAACCCACAGAAGGTCAGAAGGTTATAAATCTGCAAAGGCTATTAGTCTGAGCAACACACTGTTATAGTTGTGAATAATAATACAATTAAGTTATCACAATGTACAGTTAGTCTACTGCACTGTACTATAATCAAGGACCTTTATTTTTGGTTTTTATTTTATATAACATTTCCTGGGATTTTATCAGTGTTTGTTTAAAAACAAAAATTATTTTCAAGCATTTCTGGTTAAATATGGGGGTAATACTCAGGGGCGTTGTTAAAGCAGCTCTCCTGCTTCTGTTGATTGTGAATGCAAACCGTGTAAAGCTTCTGAAGTTAACCTGTATCACTATTTCAGTTCTAGTATGTTAAACAGCCTGTACAGAGCTGTATATACTGAATATACAGTGATGTATTTTCTTGATGTAAATCAGAATTTCCACATGTTGAGTGGGTGAAACTTCAGCTTACAATCAGAAAATACAGGTCTGTATCTTTTGTAAAATCCATAAATGTTTTGGTAAAAATCGTTATAACTACTGCTGGCCTCTACTAGAAAACGATAGAGTGCAGGCAGCCAATCACATTCCAGCTCGCATTCTATTAGACGGTAAATAACTGATGTAACATCAGCAAATCAGCTGTGATTGTAATATTTCATTTTCACTTCAAGCTTTGTCAGCCTATCAGCGTCCACTGTCAATTTGGTTTCTTTCCTGTAGGGAACATCAGCATATGGTTAGCACCTGGTTTGTTGTTAGTGGTCCCAAAACTGAACCTTTGTAGACTCAGAATGAACTCTGCAACACAACATTTTATGTTTCAATAAGAACAGCAATCAAGCTGAGCCCAGACAAATCAAAAAGCAACTTAAAAGGCAATTAAACATTTTTGAAGCAAACACATTTTAATTTTTTTTTTTTTTTTTTATTAAACTGTCAGGACTATTTACATTTCCCGCAGACGGGTACCCGACAAATGATCAATCCAGGTGTTCAATGTTGTCTTTAAAAGGAAAAGAACAATTATATCTTGATAGTCATAGTTTCACTATTGCCCTTGTCTAAAGTACTATTTATAGAACTAATAGTACCAGCTCCAATACTTTTAGTGATAGAATACTGCACAAATACTAAAGTATCAGATTCTAAAGTAAACCTATTGGCTGCTACAACCTTCTGTATGCTGTAAAGCAATACTGCATATAGAGTATACCTTGGGATGAAATGCCGACACTATTACCATGCAATTGGACCCTGATTTGGGGAGTGTCCCAAGCATTACCCCAGCATGTATCTATGCTGACAAAACACTGTGCAAATTGTTTTGCTTCACACCTTTCCTGTGTCCCGATAATAAAACAAGAAGGTAATGTCAAGTCAGGACAGAGGTTTCTGTAAACCCTGACCTTACTGCTCAAAGCAGCGCACTTCAAACAATTTCAAAACTGTCGCTAAGTAGGCTTGTTCTCCAAAATTCTCATTTTTCTAAATTTGCGTATCATTTGTGTGGTAAACAATTTAACCAAATTTGAGACCTAAATACTCAATAAGTAAACTTTTTTTCCCAGTCAAACCTATTTAATATATTATATATGTTTAGTATTTTTACAGTATTTTCTACATTAAAAACAGTATTGTAAAAAACAGTTTTAAGCAATTACTTTTTCAGGACTGGTGCCTCTCCCCAGTTACTAGGAATTAACACCATAATGTTTTATCTCAGCACTTTACACAAATGCTCTGAAATGTATTCAGTAAAATGTTATGTGTTGTTTTACTTTTCCTCACTAAACACTGCCAGTGTTCAGATATGGTGCACTCAAATGAAGCTGAGAATATATTTTTAATAATGAAGTGTTGAAACACAGACAGTTGGTTAATCTCTTCTCTTTCAGTGTGGCACAGGAGTAAGGCACGTGTGAGAGTTTGTTTGTTTTAAACTGTTTATTGGTATTGTAAATACAAACAGTGATTATTGATCAGCAAAAAGGCATTTCATTAAAATCATCAAAAAACTTTTGGAAAAACTTTAATCCAAGTAACCTTACAGAAATAAAATGTAAGATAACTAATAGTGTTCCAGCTTGTTTCACTGACATGGATTAGCATTAATATTAGACCTCTTTACCTAGGGCAACATTAGCTGGTCCAAAATTACTGGAACCAGCCATCACCGTGTTATAATAAAACATGTGTACACAATGTAGTTTACTGCTTCCTTTTACAGCAATCATGTTCTGCAGTTTTCAGCAACGTTATCTTCCCCAGACCTGTATACATTTTCTATATACAAGATATGACTTTATTTGTCATACTGTTTTTTTTTTAATAATACTCTGGATCTGATTATTTTCTACTCCTTTTCCAGATGATAAGAAGCCACCTCTAGCTCCGAAACCAAAGATTCTTGATCAACTAACCTCTAATTTGCCTTCATCCCTGATGTCAAGACCTTCATCTGCTTCCCGGGGACCAAAGCCTCCGATTGCTCCCAAACCAAAGTTGCTGCAGGATTCTGAAGAGAAATGTTGCTCGTATACAAACAATAACCTGAACAGGTGCACAAATGGAAAGTTACTGTGTTCTGAAGAAGAGTTCAATGAGGAAAATACATGCAGCACTCGTTCTGAGTCTGAGGGCTTCCAAATCATGGACGATGGGTACATTATGCTTCCTGACAGTGAGACTCTTACTAATGAAAGGGATGACAGTGATAATGAAGAGAGACAGTTGTTTGAGCTCTCTGCTGATGCTGAGGTGATCAATTCTACTGATAACATTGATGGAAATGGAGAGGTAGAATTGGAAGAGGCTGTTGAACCCGATCAGACTGAAGACACTGTATCATTAGAAACTGATGAAACTGCTGATGCAGAATCAACTAATAGAGTAGAGACTTGTATTGAACTTATAGAAAGTGTTGAAGCCTTGAATGATGACGGAACATCAGACACCGAGCACAGAGAGGAAGCTGAAGCTCTGAACTCAGGAATTGATTCACAGGATAATGATACAGGTGGCGAATCAGATCAAGATCTGGGAGAGGTTGCAGAGGATGTGGGCGATGAGGAAAACCAAAAAGATCCGATCTTAGATGACGACACATCATGTGGTATTAGTGAAGAGAACAACCCTAATCAATCTCCACCAGTTATTGAAGGATCTGGTGATTTAAATGAACAAACTGATCCTGAGAAAGAGGATCAGGAAAATATTGAAGATCTTTCAGTAAATGAGGAGTTTAACGATCAAGTTGTTGAACTGTGTGAAAATATGGTACCCCAAGAAGAAGAAACTCAGGATTATCTTGTCTTTTCTTCAAATGCTGAGAAGTTGCAGCTTGCAAAACAAATAGATCCTTGTTCTCTGATTCTTGATCCAAATGTATTGGATGAGACTGTTACTGTAGAACCTGATCTTTCACTTTCTGTGGGAGATGATGCGGCCACCATAGATATGGACAATGAAACCTATGTGTTGGAGGAATTTACAGAAAATGAAACTAATGATATTATGAACTTGGAGGATCAGGTAGATATGGAAAAAGCTGAAAATGTTGAGTCTTCGGATTTTCCATGTGATGTTTTCGAAGAGGAGCAAAGCTTACCTACCTTAGGAGATGACATTGTAGAAGATGACTCTACCCTGGAGGAGACTCATGCATTTATTGTTATGGAAAAGCCTTATCATGAATGTGAAGGTCTTGACCAAGAATTAGTATGTGAAAAAAAGGATGATGAGATATTTCCCAATGACACAGAGGAAAATGTATATAGCTTAGCGGGAACAGATGATTTACCCAATGAAAGTGCTAAAGCTGTGGACTGTAGTACAGTGGAAAATATTAACAATGTAAATACTTTACAAGATGAGGCTCTAAGCAAACTTGAAGAATTGGTTGTGGAACCAGAAGAGACAGAAACTGTGTGCACTGATGTTAATGATTACACAATCTGCAATCAGGACCATTATGGCCTCCAAGCAGAATTATGCACCGTTACATTGCCAGAAGACTTATCAGTAGATTACCTTTTTAACAGACCAGCACTGCTGGATGACTCAGAACTTTTTGGTGATGATAATGAAGGTCTTATAGTACCCTATATGGAAGACATAGAACAGGAAAAATCAGAGGATACCATCAGTGAGGAGCATGTGTACGAAGAGGCTGGACTAGACACAGAGGGTGAAAATCTAAACTTTATTGTTGTCGATAGAAAAACTATTGTAACAAGAACAAGGTCTTATTCTGGCAAAGTGCCTGGTTATGTGCCTGAAACGGTTCCAGAGGAATCTGATTTACAAAACACCAATGAATACTGCACGGTGGCCTTGGACAAAAGCGATCAACGTCTTGGTGAAAGTGAACAACTTGACATAAACAGAGCAATGCTGTCTAAGTCGAGGCGTTTTACTTTATACCCTAGGTCATACTCGGTTGAAGGTCGTGATATGCCAATGTCTGTTTACAAAGAAAATGATGGAGTGGAGAACTGTGGAATGAAGAGGAACGATGATAACCTTTCCCTACCTTGTGTTATCGGGTCCTCAGGCAGTTTCTCCCAAAGAAGCTACCTTTCCTCCAGTGGGATGTCAACTCCATCCTCAGTAGTTGATATTCCACCTCCTTTTGAACTAGCTTGCATAACCAAGAAGCCGGTCACTAAAAGCTCACCATCACTCCTAATGGAGAATGAGTCTCCAGACAAACCAAAAAAGAAAAAGTTGTCATTCAAGCGTTTCTTAACACTTCGGTTCAAGAAGAAGACAGAAAATAAGGTCCATGTAGACGTTAATGTTTCTTCATCTAGATCTTCTTCTGAGTCTAGTCATCAAGGGCCTTTAAGACTCCTGGAATTGGACAGGAGAAGTCTTGGCAGCTCGCCACAAATGAAGTCCCGGTCTGGAAAAGCACGGGCATCAGACTCACCATCTACTTTTCTGTTTTACAAGGATGGCAAGAGAAAAGGGGCCCACAAAACATTCAGTAGGAGTGTATCTAGAGTGGAGTCCTTTGAGGAAAGATCAAGACCTCCTTTTATGGCCCTTCCTTTGACAAAGCCAAGATCTATTTCTTTCCCAAACGCTGATACTTCAGATTATGAGAACATTCCAGCCATGAACTCTGACTACGAGAATATTCAGATTCAACCCAGGAGGCTGTCGAGAACAGGCACCTTTACAGAGTTCTTTGAGGATCCATGCAGAGCCCTGTCCTCTGCCAATGAGAATGATGGCTATGTAGACATGAGCAGCTTTAACGCTTTTGAAAGCAATCCTCAAACACCCGACCAGGAAACAGAAAGGTACTGTAAATTATTATGTAAGACCTGTTAGCTTTTTTCCAATTCAGGAGATTGAAAACTTCCTACGGTGGCTTTTATTTTTAAAATATACATTTGACTTTATTTATCATTTGTGATGGGCTGTCTCACCAAAGAAGTGCTTTCAACATAAAGAGAACAAAATATGGCTAACTGTCTTTAAAGGAAAATCGTCAATAAGAACACATTAAGAAACACAAATGTTCTGTAATGAAAGATTCAGTGAATCTGCTTGTTAGATGTTCTTTTGTCAATAAATTGATGTTTCACTTGTGACACCAGAATCTTGTTTGCAGATAATGATGCTCATACCTATCTTCGAATCACTAGCACATATTAAGAATTATTACTAAGCCTTCTAACACTAAATGAGAATTTAACATCTTAACTCAAACACTGTGTCTCAGATTACCTCTGCTAACCATATTAAGGCACTATAAACAATCATCCATTTGTTTTTCCATACATATTTCATGTACTTTTTCTTTTCTTTCAATTTTTGTAGTAATTCATGGTTTATATAATTGATAGGTATTCTTAACCTGTTCTATAAGCTATTGAGATCAAATTTTATATATATATATATATATATATATATATATATATATATATATATATATATATATATATATAGTGACACCAAAATATTGCAGTATGGTTTTTAATAGTCAATAATTTTACTGTATACAGATTTTTATATGTATGTGTTTGAATTTGGGTTAATGTTTTTGCAATGAATTAATGAATTAATGTAGAATGTATCGTGAATAGAAGATTACTAAATAATTTATGAATTGCTGACACTTCTTGCAATACCTCTTATTCCATATAATTACGTATCTTTAATGAGATTGTCCTTTAGGTATGTGCAAAAGAAAAATAATAAACATTAAAAAAAAAAAAAAATTACTCCAGTATTTAAACATCTGTGATTAGTGACAAATACAGTAATTTAGTTAGATGTTTCTATTCTAATAGGACATTCTAAGAATCTAATAGGATATTCTAAGGATATAATAGGATAGTCTAAGTTTCAAGTGCCACCAGTCTTGATATTTGTTTCCTGATTGCATTATCTGATCACTCGATGTCTAACCTGTGACATGCACCCTTGTCTGTGTCTCAAAACCCTTTATGTTACATTTCTAACGACATTCCTTATCAAACCAACAGCCCATATTTTAAACTGTTCAAAGTGTTCTTTAGCGTTATGAAACTAATTGCTACCCTCTAACCTCTGGGACTCATTTCATCCTAAAGCATATACATAACCCCTTTCTACATGTCAAGCTACAGCCAACAGGTAAAGCATGAAACGTATATATATATATATATATATATATATATATATATATATATATATATATATATATATATATATATATATATATAAAACCAGTGTTCTTCTTTGGGACGTGAAGCATGGTGTTCGCTACTGTATATAAAAATTGTTATTTACTGAACCTAAGCAAAATGAGTCCAGAAACCATACTGGCTCTACAAAGAACACACAGAAACATTTTTATCTATTGGTGTATAGCATTGGATCTTTGGAAACACTAACCCATACAACATATACAAATGTGAAATGTTTCCTTTAAAGACAGCTGGGGTTCCATTATTAATAAACAACGTGAAGGTTTATTAGTAATTTTTTGTTGAAGTGCAAATATTGTAAAAACTTAAATATTTGACACACAGCAATAGATCTTTAGTGTTATAAACAGACTACAGGAATCGAATTGAAAGCAGATTGTTAAAATTATTTGTACTGTATGCATCAATAAATGATAAAGCATTACAAAACAAAACACATAGCATCACGTATCAGATATTTAAGTACAGTTAGGTTGTTTATTTTTCACTTCAACTGAAAGGAGGTTTTATTTTGACCTCATTCATGCCTCAACACTATTGTGTAAATGTTGCAATAAAGATAAAGTTGCAAACACTTTCTCAGGAGAGAGACCATTGAAATTGTGGAAACCCCTAAAACATGACTATCTGTGGGCAGAGGAAGTTTTCTGTTTTCTTTTTATGGCTTTGTTTTTATATGCGGCTGTTTCTCAAAACTGAATCACGCAGCCATTGCCTGCTGCTATTAGGATATTTGTTTACAGACCTTTACTTGTTTTATCAAAAGCTGGAGAGCACTGTGTACAAATCTTTATTCCTGTATTATTAATGTAGCAAATTAATTTTAAACACAGTAAGAATTGTTTTGTTATTGTCTGTCTTCTATTAATGAACCACGGTGTTGTTCCCTCATGAAACTTTATTTCCTTTCTCTGAAAATCCTATTGCCGCATACTTTTGTGAAACTGTCCTGGGAGATTTACCCAAAAGAGAGTTCAGTGGTGGGATAGTCACTTTTTTTTAAGCAATCCTCAATCCAGGATATGGGAACACAAATACCAAAGCAGATGGTGTTTAAACATTTTCTATAACAGGTGTATTCAGAATGTGTTCTCCAACTTTCTTGAAAGGAACACTAGTCTTAAAATTACTCTGAATTTACAGCTATGACCAAAAGTTTTTGGCCAACAGAATTAACTAATTTTGTTTCATAAAGTCGAATGAAACAGGTATAATAATGCTACGTTAACATACTGAATTGCATACCGCTTTGTTGTTTTCCATATAAATTTTTAAATCTAACATGAAATCTAATGCTGTACTACTAATATGGCTTCTGGTAGACTTTTGCGATATCATTTAGTACTTTCTTTGATTACACAATGTTAAATAAAATATTTAAATTGTGTTCATATAGTTTTTATTTTTAATCCTAAAATTCTAGGTTATGGAAAACTTTTGGCCACAGCTCCATAGTCTTTAGATTAGCATACTCTTGATTTTCTTATTCTATCTTCGTCAATTTTCAGTGGCAGATTTGGTGCTCGGTATGTTTATTGTTAAAGTGCCCCATTAAAGAAGTGCCTATTAAAATGTTCTTCTGTTGAAAATCTTTTCGTTTTTGGCTTGTTGTTTTGTACTTCAGTTGAAATATGTAGATATTTCAAAGACAATGTTGTGTAAATGAAAAGTTGCTGGTATCTAATAACTATATCCTGGTACCTAATTGCTAAACGTGTTGTAATTCAAAGTCATTGGCATTTTAACTATTTGCATTAACGTAAATAAACTAAAGTGGAGTGCCAAAATAGTCTATAATCTTTATTAAGCAAATAACAGGCAAGAAAATATAATTCAAAGCTTTTGTTAACACTCTTAACCAGAAATGCTGTAACTCTGAGTACTGAAACCAGAAGAACCAACTGAAGAGGTGTCCCTTGTAAAAGTGTACCACGGAACATTTGCACAGTAATTGTAAAGTTTTCCCTCTTGCTTTTCCCATGGTTATACTACATACACTTTTGTTAGCTACAATTGCTTTAAGTGAGGCAGACACAATTACCAGGATTGGGGTTGGATACCATTATCACATAACTTGAATCAATATTTTGGCTTGAAACTCAGTATAACATTGCTGCATTTCTTTTTTCTTTGCTGGCAACATGTGTGAAAGTGGGGAAGAATGGGCAAAAAAAAATACAGTAAATCTGCCTGATGCCAAATCTTTCTTCATTTTTTAGGGCTTTTAGCTTTTATAATCCATGTGCATTGTACGTGAGTAAGGCAGTAACTTGTGGCATCCATACAAATAAATGGTACTGCTGAACTATTAAGTACTTTCGAGTAGCCTTTTGGTAGCTTTCATGTAACCATGTCAACACTGATAAAGTGGCATGAGTGCAATTCTTCATCAATAACAGTGGAAGAGCCCACTTGCATTGTCGCTTGTTACACTTGCATCGCTCTCGCTCTGTCTCTCTCGTGATCATGTGAAATACTAAGAGATTCGAAATGAAATGGAGAGCAGTCTCCATCTGGCATCATTGTTTCTTTGAATCTGTCTAAATGCACCGCTGTTGAGTGTGTTAGAGCTATGGGTGTGTAAAGTTTTCTTGGAAATACCTTGCTTGAAGGTGACACATTGATCGATCTATAGATATTGCTGCGTCAGCATTTTTTTTTTTATCAAAGGACATGTGGCTTAGAGGTAATGCAGGTCTTTGTCACAAGGGTTATCCAGTTTATTGACTATAGCTGCTGCTATTAATAGAATCCTTTCAAAGTCACAGTTTCTGTGGTGTGTGTTCAGTCTTCAGCTGTCTGAGGAACATCCTCCCTTTACATACACTGGGCCCTGGATTACATTTCCCTGTTCAGATTCCTATAAAGATGCTTGATTTATAGCCCTATCAATTAGCAAAATTCTAGTCAGTGTAAGTTTTGACAATACCATTTCTCTGATTGAAGCAACTACTGAACATTATTGCAGCCTGATTTTTATAGTCCCATTAGAAAGGATTTTTTTCCCCTGATATAAAAGTATAAGAAAAAGGAAAAAACACATTAACAAATACATGTTATATCTATACCTTTGTGTAAGTCAGGTGGAAAGTGACCCTTAATGTTATTGAATGATCACTAAATTAAATAAATTGTGTGTGTGTGTGTGTGTGTGTGTGTATATATACAGTGCCTATAGAAAGTCTACACTCCCTTGAACGTTTTTCACATTTTGTTGTGTCAGTGCCTTAGAGTTTCATTTATTTAAATGAGGATTTTTTTCCACTTATCTACACAACATACTCCACACTATTAAGGGGGAAAAAAGTTTTTATTGAGAAAAAAAAATTAGATATTAAAAACACAAAACTGAAAGATCATAATTGGATAAGTCTCAACCCCCGTGAGTTAATATTTGATGGAAAGAGTGCAGCAGGTTTTCCTCAAGGACTTTTCTGTACTTTGCTCCATTAATTTTCCATTCTATCCTGACAAGTGCCCCAGTCCCTGCTGATGAAAAACATTCCCATAACATAATGCTGCCACCACCATGCTTCACAATAGGGATGATGTATTTTGGGCAATGTGTTGGGTTTGTGCCAAACATAGCACTTTGCATTTAGGCCAAAAAGTCGCATTTTAGTTTCGTCAGACCACAAAACTTTGTGTTTTTTTGCATACTTCAAATGGGATTCAAGGTGGGCTTTCTTGAGTAATGGCTTCCTTCTTGCCACCCTACCATACAGGCCAGATTTGTGGAGTGCTTGGGATATTGTTGTCACATGCACACTTTGACTCATCTTGGCCATAAAAACAAGTAGCTCTTGCAAAGTTGCCATTGGCCTCTTGGTAGCCCCTCTGATCAGTCTCCTTCTTGCCCAGTCATCCAGTTTGGAGGGACGGCCTGATCTAGGCAGAGTCTTGGTGGTGCCAACACCTTCCACTTCTTAATAATCATCTTGAACATGCTCCAAGGGATATTTAAGGCCTTTGATAGTTTTTATACCCATCCCCTGATCTGTGCCTTTCAACAACTTTGTCCCGGAGTTCTTTTGAAGGTGCCTTGGTGCTTATCTTTGCTTTGAGATGCACTACCTAGTAAAGGGAACCTACATGAACTGCTGAATTTATCACAGGTGGAGGCCATTTAACTTGGTGTGTGATTTTGAAGGTGATTGGTTGCACCTGAGCTAATTTAGGATTGCTATTACAAGGGGGGTGGACACTTATCCAACCAAGCTTTTTTTCTACCAAAAATTCTGGAATATTTTTTCATTTGAAAGTTGAGGGGTAGGATGTGTAGATAAATGAAAAAAAAAAAAAACAATTTTAATGCATTTTAATTCCAGGCTATAAGGCAACAAAAGGTGACAATTTTGAAAGGGGGTGTAGACTTTCTATAGGCACTGTGTGTATATATATATATATATATATATATATATATATATATATATATATATATATATATATATATATATATATATATATACTTACTGTGGCTGTTTTCATATGAATAACTAAAGCATTCTTTTTTTGGCACTGTTAGTAGCATTATGGTATATCTGCAGCACACATTAGGTTGTCATTCACAACTAGTCTTAACTGACCTTAAATGTGTTTGGCTGCAAGCAAGCAGTTAAAAAGTGTAGAGTTTATCAGATATTAGCCAAATACAACCTGGCTGTAGCAGGCTAGGAGTTTCTGATAGAAGTTAGTGTTAAATCAAGGTCATTATTGTGTTTACTATATAGAGTGTGACAGAGGTCATTACCAATGCATAAGGGTCCCCATGTTTTGTATGAGGAGCCTAATCAAGGCATTGTTGTTCTGCACTGCTTTGGCATTCCTCCAATAGAACCCAGAAGTCAATTCAGAGGTCTTTTTTCTCTCAATATTGCTAAAGATTTCATTCAGTTCATTGCAGCATTCTTCAAGAAAGAAAGTCATTTTGTAATAAGACATATGCAGCTGCTTTTGTCCAATATAACCTAATCCCCTTCTGATAATAAAACTAATCTATTGACTCATCATTCAGCAACTGAAATGCCTTGAGGAAAGAACATATTATTCTTCCAGACAAGTCAAAAACAACTGATAAATTTAATTTAATGACCTCAAGTAGGCTGCTTAAACAAAAACCTTCTCTTAAAAATGAATATGAAATAGCCCTCAGATTAGCTCTTGCTAGCTTTAAAAATGACCTAATGTTGTTTATGTGATCATTTACTGTTGTGCCTAAAGGAAAGCCTAACTCTTGTAATAGCAATAATAAATGGGCTATGTTTTGTGCTAGTTTAAATGCATGAGATCTTTTTCTGGGTTGCAGTTGGTGTTATGCCTTTCGGTAAAAAAAAACAAAAAAACATGGTATCTAAATTGGAGCATACGTTTATTTTCACAGAGGGGGCTAATGTGAAAGTCATGTGTTTTAACAGCTAAAAAAAAAAAAAAAGGTCATCCAGTCTGTGAATCCCATTTCTCTCTCAGGATCTGCATTATAGCAGCTAAACTGAGCCATTTCCTAGACATCTGCGGACAGTATCATCAACTTACACCATAAACCTAGGTTTAGCAGCCCTGTTCTCCAGTGGAACTGTATGTTATTTGTAATTGGAAGTAGCTCCGTCATTCGACTTCTCATTTGTGAAAAATTGGTATAGAATTTAAAAAATTCATAAAGATCATTTCACATCTAGCCTGCCATGTTCCTTTCTGTTATATTAGGGTACAAAGCATTTCCCACAGTGTGACGTTTGAGTGGCTTGCCTGGTGAAAGCGTGGCATGGTGTGCCGGGTGAGTCATACGGTCAGGGAAGCTCAAGCTCATGTCCTGGCGGTACAGAATTGACGATCTTCACTGGGGATTCCAGATGTTTCCATGTTTGCTCTGATCAATGTACTCTTAATAAACAGTCACATCTTTTACTAATTCTAATATATTACAAATTATATAATAATGGCTCACTTCCCTTATATGCTCCAAAACGTTTACAGATAGCTATAACATAGTTGTGTTTTGGGTTAAAAAAAAAAAAAAAGGAAAAAATTCAACTGAGCGTTTAAGTGAGTGATTTTTATAAATTCTTCCCTATATAGTCACACAAAGCGGCATACTGTACACTATTTACTGACCTACATGGGGCTACAGCTCTAAATTCGCCTGCTTCCAGAGTGGTTTACTTTGCTTGTTATATCCATGGTTGCTTAGATATAATGTAGAGATACATAACCATTTGTAAGTTTTTCAGCGGTATTTAACACACAGCTTTTATAAGCAAGAATACAGAAATACAGTACCATTGAATATGTTGTTGCGATGTGTATTGTGTGATCATACGCAATGTGAAGTATCAGTCCTGTTTTTTCTTCTCAAGCTCTAAGCTAGTTTCACCATTGCTCTCCTAAGCCCTTAAAGTCGCTCTCTTAATTAATCCAGTCAATTACCCGACTGCAAGAGCGCACTTTATTAGCTTTTTAAGGGCTGACACTGGCAAAACAGTGACTGCTTTTTTAAGTGCAAGCTCTCATCCATTTCGTCTAATTGCTTCATTAGGACATAATTAATTGGTATTTCAGACTGAGGCAGCAGTATGAAAGACCCCTGCTTATTAACTCCCACCAGCGCAGTCAGTAAGACTATGGCCTTGTATCATAATTAGGAGCAGTGGTGACACACACGCTTACAATACAGTGTGTGTCTGTATTTAACACATTCCTTTCCTTTTTAGACACAACTGTAATACAAATTTGTTAGAACATCCCATTGCTTCTGTTGTTTCGATGTGTTGTACCTATGAAATCAAACCACAGTAACTGAACTTCTTGGAAAGTTTTTAAAATAGACAAACTAGTGATTGTTTAATGTCATTGATTACGTAACAACAGTAAGAGAAAAGGAACACATAGCCACAAATTGTAAACTACATGAGACTTTTTAAAAGTTGTTTAGAGGCCTAATTAAAGCATAAAGTGGTCTAGTATTTATACACGAGTGCCTTTTGTTTCTATATCATTGACTGAAAATTGAAATTCTCACACCATGAGGTTTTCGTGCTGGTGCAGTTGGTATATATATAAGATATAAGTGGCACAACTTGAGGTGTTATGTATACACTACTGTACCTTATATAGTATTCATACTAACACAATATTTCTGGTTGGTTGTTTTGCCGGTCAAGAGCAATGCTGCAGGGAAAATCTTTCGACATTTTCTGTTTTCCAGGAATTTCATTTTTTCAAGTCATCCTGGGCCAAAAAAAGGCCTCACTGATATTTATCCTTCATGTTTTTTTTTTTTTTCCTCAAACCTTCATTGCATTTATAAAACCAGCATGATTAGCTGAAAACCAATTCTGTCAAGTCTGAAACAAGTCATGGCTGTTGCTACGCTAAATATAAATATAGAAAAACAGTAATGGGCATTCAGTTTGATAAACTGTATTGCGCTTGGTTTTAAACTGATGTTCAACAATATCCATTACCCTACACAATAAAACATGATATACTGCACCGTGATGACCTCTGACACAGGTCTGTCTTACTCGTCTTACCAACAGCACATCTATATGATTGCTGTCTCTTTGAGACAGTGTCAAACACTACAAATACAAAAAGAGATACAGGAATATTAAAACATATTTTTTTGTCTCAAAAGGGCTGTTAACAATAGTGTGATACAGCATACCCAAAGTTGATCTTTAAGTGTAGCATTGCATTTGATTTGTCGAAACTAGACATCAGGTTATGGTGTGGGAAAAAAAAAAAAACTCTGCCTTTTCAGATTAGGAGGGAAATCTTTCAGGAAAATATGAATCTATTAATGATAGTTCAGCGTCCTTGTAATGGGAGCTGTTGACACAGTTTGATCTTCAGAGGCGATAAGCTCCCTGAATCCTTAACTGCTTTACTCGATTCATAGGCACGGCTGTGAGATTATATTATAGTTAGTTGGTCTTTTTGGTGTGTAATAATGTATTACACTGATCCTGTGATCAAAAGTGCAACAGTAAATAGATGCTTTTGTATAAATAAATGCTATCCCTGCCATTTCTTTTTTTCCATCAATATTAATACATATTATTATTGACGTATCACATTTATTAAATTTTAAAATCGTGACACATAACAAATTTGTGACCTTAATATATCATCACACTAGTGTTTAAATATCTGGTAGTCCTGTAATGTTAAAAATGGGTCAGTTTATTTCTTCAGGAACTAGGATTTAACGTTTTAAGTTAAATGAGAAACAAAATTTTAGGCTGAGGGCAGGAGTGCTACTTGACGGTTGCTAGTGGTGTCTTTGGCTCTAACAAATTCTGATTGACGCTGTGAAAATAGACACTTTCTTTTGTCTTTTGAAATAATGCTCTTTTCCAATTGACTTAACCAAGAATAAGCCAAAAAGTGTATGATTTCGATATGGATACAACTGAACTCATTCAGTAACAGGGTGCAGGTGATATTTATTTTTAGATCTCGCATACAAATCTTTTAAAATGTTGGTAGACAAGCAGTGCCATGTGTACTTGCGTGTAAAAGCCCTTCTTCTGTATCAGCAGTGCTGTGCTGTAGCTTTTGGCACAGCAGGGCCTGGGTGTGGGGCATCCTAACGTCAGCCGCTGTTAGTTCATTGCCAGGTCATCTCTGGGGAGGAAGTGCTCTGGCTCTGTTCTTCCACCTAGCTGTTTACAGGAAATGCGAGACAAGGGCCTTAGAACTGGGCTGTGGTGTCGTAGGGTGTGAAGCTCTTGGTGTAAAGTTGGAACAACACAAGCTGACGTGAGGTACTGGAATCCAGTAGTCATTTTGTTGTTGTTACAAATATAATCAGCCATCATTCACAAGTAGAGATCCATCAGACGCCTTGTACACCGTTTTACAAATGCTATTGAATACTGCAGCTGAAATCTATTGTCATAAAACAAAAACACACAAAAAAACATCTACCGGTACTGTTATAATTTTAGAACAGGCTGGGTTTACTGTTCCAGATTTAAGCACCATTTTAACCCATGAATTGCTTCGACAGTGCTAGATATTCTTTTGGAAGTGTAATGACTTTTAAAAAAAAAAAAAAACTTTTGCCAGTGTGTTACTGAGCCCCCTGCAGTGTTTACAATATGTTACTTTACATTTGCTGTATCCTGTGCTGTCCATATTGCAGGAATATATTTTTCAACATAATCCCAATTTATATTTTTATTCACACATTTGGGATCAGTATTTTTTTCAACTGTTACCCTGGAACATTCGCCAGAAAAAAGGTACATTTTCTTTGAATCGCCGCTGTGTATCCAGTTCATGCTGCCTCCTGCTACAGTGCTGGTGTATTGTGGAAACAGAAAACCAGCACTGTTACAGGAGGGAGCGTGATCTGGATACACTGCAATAAAAATATCTAGAGTCGGCAATATGTTTAAAAGCATAATGCTGCAATACAGAGAACATGGGACACAGCAAAGGTAACTTCATGTGTTTCTTGTAAACACTGCAAGGTGTTAAGGGCAATATACTGAAGTAGGTTGCATTTGTGTATAAGAAGATATAAGATTCAACTGCTGGAAAGAAAACATTTTCTGATCTAATTACACCATTGAATTGATACCCAGTGAAACAGTGACCAACGCAAGCTCTTGTATTGGATAGAGGTTCTGTGTGACATCCTGCTGCAGGATGGAGTGAAGTGGGGGTGAGTAGCTGCTCAATTAGTGTAAATGATTATGTAGCAGCATTGACTCACGACTGTACACACAACTAGTACAAAACCACAGGAACATAAGAAAATAAGGATATGTACAAACAAAGGGAGGCAATTCTGCCTTTCCTAGTAGCTTATTGATTTCAAAACTTCAAGTTGGGTCTTAAAGGAGCCAAGTGATTAACCACGTGACTAAGTAGTCCATTCCATACCCACACTCTGTGAAGAAGTGTCTCCTGCCCTCTGTCCTGTCCTAAGTTTATCTCTAATTAATTTCTATCTGTGTCTGTTCTCTAGTTGTGGTTTCTGTGCTGCGCTTAAAATATTGGTGCGGGTTAGCTTTGTAATAGGGATGAAACCAACATTTGCATAAAATACCAAACCAAATGGTATTGGCAAAAGATAAAACCAAAAATGATTTTATTTGTACAATGAAAAAGCATTGGCAGTCTCAGTGCTAAGCTGTGTTGCTGTGTGGTCCAGTGGTTAAAGGAAGGACTTGTAACCAGGAGGTCCCCAATTCAAATCCTGATCTCACTGACTTACTGTGTGACCCTGAGCAAGCCACTTATCCTCCACACCCTAGTCTCTGTAAGCCACCTTGGATAAAGGTATCTGATAAATAAACAAACAAACAATAATATTCATTTTCGATAAAAGGGATGTTGCGAACAAATATCTGGAAACTGCTTTTAAGTCAGATGTTTCAGTGAGCGAGTCAGTTTATTTTTATAAAGGTAACTTCAGTTACTGTTTATGTATTGATATTTGTTTAGTTTGTTTGATTACTTTGTAGCTGCAGCCTATCGGCATATTGATTGAATTCAAGTGTAAGTGCCTTATCCATAGTCATACGTATTACAGTAAGAGGCTATAATAAACCAGCATACTAAATGAGAACTGACGATTTTTGGTGTACTGGCTTTATTTTTTTGCTGACATAAATCTAGATGGCGTTTTAACTTAGAAGTGCTTCCTCATCAGAAACTATTTTAAAATGCTGCCAAACATCTCGCTCATTCATGAAGATTAAATAACTTCAGTATTGAAAAGCATGAGCTGCAGTTGTACAAGGGTAGAAGGAAAGTAATAAATAAAAAAAATGAAATATCTTTTAATACATTATTCTGTCTGCATTGTGTCTACTTGTGTAATACATTGTTATGAGTGATGCAGTAACTCTGTATTAAGCTTATTTGTCACAGTTTGAAAAATGTCTTGTGCAATAATGCTGTGACCCGTTCCCTTGGCTGCACAAGTGCACTTTGGTTTTTCTGTTTTAGACTTTTATTATGATTTTACCGAAAACCAAACCGATCATAACAGACTTGCATCCCTACTTTGTAGACGTCTTTTAAATCTTTAAAGATTTCAATCATTTCCCCCCTAATTCTTCTCTAGGAGTTCCGGGAAGAAATATCTATTTGGGGTCATGTACTGAGCGGGGTGCAGCAGGGACTGTGATAGAACCCTCACTCTTTCTTATATCTACATCAGTGACCTACAGTAGATAGGGAGATAATAAGCAAGCTTGTAAAATGTGCAGATGATACAAAGACAGGAAGGTGGACACCTATCCAGTGACCCAGGAAAGCTAAAAGGATACAGATTACAGAACTGGTATGAAACAGAAGTGACAGAACTGGAACAGGCCCACCAGGAGACAGAACTTGCTGTTGTAATAGTCTGGTCACTGTCAGCAACCAGACAGTATCAGGAAGCAATTCAAAAGGAATACAGAAGGCTTGGTTATGTAGATAAATGAGGCTGTATAATGTGCTGGTGAGATTGCACCTGGAATACTATGTTCAGTTGGGGTCCCTATGCTACAAATAAGACATTGCAGCACTTGAGAGAGTCCAGAGCAAACAGACTAATCCCAGGGCTTAAGAAAAGAAGTCATGGGACAGGAATCGATTTAGCCTGGAAAAAAGAAGGGTCAGAGAAGACCTGGTTGTTTTAAAAATCGTAAAAAGAGTTGACAAAGTTAACACTAGCTAGTACTTTAAGCACAATGCAGAGGACTTGGGACAGATGTTTGAGGGCCTGTTTAGTGCACAGAGAGTAATGAGTGAATGGAATAGGCTGCTATACCACATTGTTTATGCTAGAATATGTGGATGCTTTATTTATCTAACTACAGTAGGTAAATCAACTACCAGGAACTTGGGGAGCCTTACTGTTACACAATGTCTATCTCCTACAAAATGTGATGTAGACCCGTAAACCTGTATTGTATGTCACCCAATACACACACAAACACAGTGTAGCACTCTGCTTGTGTACAGCAGCAGCAATCCACTACTGTGTCTGGCACATATTACCACAACACAACAAGCCATTTCCAGACCAGGATATATAACCACAGCTGATAAACATAGCCCAATAGAAAAGGAATTTACCTCTGATCTTTGAGGTACCAGGATTGAATTCTGCTCTCGGAATTCATTTTTTATCAAAATCAAAAAGGGTTAATCATGCTACTGTATATAAACATATAAAAGTTTACCAAAGTAAATTTGCACAGTAATTTCCCATGCTTTTCCCATGGTTGCTTTTTCCACGTTTATACTTTGCATTTACCATAGTTTACCATCATGTGCCACGTTTATTAATATGCTTTATCATACCTTTCTAGGCCTTTCAATAAATGCCCATGCTTTACCATGTTTTCACTATGCATTATTACAGTTTTTACTATTGTAAACTACGATAGCTTGTGTATTGCACACACTCAGCATTAATCCTCAGAGACAGTGGCGCTCCTGTGCATGGGGTCTACATGATGAAAAGAGATATGATCTTACTTGTGTCGATTTTGTCTGATCAATCTATCTATGCCTCTGTCTTGAAATGATCCACAGGATGCAAATGAAGTCACAGGACAGGGTCAGCTACTCAAATGAATGTTCTTTGTGCTCCTGTCAAGTAGCAGGTGCAGCACAATGGACACAAACAGGTTAGGATACCGGAGTGTTACCAATCTGAATATTTATTGTCGGATCTATGCATGTGCAACTACTTTATATGCCACCGTGACTTAATTTACACCCTGTGTAATGAGGGAAACAGTACAGACAGGAGCAGCAGGGCATCAAGATCAATTCCTAGTATTAACATACACAATCAGATTTAATGTAGTGAAGCATCTGGGTCTCCGAGGCTCCAAGACTGGAGGAGAACTTAATGTGATCAGGTAGCACGTTCCAACTAGGTAAAGCCCTAGGGGAAAGGGTTAATGCGCCTGAATTACATTTCTAGGAGGGAGACATTGCACAGATTTATACTCAGTTGTTTAAGGAAATACATTTTGGTTTATCCTGGAGTTATAATAACAAAGTAATATAACGTGTGTTGGGGGGGGGGGGTCCAACCCTGGTCCCGAGCCACAGGATCTTCTGGTTTTCTTTCCACCTGGTGTTCTCAATTGCTTAATTGTACCAATTATGTTGTTAATTGGTCAACAGCTAACATTTTCCAGGTGTTTAGCCATTGATGATTTAAAGATACCCAGACAACCTGCAGGATTGTGGCTCTCCAGGACCAAGATTGGCCACCCCTGTAATATTCTATACAAATAAACCACTATAAAATGGTGTTTACAAAAACATGTTAAGATTTGAGTGAGGATGTCGAAATGTGAAAGCGACTGTAACAGGGAAAAGGCTAGGCACGAACCAGTGACCAAACACACTGCAAACAAGCATCTTAACCACTGTGAAAGACAGCATTCATGCTTATAGAGCTTTTATCTTCCAAAATGTTGACTACCCCTTGCATGAAGACATTTCCCTCTCCATAACTCAATGCAGAAGTGTTTAAATCAACAAGCCTATCATTTGTGTATTTCTACTTCAAACTAAAGTATAGAGGCCAGAAAGCTTGACTACAAGCATCAGCGTAATACTCGCTTTCTTTCTATATTTGGTTAAATATGTTCGGTAAATAAATAGCATTATTAATTACAACATTCTTCTCCTGTGAAATGTTGGACTGTACTGTATATGAAAAAGCTATCCGTGTTGAAGTATGTTTATTACAGTACCATAGTGTCTCTTTTTTATGTTGAGTCAGTCAATTAAGTATGAGGCACCATAGCCTTTGTGCTTCTGGCTTCATTTTCTGTATAATTTCAAAGCAATTGTTTTTAAATGAGCAGGTCATTTCTTTGCAATCTGTTCTTACTCATGCGTATCACTGCTACAAGGGAAAGAAAGATAATTATTCTGGGGTTATAGGAAACCTACTGATATCGCATGTTGTTGTTTTATTTGTTTAATAATTGACACTATTTGAAGATATTTTCTGTTGTACATCATTTTGTTTATCTTCCTGTAGATCAACTAAAAGGTGTACCAGTCTTAAATTTAGAAATGGGTCATTCCATATAAAATTACAAAAAAGGTTGCTCCATCTGCCCGGCCACCTATGGTTAGCCTCTCCACTTATCTGCAAGCTAATGCATGGGCACGGGTACCTCAAAAGGCGAGGCCAAATGCCAATGAATGTAGTGTAAAATATGTATAATATTGTCTAGTCTGTTTTAATAAGTCATCTATCACATGAGTTTCCTCTCTGAACACACATTCACATATTTCAATGTATTTCCACTGAGTTCTCATGAGCAATGTGTCTGCAGTCACTGAAAAACCTTCTCGCATCTCTGCCCCACAGTGCCTATACAGAACCCTACAGAGTGTGTCCCGTGTCTCTGGTTCCAGTGGTGGATGTTACATCCGATGAGGATGAAGGGAAGAGCTCAGGGGAGGAGGATTCCCTGGTGGAAGACAGCAAGGTGAGACAGGTGATTCTCATTGGGGCATCATCATTCTGGCAGCTTTGAAGACATTAGAAAATTAAAATCAGTGACATTGTTTTCTGTTACATTATGCCTTTCACAGAAATAGAAGATATTTAAATTATTTAAGAACAGATTTATAAACCATATTCATATAATGATTCATACAGTTCATACAGGTGAAGGTAATAACAATGGCCACTTTTATTATCTACTTTAATTATCCCATTGTACTGTATAATTAGGCCTTCTGTTGTTTGATTTTTATTAATTTCATTTGCTTACTTGTAGCTATTTTGGAATTATACGTCAATCTTTTTTTTGGGGGGGGGGTTGTTTTTTATATACTGTATAAAAATATTGTTTTCGGTTACTTTTGGTTTTTTTCTGTCACAATATGTATAGTACAGTAACTCCTCAGTACTTGCACACGTTTTCAATTGTACCTTATTCCCTTTGCTAAAGGGATTATATCCTAATCAATTGTGATGTAACTTGTAAAGGACATTTACCTTTTACCTTTTTCCACAATTTGCAATTCTATTTTAAATTCCCTGAGTGTGTAAATACTCCCTATTGAACTGTAATATATCTTTAAATCTTGTGAGCAAGACCAATCCTCGGCTTATTGTAATCTTGTTTATAATCTTGCAAGCATCTTACAATCCTCCAATAGAAATGTAGAAATTTGCTGCCATTCAGTAGTTGGGGTGGGTTTAAGTATTGAGAAAGAATCAATGAGAGATTCAAATCAGGAAGGAGGGACATTGCCCAACTGCACTGCACAAAGCTTTTTTTGCAGGTTATTTATTTATGTATTTATTCACAGGGAAACAAGTCAAGTCAACATGAATTGAGGAACCATTTCCAGTGTTTTTCTGGTGTTTATTGGCTATACACCGATTACATTTTTCTGTATAATGTAGTTTTGCAAGTAGCCCTATAATATCAATTTCAATATGATATGTATTTATCCAGATGGGGTTTACCTTAGTCTTGTGTGAAGGATGCATCGTTACATATGGTTAAAGGTGCTAACTTTATTAAAGCCTAGATGATTTTAGCATAATTGCATTGTATTATATAGCAGCAGCACCAAGATATCATTCACTTTTGCATACATTAACAGTTAACACTCAGTTGAAACCTGGATTTCATTTGAAATTCAGGGTTTTTTGTTTAACAGTTTGCAGTGTGTGTGTTTTTATGTCTGTAAAATAAATATGTAAAATGCTACTAACGTTTGTATTTTAATGATTTAAACAATACGACTAAGTGTTCTGCACAATATAAATCTGAGTGCAGTGTTTAAACTAATGGGTCTCAATTTGATTAGCTAGGCCAAGGCTGTTTGCAGTTTTTGACCCATCTAAATTAACTGATGATAACGTTAACTTTATCTTGTACTTTATCACTATATATTGTAAGTATGTCAGGAAACAAATATAAGAATGAAATAGTGTATTGTTTTAACCGTTTACAATGCTATGTAAATGCTGCAATGTCTTGGCCCTATGCCTCTCCTCTTGAACGCCAAATGACGTAAAGCAACACCTCAAAAGTCTGCTGGGAGGTGGAGAAAGGCCACCTGTTGATACTTATTGAACCCCTCTGGAAATAAGTCAAAAACATTTTGTGACTCGGGCCCTAAGACTTTTCACTTAGGAACATGTAAGGAGTCTTAAGTGGTTTCTTACTTGTTTTAATTGTAATGGTGTTTTTTTTTTTTCATTCTGATGTAAATAGCACTAATGATGGTTTGGAGAAAATAACTTTAAGAACGGTATTCTTTAAGAACGGTCTCGGTATTACTGCATTATTGTACTAATATATGTATTCTGTGTGCAAACTGTTTAACTACAGTAGTTAAAGCATGTGTTGATTTGTAAAAAAAACTGGACTAAAAAACCAAACCACAGTGACTGAATTCTCAGCAGTCAATTGCTTGTTTTCCTCTCTGATTATGCTTTATTTGAATCAGACACCATGTGGCCTTCATGACACAACAGGGCTACTTAACACTGTATACCTACATGCTGAGGAAAAACCCACTAGAAAAGTACTAGAATTGAAAATTAGTTTCAGGCATATTTGCAGCCGTCAACAAACGAAGGACACTATATCAACACAAGGGGACAACATTTTACCACAAAGCCTGAAATACCTGGTCCATATTGGTTGTATTAAACCATGAAAGACAGCTTGATCTGCATGTGGTTTCCGGACAGCAGCAGTAGAAGGAGATTCAGATCTTGAGGCTCATTTCTTCATGACTTCTAAGTCTGCGTTTTTAGATTGGAGATCTTTCTGAAGGATGGTGACAGATGTTTTTATTTAGATGTATCATATATATATATATATATATATATATATATATATATATATATATATATATATATATACAGTTACACTACCATGATTGAATTGATATAAGAGGTGGAATATTAATTGCAGCTGGCATTGAAATTTAGAATGCATGTCAGTTGAATTAGAGATGTTTTAAGTGGGATAAATAACTCAAAGTGGAGAAAATGTGTTCAAATAATCAATAGTTTCTCAAGAACAGTTAATTATTTGCACTTATTCACCACGTATCATTGCTTATCCCTTACCTAATAAAATTGGGGGGGGGGGGGGGCATTATCAGCTTCTCTTAGTACATTTACATTTGGATAACTCCTTAAGCTAAGCTGTCAGAGAGTAGTTGAATGTGATCTAATTGTGTAATGAAGACAGCTACTCTATTAAGAGTTGCCTTTCCATTTTAATTAAGAATCTGTTAGAATCTAAAGAATAGAGAAGCTAACCTGCAACTGCAGCCTCTGAAAACTGGGTCAGTTATGCATCCCTGCTGTAGACATCCTGGAAAACCAGCAGCAGGAAACTTGACGCTGAGAACAGTAGACAGGTTTAAATTAGACTCAACATGAAGGTGACCCTAAAGACCTGTCTGATGAAAACATGAGACATTCTTTTTTATTTCCATGGGCTTTCTAACTCAGTGAGGAGGAATGCATGACATTAGTGGTTAACATACTATATATCGTCATGTCATTTTAATAGTAATCATGTGAAGCAGGTTCAGCACAGGATTGCAGGAGGCCTGCTGAGTTCACATTGTGTGCACATATGTTTTCCCAGAAGCCGGTCCCTGGACATTGTTGTCAGCTACAGAGTTCACTCAGGGTTAAATAAACAGTTATTTAATAATGTGGGGGGGCAACGCCTAGCCTCATCGTCTCACAACCAGGCAGACGCAAGTCAGGTGACACAGGCCACCCAGTGATTTGTTTGTCTGCCAAATAAGCAGACATTAGACACATCTCAGCAGCCACTTCAGACAGTGGCGTTGAAAGCTACATTTTTGTTTAATGACTGAAAAACTAAGTGTAAAGTTATAGTCAGGGTTCCAAATTGACACCCTAGTATACTCAGTAGCTTTTCAACACCAGCCAACCAGGGTTTTTGTTTCAATGAGAATTTTTTTTTTTGTTGTTATAAAATCAGTGACCAAAATAATAATCCTGTGTCATAAAAGTCCACTTTAAAGGTACAGTGAAGAAAAGTATCTTATAAACAAGTCTATGTTTTAAGGATATCCATGCAAAACTGTAGCAATTGCAAACAGAACGATTTGCGTATTTAAAAACACACGCATATTAAGTATGCATTTATATAGTTTACCTCAAATATTATTTTTTTATAATAAAATCTCATCAAGCCCCCAAGATGAAATTACAGCATTTGTACTACACTACTTTCTAATGTGCCTCTCATAGTATCTGTGTTTGTTATTGTTTTTTTTATTTTCTGTTTATGAACTTAATAAAGGGACACAAGGTGGCATTGAAAAGCAAAAGATCACCTGGTCTTGTCACCATTACACAGTACAGACATTATTGGTGAGAGGGTACAGCCATGCTACCAAAACCCAACACTAGAGGCACTCTCATGCAATCAATCTATCTATCTATCTATCTATCTATCTATCTATCTAGCTATCTATCTATCTATCAGTAATGTAGGTACACAAAAATGTGAATAATTGATGGGTTTTTTTTTTTTTTTTTTAATATTTCTTATATTTTGATATTTTTTTTTTTTTTTTTACCTACATTACCTTTTTTTTTTTTTTATATCGTAGTTGCCCATAGTGGCCCTAAAGCCTATTGACAGTGATATGGCAGGTGTTTCTATTTTTTTCCATTTAAACCTAGTATGAAATACAAAGAGCTAGAAGAATATAGTAAGAACACATTGCTTTCTGTAGATGTGTTTATAACATGCATTATCTCCTTGGGTGCTTGCAACTGCTACACTTTTTTACTTTTTTATAAGTTTTCTTGTGTTGGGTTTGGATGTTTATTTCTATGAAATATTGACTTACCTTTTCGAAACTGCATCAAAACTCTGAAGACTATTGTTATTTCTATGAATATTATAATTTGCACATTGGTGTGATTTGTTTTGGAAGTCAAACATAGTAGTTTTATATTCATTTTAAAAACTGACAAACCATGGGGGACATGTGAATACTAATTTAACCATTTCATTGTTTCTCTTTGCAGACGGTTGGGCAATCAAGAGCTTTTTATATAGCAAAGGAACTGGTGGATTCTGAAAAAGTGTAAGTATGCAAAATAAAAAAGCAAGTTAGGCTGGGTTACTTGCTGGTATTACAATAAAATATGATCAAATATGATAAACACCTTACTGCAATATCATTATAATTGTGTACACACTCCCTCAGTTCCATTTTTGTACAACAAAAGAAAAAATGTGTAAATTGCCTGTAAAAACATTTAACAAAATTTACTAGAGGAGGTCATTCAGACCATCTAAGATGTCCATTTCCTAGAATCTCAAAACAAGTTGGGTCTTAAAGGATCCCAGTGATTCTGCCTCAACAACATCGCTAGGCAACCCATCCATTACCCTCACCACTCTTTGTGTAATGAAGAGTCTCGGTTTTAGTCAGGTTCAGTATGTACATAGTAAGTTCTCACAAGGGTTATAGCAAATGATGTCATCTCAATTGTGAAAACTGTCTTTACTATTCTTCTTTTGTGTCTATACCTGAGATCATCCTCAGTGTATATTACAGTGTATATTACAGTGCAGGTGGATCTAGCAGAGACTGGATTATCCAGCAAGGAGAGAGGTGTAGCCTGACTTTCAATTAAGTCAAAGGCAGTAGACAGGTAGTTAGCAATCAACAGCTATTACACATTTAAGTGAAAGTCAGCAATAAAGAAAATTATTAAAACTGAACAGAATGCAGAAGCACTAACTTAATTCAGCATTGTCCTTTCTGCTTATTTTTACAGGTATGTGGAGGGCCTGAAGCTACTGCACGTGGTAAAATGACTTTCAGTTTTGTGTTGAAATTCCTGTTGCTGATGAGATGTTAGTTTGTTATTGGTGAAGGCGTGATCATTTATTATACCCTATTAATAGAACTTCAAAGAGACTGAGCAAAAACAGAGACAATAAGTGGAGCTGACTTTATGAGTTCAACAATAACTTGGCAAAATAAGCAATAAAACACAGAATTGCTGATACAACAACTTTCACTGTGGAACTCAAATATAGCACTGTTGTATTTATTTATTTAACCAGGAGATTTATCCATTGAGACCGAGGCCTCATTTACAAGGGGGTCCTGGAACACAATAAAAGGACAATTGCAAAGTAAAAATAACACAAAAAAAAAAAAAAAACATGTATGGTTCAAACTTAATCCCCAGCATACTGAGATCAAAGAACAGAATAAATAAGTTAAATATGTTTGTTAATGTAGACTGTAAGAGATGCATAGGCAGGAGGTTCGAAGCAATTCCCAAATACAATATTTAAAATCAGAGAAAGAAAGGTTATCAAATACCATCTTCATACTATGATGGAAACTATTCGACATCTTCGATAGTTGATATGCAAAAGATCCCGTATGTATTTTAACCCTCCCAACAGCCAAATTAACAGAATCCTGAGAGCGTAAACTATAGCCAATATTAGGCTGTGTTCACACTGGGTCCGTTAGAGAGTTTGTTTGTTGGGAAACATACTGTACTAAGTCCACCTAAAGAGGTGGTCTCAGTCAGTTTGGCAAATGCACTGAGTCTGGTTCACTTGCTAAACCTCAATGTGAACAACTGCTGAACTCAGTCTTTTTGCACATAGGAAACAAACTATACAAGGTAACCTGACTTAGAAGTAAACATTTTTCACATAGTTTAGTTCATATTCTGAAAAAAAAAACAAGTAGAGCAAAAACTAAATGTCTCAGGGCTACATTAGGGATTGTCCCAGTTTTCAGTCTTCATTTTTCATCCGGTCGGAAACAAAAAAATTGTTAAATCGTCCCGGTTTTGCGATTGTATCAGAAAACAATGCCAACGAAAAAGGCTACTGTTTATAAGTGAGAACCAGCCTAGTTTTATGTTCACATGACAATGATGTGTAAAAGGGGACCACTCTAGAACACATCGCCACATGAATTATATAGTAGGCTACAGATAATTTATGTAGAGACTTTTTTTTAAATTTAGGTCCTCATTTTAAAACCAGTTTATCAATGTGGTAATTAAAAGTAAGATGCTCATTAACCTATGTACCTAGATATTTGTAAATGAACACTTTCTCTAGTAACTTTACATGTAGTGTAACAAGAGCCCCAGACAGATTTCCAATCACCCTCCTGATTTAGATACATTGAGTAATAATCGGTCCTGAAACAGTCTGTGCAGTATATTAAATGCAGTCTGCAAATCCCTCTGTACTGCCTGTACAGAGCATCCTCCTGTATACAGAATAGTGTCACCAGTATATAATTGTACCCAAATCGGATCCCAGGTTGTTTTTATAGAGGGTCGAAAGGATTGGTCCAAGGACTCACCCCTGAGGTATCCCCTTACGTAGAGGCTCAAAGGTGGAAATAATCCCATCAACCCTTACTGCTTGTTTTTGATCTTTTAGCAACCCTTGAACCAATCTCCAGCCCTCTCACCAAACCCTAATAATTTAATACACAGAATTGTATGATCTACAGAATTCAGGGCTTTAGATAAATCCAGTAATAAAGCACCAACGAATTTACCAGAATCCAGAGCAAGTCATATATCATTCATCAGCTTGAGGACTGCACTTTGTGTGCTATGCTTCAAACTAAATTCAGACTGATGATCTGCTCGGATATTATTCTGTTCTAAGAACCTCTTTATTTGTTCATTTACTAAACTCTCAAAACACTTTGGCAATAACTGGAAGTACAGATATAGGTCTGTAGTTGTTTAGGTTCAAATGGTCACCTCCTTTAAAAATAGAGACAACATATGCAGATTTCCTAATTGACGGCATTCGGTTTGAAATTAGAGGGAGATTAACTCTTTCTGTCCTGAATTATTGTTGTCGAGCTGAAGAATTCTAAATTAAGTTATATGATTTAAAAAAGAACTCTGAAAAGCTGGGACCAATGTAGTTTTTAAGTCAAGACTGAAAAATTACTTTTAAAAATGGCTTTCTTGTCTTAGTGGGTTTTAATGTAACTTTTATATTGCTGCATTATTATTAGCTAGTTTTAAATTGTTTCTTTTTTTCTATAGGATAATTTAAAAAAATAGATACAAATAGTACTGCCCTGATTTATACAGCTTGACATTTTCCCAACACAATTACAAATGAGTTATATATTTCATTTGCTACAGGAGTAGTAAAGGCACCCAGTTTTCATGATTGCCCCCAAAGAGTTATGGGCAGTGAATGATCCTAAATTCCCTCCACCCTCCCAGGTTCTAACAATCCTTTTGAAAATTATACATGCATTAAACATGCATTATGTGGGCTGTCCAGAACAGTTTATTTATTGGGTCTCGATCTCCAAGGCAGCAATGCACACATCTGTGACAATTGAAGCTAGAAAATCCATGCTTAATGATCTGTCTCACACAGTTACGTAGTTGTTATTTTTAAATCTTAAAGCTCTGGTATAAATAGAGGATACTGAATGAGCCATGGCACAGTGTTATTCTCCCAATTAGACTGGGCGCACCAAATAGTCAGCTAGTCTAGTGACAGTTGATGTTTTGTGTGTGTTTAAAATATGTACTAGTAGTGAACTACCAGTGTCAATATTTCAGTTGTATTCAACTGTTTGAAGAGAAATGGAAAGTAATTGTAGTAACATCTGCAGTCAACATAATATATATATATATATATATATATATATATATATATATATATATATATATATATATATATATATATATATATATATATGGACACAAACAGAGCACCAGACATTATAAATACATGATTTATTAATATTTAGTTTTAAGTGGCGACTAGACAGCTATTTGACTCTGGCAAGTAAGTCAGTTATTCTTCCCCTACCTGCAAGCTATTGAGAGGATCACAACCTGGGGTTGTAAGAATACAAGTGTCTGTATATATGTCACACTTGCATTTTACATGTATAATACACACTGTGGATGTCATGGTGATCTCCTTTTTCATGATACTGATACTTCAGGAATGGCAATAACCCCTATTGCATTGCAGTTTCACACTATCCAGGTTTTACTACAAGCTTGATTAGCCACAGTGTATAGGTAACAAGCTCAGGTGTGTCGTCTTAAACAGGAATGGATCAAACTACTATGCAATAGAGGTCTTATTTCCATTAGCATTTTCTAACTTGTGTTTAGAAGTTAATTCTGATCCGCTGAGCATGATAAACACATGTTACATGCTACAATAATTTGATTCCTTTCGGAAGAATGGCCTACACATGTTTTTTAGCTTCCACCCTTCCCTCATAAAAACTTGACAAGCCAGCTAGAATCCCTAAAGAGCTGAATGTTTTTGCACACTGGATGAAAAATCTTATAAACCCATGTGGCTACTTTTAGAATGTGTTTACAACCACAATTGATGTGTAACTAATTGGGAATAGTAAAATCTTGACAGATTGCCCATTAGATGGCATTTCTATACACCAGCAAAGCTATTGAATTGAGCTATAATTACAAACAGCATTGTCTAAATCTCAACCAGCCTATATTAGCTAACTCAGGTTTGTAATGTCAGCAGTGACTTAATCATCAGTTAAGGGTGTTTCTTTTCAGGAAAGAAAGTCTTCAAAAACTATCTGCACATTTCCTGTGTAAATAGGAATTCCACAGGTAATGTGCGGACAAGATTCTGAAATAATTCAACTTATATTTTGCTGTCTAGGTGTTAGATACCATTTAGACAGTATTCTTGCTTTTCTTTCAGAAATGCTCTTCATTATTTAATTATTTGTTATATGCTGTTTTTGTGGTTCAGGTTTGGTTTTGGTGGAGAAAGTATAATTTTCTTCTAGAATGGAAATGGATGTGTAATTGGTTTCCCTTCCTCATGTGGTTCCCTGGTTCTGAGTTCCAGAACTTGGGTATCAGGTATTCAGTCTAAGATATTGCTGACTCTGAATTTGCTGCATCCATCATAGAAAAGACATTATCTGATTTGTCATCATATGGGAGGGAGTTTACTGTGAAAGACTGGATTCTCTAGCTAGGCCCACAGGAAGTCTCCACTGGAGGAATCGCTCCAGTTTCCTGCCTCTGTTCCTGCCTTCTGTTATGAATAGCCATTGGGAACTGGACAATCACTCATGCTGCAAGGTATCATGGGATTAGTGGTGAGCATTATCACTGAACTATAACCCTTCCCTGACTCATTGATCTAACCCACTGCGACAACTACCAGGACTCGGTACTTTAGGACAATGGAGTTCATTAGAGGTGCTGCTTTGAATTTCACTTATCAGCAGCCCTTGAACACTATCTACTTTATCTACTAAACTTTTTTTTTTTTTTTATTTTTTATTGAACTTACAAAAACCTTAATAGATGAGGAAGTCCATATCATCCTGAGTATTACATATTAAATATATCACAGTTGTCTGGAAAAGACCACCATTGGTGATATGTTGATATGTGCAAGCTTACTATTGTTCTATTGTTTATGTGTAAAAGAACAAAAAAAGGCTTTCCACCCATTCCCAGATGGGAAGTCAGAAACTGCTTTTCGATGGGAATATTTAGAAAAACAGAGCAGACAGGAGGCATGGGGCTCTATTCTTTTCATAGATGTGGGGGCTTCCTGTGATATCAGACACAGCCTAGTTCAGGTTAAAACGGGGAGTAGTGCCTCTAATTTCTTCTCCTTTTTGCATAGTGAATTTTTAAAACTTTTTTGTAGTTAAATGTTGTGCACATTGCCCCTCATCATACCTCAAACACTCTGGAGGGATAAAGCTGGGTTGTGACAACAGTCCAGTTTCCATGCCTGTTCAGTCTTTGGCCTCTGTTGTTTTGCGATTGCCACCTGCAAGGATGTGTAACAGGGAGAAGAATAAGGGCAAAGGTACCTGCGTCCATCAACACTGCCTGCTATACTCTTCCCCCTTTAACCTTGTTAATCAGCTACAAACATTCTGACATCCGTGTCATGGCACCAATTTAGGCTGCATGCGAACTGGCAGCCATGCTCAATGCAAGCAAGGGGCTAACTGCTATGCAAGCGAAACAGGCTCATCTGAGGTGTGGTTATAGAGCTTTCAGCCTCGCCGACAGAGGTGAGAATCTGTTCCGGCAGCGCATCACGCAACACTGCCTGTTACACATCTGTGATGGAATTATTGTCATCACAGAGCGTTGAAACACATTTCCAGTTGCAAAGGCAGATCAGGCTGTATGTGTTTTTGTCCACTAGAAATATGTTGTCAAGCAATGAATAGCAGGGAGATACAAATCAGTAATTGATACGAGCAGGTGCTCGACTCCACACTGGCTTTTATGGTTTAGAACCACTTGAGTTAGCTGAGTCCTGCTCTGCTAGAGATGCAGCTTCAGTGGGGCCATCAGCTGACAGTATCCAGGGGCAGTGCTGTTGTGTGTTCCAGTTAGTATTTGAGAGATTACTGACCACAGGTTTCAGTCTAGTAACACCTCCCTTCCTCCTACTCAGTGGGGACAATGCGTTTATACACAAGATTGATGAAGGGTGGATAAGGGAGTGTGTGTGTGTGTGTGTGTGTGTGTGTGTGGTGTGTGTGTGTGTGTGTGTGTGTGGGGGGGGGGGGGGGGGTCAATGGGGGGGGGGGGGGGGGGGGGGGGGGGTGGGGGGGGGGGGGGGGGGGGGGGGGGGGGGGGGGGGGGGGGGGTGGGGGGCCCAAACGGGAGGGGTTAGACTATTTGCGTGACAATGAACGTGGGGGGGAGGTTAGATCTCACCTAAGCCTCCAATCTGATCTCTGTCCAATACTGCCTTCCCACCTACTTTGTTGACACATTTGCTCTTCCTGATTGAGTACCTGCCTGCACATTACATAGGGTTGTGAGGGAGAGAGGAGAAACAGATTACCACTGCGATGGATGCTTCCGGCATTTACCAGACTAAATTAAGTAACTTGAAAAGTTTGTTTCGGGGTTTTTTTTGTCAGGGAGGAGTTACTTTCTTTTTTTTTCTTTTTAAATGATATTGTAATTTTTATCCCTCAAGGGAGATACATATCTCAAAAGGTACACATAGTGGAGGAATACATACAGACTTATAGATATGTCAAGTATATTTAAGTAGCCCTGTGAGGGATGTTATAGGCTTTTATGCATCTGCTGCCACAGAGACTTCAACTGCTCATAGTTGTTTCAGACTTCAGATGTTCAGTGTTCTGAAGACGCTTGGGCAAAATGTAACAGCGCCCTTTACTTTAATCATACTGTACTTTTTTTTTCAGTTGATAAAACACAAACATTTAGAGAAATTGCCCTCACATTTTATTCACAACTGTATTACATAACGGTGGGTCACGTTCAATCATGGGTATTGCACTTGTTTATGTTGAGAGACCATTTATGGCAGTGACCTTGACATTGACCTTGACATTGAACTGGCTGCCATAGTGAAGTCATGTAACATTTTAGGTTTCCGCATTATAGACAGCACACTTTGCAATTTTGTATTCATGCTTAGTAGAGTTATCTTCTACGATTATCCCATATTTCAGAAACTAATAATGAAACATGCTTATTTAAATATATACATTATCTCGGTTTAGTACGCGCTATGCAAGATACAATAAAAATTGCATTTAACGAGAACAAAATACTAATACTACCTTTCTAATGACAGGTATTCATTTTGCTTATAATTCTACATCATATTTGTCCTAATATGACATACTTATTTTTGTCATAGATGGATTCAACAATTATGTGTAAAAATAGAATTCAACCCAGCTTGTTTTTAGGCACCCCTGTGTGGTAGCTTATTTGTAATTTTCATTGTGGAGCCCTGATATTTTAGCAGCTAATATCTCATAAACTATTAGAGGTGCCAGTGACATATTTGCAATGTTGTGGGAACTCTTTGGAGAACATCTGACAGCACCCTTTATTTTGGCCTGTGACCTAATATGGTGGACACATCATGGTCATGTGACTTTTTGGTTTCTGGATGACAAAGACCCAACTCTGACAGTTTGTCTTGAGGCTTCAGTACACAGCTGATTTTCCTGTTCATGACTGTGGGTTTTGTACTAGAAAAATGAGCCCATTTGTAGACCTTCGTAGACCATTTGAGGTAGGGACTTCCTCTTTGCAGGGTCATATAAACACTGTGGGTGCATTAAGTAAGTGAGCGTCTCAGAGAGGTTAAAAGAATCAACTTAACGACTTGTTCAGTTCCGCTCCTGTAGAGCCACTCAGAGCGCTCCTGAGCATTTCTCATCAGTGATCAGAGTGAGTGAACGGAATGGCCACCTGCAGGAAACAAGTGGAGATGACAGGCTGGATTGACAAATACGTTTGTCAAGAATGATTAACTGGTTTTGACTTAAGAAGTTATGTATTAATTGACTAAATAAGATGGTAAAAAATGTTATTTTCAAATTTGTGTAATTTAATTTCATTTTTAAAAAATGTACGGTTATTAATGTATTATTATTAGGCTTGTAGTATTAATATTATTCATAATTTTCATTATTAATGTCGGTGTTGTTGGTATTAAACACAGCCAGATATAAGGTTCAGTCCAAACAGAGCGCCGAACTCAGTGAGGTACAGCAGGGGACAGTAACTTCACACAGGGCATTTCATCTACCATCACCTCAGAAACACAAACAAGCAAAGAATTATTATTCTCCATTTTTAAATGTCGCTCAGCGCTCTCGTGGAGCAGAGTGTTAAGTAATTTAAATGAGCTCAGTGTGCTTTCTGAGTGTTCTCACTCTGAGCGGCTCACTTACTTAACGCACCCTGTGTGTTGGTGACCATGACATAGATCTTTAACTGTGACGTGACTTTCAGGTTTCTGCGCTTTAAAGACTGTTATTGTCTTTTTGATACACATCTATATTCTATCATTGCTCTCAGGTTCCTTTACCAGTAGTGAAATTGTAATGAATTGTTTTAAACTCTAGCCGTATCATGATGTAGATATTTTTCACATCTACATTTTGCTTTGTTTATAAAATATTCCATCAGATACCATTCCACTGGGGATCCATTTCTTGTTTTATGGGTTTTTTTTTTGTTTGTTTTTTAATTGCAGGATTTCAGAGAAGCCATCCAGAAAGCGAATTGTGAACAAAGTGAACCTGTGGTGGAGGAAGAGAACTTAACAGCAATTCTGTGTGAGCTGCCACAAGTCTATGAGCTGCACCAGGAAATTCTCAAGGAGTTGGAGGAGAGAATCAATGACTGGTTAGTGATGTCTAAAGCCAATGATCGAGCAATCTTCCTGGATCTGTCAGTCTTGCATTTACGTTACACTGGCCATTTCAGAGTCACTGATGATACAGACTATTAAAAAAGTTTTTTTTGGTTTTTTGGGGTTTTTTTGCAAAAAATAACTCTATATACATAAGATGTACAATAAAAAATAATGCTTTTCTGTTCCATGAATTAAATTACAAAAGCATACTGTAACGAATATTCCAGGATGTGAAATCTATGAGTAAGAAAATTGCACTTTTTTTGGACTCCAAACGGCAAAACGCCAAAAATAAAAGTTGTTGTATATGTGGTCAAATTTAGTGATTTGTGAGAAACAAACAAACACGTGTTTATTTTTATGTAAAAATTATAAACAATTTTGAAAATGAATTGATTGACATGAGAAAACTCAGCAGTTGTATCTCCCATCTTCTTATCTGATTAAACTGCTCAATGATAAATATCCATTTGAATGCGCTGCTCAAGTCTGTACAGCTCTGACTAGAATGAACCTCAATAATAACTCATGAGGCAGAGAAAGAGAAGGCGGCTGCTGCCCTCTCAATTAAAGTGCAATTATACACATGTACGTGGATCATCTGGCACAAACATACATTTCCCTTGGTTTCTAATCATGAGCTGCTTTGCATTAACATGGCTTTGAGCTTGCTTGACCACTCAACGCCCTCCTTTGGCAGATTCATTGAAAATCTTTGTCATGTTTGACCTTGTTTCAGGGAGGCGCATACAAGGATTGCTGATGTTATTCTGTCAAGGAGACCACAGTTCAACGTCTTTAACACATACCTCACAGAATTTGATAGGAACATTGCCTTGCTTGACGAGTGCTGTCAGAAATCTCAGATGTTCGCTTCAGCTGTACAACGATTTGAGGTAAGCCTTGCAAAACATGGTAGGATTTTAGCATGGATGTATGGTTTCTGTTTGTTCCAAAGTACAGTAAACCCTTGCTTTAAGGCCATCTCAGTAAAAAGGCCACTTCACAGGCCACATTTTAGCCCTACCTTTCTCCCATTGACAACAATGTAAAGTAATCTTCAATATTAAGTGATCCCTGTAAAAGCCTGTGTTTTTATATTAAAGCCTCCATCAGCAGTCCCGAATGTTAGAAGACCTCTCTAAAAGGCAACATGGAGTGAAGTATCTACCACTCATTGGAACATATTTGTAGAATTTCCTCCATTCTTTCAGTCCTATTTTTTTGAAAGGAGTAAAAAAGATGTTAATGTTACAAAATAAGATACAGAACACATGAAGAGAATGTCAAATATAAAACATAGTTGTTTGGTTTTAGTTTTGGTAAATTAATACAGAACACATGAAGAGAATGTCAAATATAAAACGTAGTTGTTTGATTTTAGTTTTGGTAAATTAAAAGGTGTTTTACCTCTTTCAAAAAAAAAAAAAAAAAAAAAAAGCAGGACTATTTATATTTAAATGCAGATTCCTTTACATCAGATTTATTGATGGTTGACTGTTTTTTGTTTTTTTTGTTGTAACATGCTGTTGCTGTTAGAGGGGCTTGTATCTCAGTGAACTAGTTCTGAATAAATAACTTCTAATAAATAAATAAATACCTCTACTACAACTGCAAATACAATAGTGCTGGGACAAACATGAGATTTTCATCTTTGGATCTCCATTCAAAAATTCATTATTTATTTACTTGCTGCACAAGTAAGTGAAAACTGTCAAGTTTTACTTGAATAAACACTTGAAATATACATGGAAGGGGAGGGGGGCGAACCAAGGAGAAAGAGGCGTGCAAGTTAGGCCAGGGCCAGTGCTGGAAAGTGCAAGGCCTTTCCAAGTGACATACCTGCATCTGTATCCCCTGCAGCGTCTGGGTTTTAAGATAGAGCATAATCTGCTCTTCTTGCTGTCTAAAACTTTTAAACAGAGGAGCAACAGTATCTATCTATCTATCTATCTATCTATCTATCTATCTATCTATCTATCTATCTATCTATCTATCTATATGTAATTGATAGAAAATCACTTATATCAGAACATTCCAGACTAGAAGTCCTTCTTCAAAGCTCTTTTTTCTATAAGTTCTTTGATTTCTGACAGACACCGATTTGTGCTTGTTTGTTAGTTTGAATATCTGTATATTTGTCCCAGCACTAAACTAAAATATATACTGTCACAACATATGAATTCAGTCGATGTAGGCCACTGGGGAGGAAACAAATGTGAATAGTCAGTTTTGTAACCTAATAAAGGCTGGTGGACTTATTTATGCAATGCTCCAGAGAGTGGGTTCAAATTCATCTGTCCTAGCGCCTGTATTGATTGGCAAAATTGTATGGGGACTGGCTGCTCCATTCAGAAAGGTCAAGCTGGAGAATGCCAACTTCAACAACAAAGCTTGAAAAGGCCACCGGAAAACTGTCTGAATCCCTCCCAAAGGTGTGTGCAGTTTTTCCAAACTGAGAAACTGAGGAACTAGATCCACTTGACACAGCAGCTTTTTCAGTATGCAATCTCAATTGTACAGGGTGAATGCCTGGGTGACACATTGCACTAATGCAGTAACTTCAATTTCATTATTTAGGCTTAGGACTTAAGATTTAGGACAGAGGGAAGGAAACACTTCTTCGCACATTGTTAAGGTCATAGAATAGGCTACCTAGCATCACTTGGATCCTTTAGACTTGATAAAGTTCTGACATCAATCAGCTACTAGGAATCGGAAGATCCTAGAAGGGCCAAATGGCCTCCTCTTGTTTGTAAATGTGCTTCTGTTCTTTTTTCTTATTTGTATTGACATCTGTTTTGAAATGTGATTAACTGGATCTTATATGGATGGATTTTATGTTTGTTTTAATGTAATATATTAAAGGTTATCAGGACTGAGTTTTGAATGTTAGCAGTAGATTGAACGGTACACGTTATGAGTGGGACTCAAAATGATTCCATTTTAGAATATTTCAGAAAGAAAGAATAATTCAGTAATTGTATATGATCTGCCTACAGTTGTCATTAAAATCACCCTCCTCCAAGTGGCATGGTGTTGTAACACAATAAGACAGAATATTGTTTGGAATGTGTTTGAGAGGGCCGGACTCAAACAAGAAAGGAGGTGCAGTCAGTGGCTTTTGAGCACTTCTATTGTTGGCCGCCAGAAATACAGTAGAGGCTGTGGTCTCAGAATATTAAACTAATACAAATACAGCTACTGTACATACAATAGCTTGACTCTTTCATTCCACTTCACAATGTAGTGTATGACAGACAGTTAAATTCAATGTATAATGTAAATTATAGTAATACTTAACATAAGTCATGCTAGATACTGTACATTATGGAACATTGACTTTATCCATATACAGTAACTCTTTCAAATTAGATACATTATACTGTTTTTTTTTTTAATTAAACATATTTGTTCATCATTGAAATGTATTTTACTGTACAGTTAACTACATTGTGTATTATTATTTCACCACGATTGAGAAAATTCACTATAAAAAGCTTATTATTATTATTATTATTATTTATTATTATTATTATTATTATTATTAATTAATAATAATAATAATAATAATAATAATAATAATAATAATAATAATAATAATAAAGACTACATGTTTCAAAATGTTATAACCTTCCTAGAATTATTAGGCATATTATGTAGACAAATATATAAGCAATCAATAAAAAAAAAACAAGTATTTAAATAATGGCCTTTGCATATAAACCTGAAAAACAGATCCCAAATATTGAAAATGCTGTACAGAGAAGTTAGATTTGAAAACAATGAATGAATTTACCACAAAAGCTCTTCGGGGTGGCGGTTACTTATTGTTTCAATCTCTTTTATTTATTTCATAAATCCATTTGAGATAGATAACATATTGGAGTTTGCAGACTTTTAGGTTTCTGCATGATAAAGACCTAACTCAGATATTGGCTTCATGCTGCCACGTTGTTTTAATCTCTGGCCACATCAATGGTACTTTGACATCGTAGCCTATATTTTCCCCTAAGGGCAAATCGCAGGCTATCCACTCTCTATGAAATGTATTGCATGGGGTCCAGTGTCTTTGCAGTTGTTACACAGCAGTGTTTGATGATTCTCTCAGCAAGGTTCCATTACAGAAGGTGTCCAGTAGAAATTAACCATTTCACTGCTGCATTGTTTTAACCTCAGAACAATGATACAGATCTTTTTCACATACCTATTTTACTTCATGTTTACAAACCATTCAGTCTGATTGAATATATCCCTGAGATCCCATTTCCAGTAGATCTGATAAAATCATTCAATTTTTGGACATGAATTTAGTCAATTCCACATCTAAGCCAGGTGTACTCACCTTGTTGTAAAATATTGTGTTCATGGTGGTTGTTTCGTCAGGAATCAACTGTCTTTATAGAGTCTTTTGCATGAGAAATATTTAGTGACCTGTGAAATTGGGGAACATTTCCATGTGACACTGACTCAAGGGTGAAAGACGTTTATGTCATTGTGTCATTGGCAGGCTGTCAGCATCATCACCATGCCATTTGAGGATATTTCTAGATTTATTATGATGCTTGATTGCTGCTAAAAGGAGAACACAGCAGAATGACTGCAGTACTGTAAATCATTTAAATGCTTTTCCTTCACTTTTTCTTTACATCTGACCCATTCCAAACCATAAAAGGTGCCCCCTGTTGAGTCTTCATTTAATTCAAGCGAACAATTAATTATTGTATTTGCTTAAGAAAACACAACCATCAGTTTATAATGTATTTTATTTCAATGTACAATAGATGGTAATGCACATGTACATTTACAAACTGAAGAGAAGTTGGCTGTGTGCAACAAAGAAATGTCTGAGGCAAATAGAAAATGCTTTTTCAGGTCATGTGCACTCCTGATGTGATCTGGCTGGGTTATGGTAATCCTGTGTAAAGTGTCTAATCCACTAATAAAAGCAGATTTAAAGTGATGTTGGTTACACTGATGGGATTTTTTCTCAGTGGCCTGCTGTCTTTATAACATTGTAAAATGTTGTTATGTGTTTATGCTTGACAACATTGTTTCTGAAGATGCAACACAGACAAAAACATTTTCCTGAATTCCTCTTCTAGATTTAAAAAAAAACAATCCTAATGTTTAGCCTTGTAGAACACTTGAACAGAGATTTAAATAGAACAATGTTGTGTTAATCACAGGGGCAAACCATTCTTACACCTTGGCAGCAATTAAAAAACAGAAAAACAAACACCTGTCAATCTTGAAATAATTTGATTTTATAGGAGCAGTTCACATTAACAGCTGTCAGTTCCATTGTGTATAACTGTCATTTGCAGTGACAATAGAGGCAGCAGCTGTCAGAGACTGTGCAGAATGCTGCCCAAGCTAATGAGAAGCACCACCGTGTGCACAATGTGTGATATTTAAGGCCTTATTCACAAAACTCTTAATTTTATTAAACTAAAAAAAAAAAAAAAAAAAAACTCTGCTTATTTAAAAATAAATATATTTATATTTAGTTTATTACCTTATATTTATTATGCAAATAGTTTTAATTGAATTTCTGTTCAATTCTGTGGTGAAAAATGGAGACTGATGCAAATAACATTGCTGTGGGCTCAATTGTGATATTATAAATTAACACTGTTTTTCATTCCTTCAAAATTAAGCAAATGCTTATTTATTTATTTATTTATTTTTAAATAATCTTAATAGCACATGTCTTCAGTATTAAATAAAACATTTAGGGTTACCTTAATACTGGTATGCAGCTATGGCCAAAAGTTTGGCCATAGGTGTAATATCCAACAAAACATGCAGTTTCTCAGTGAAAGATTTGTAAAGGCACTAATGATTAACTATGTTTTTGTTTGCTGCATGGTTCATGAACATGACATAATGACTAAAAACCACACATAAACGATTAAAAAGCTCACTATTGTATTTTCAGTAGCTGCCTGCGGAAAACTATGCATTGCCCATTGGCTAGCCTTTAATTCAAATGTTTTATGTACTGTAGCTGAACTGATCATTTCAAAGCTGATCATATTTTATTTTCCTTTTGGTGAGCAGCAAAGTCCTGCCTGTGCCAACGTGAGTGTGAAACATCAGCTGCTCAAAGTTGTTCTCCGGGTCCTTCAGTATCGCATGCTTCTTACAGGTGAGACAGCTCTTTAATATTCACTGAAATGAAGGGGAGACACAATGAGTGTCCTTATTGAGAGAACAGCATATGAAGAAATGTTGAGCAGCAAGACAATAAAGTACCCTTTCATGGAGTACTTACAAAGCCACTTCATTCAAAATACTGTACTACTAGTATTCAAGAAGAACTCAAAGGTATTTGCAAACAAATGAATAGAAGGTGTTATATTGATTTCATGAAGCAAGCATTGATTCATGATACATTTCCAATGAGAGTCACTGTGCTCTGTTTTAGTGCTACACATTGTCTGTGTCAGACCAGTACCTCATTGATGTTAATAAGGCAATTCACCTTTCGTTTCCAAGCTGAATGTTTACAATGCTGGAAAACTTGAGGAAATCATGTAATGAGTATGCCAGAAATTCTGTAAAACATACTCCTTACATTCGTAAAGGATTGCATGTTATATTACGATACATTCTGGTACTAGGACCCATAAGTGGGTTTACTGGCCTTGTGTCTATCATAACATTTATTGTGTATATAATGTAATAATGTCTTCATGTTTGTGTTTACAGATTATTTGAACAACCTGTCCCCAGACTCATCAGAGTATGAAGACACTCAAGGTATCGGCATATAAAAATATTATGGTACAGGGTGCTAGAATGTTAGACTATTGGGATTTGGGCAGCACAGAGGCACTGCATATGTTTCAGTGCACACTGGATCATCTATTGCAAGTGCAACACTGGTAAGCTTTCCCATTTCATTTCCCCAACATCAATGTTAAGTAGTTTTTGCAAAAGCAATTTTAGCTGGTTAGTTAGTTAAAAAATCATAGTTAATGCTTAAACAGCAGTAAAATCACACAGAAATGAAGCAAGTCGTGGTTCTGGCAGGTAACTCACTTTACCTCAGATCAAATCATGTAGAACATCAAGCATATTTTAGGAGTTTCCAATACCAGATCAAATCGTCAATCAAATAGCTAGTACCTCATTTGGTCCCCTCTCTGAGTTCGCCTCCTCCTCCCTAGCCTGCACCTGATTTTTGGGTTCATCACACAGGGAGGGCAGCTATCGTGCCCCCCCTGCCCATGGTTTCCCTACAGTCAGCCTCTCCACTGATCTGCAAATTGATTTCCGGGTGGGGTACATCGAAAGGGGAGGTCAAAGGCCAAAGAATGTAGTGTAAAATATGTACAATTTAGTAGTGTTGTCTAGTCTCAGTTTTAATAAATAATCTATCGCGTTAGCTTCCTGACTGAACGCATATTATGTTTTTTGAACAGGTAAGTAATTAAATATTAGATAAATGTAAAGTAACCCTTCAAGACAACCACCTTGGTTAGGGAGGGTCTGCTTGGTCGTTCAGCTCAGCTGCGTCTCCCAGTTTATTAACCTGCAGTGTTTTCTTTTCCTCCATTTCCTCTGCCAGCTGCCTTGGTAGTTGTCTCTGAAGTTGCAGATCGAGCCAATGACAGCATGAGACAAGGGGTGAGTCTTCTTGTATCCTGTTATTTGTTATCATGTTGCCCTACAGTGAAAAATACTATTTCCCCAGCTATCAGGGAAATATTACTGAGGTGGTCTAAACTGCCATTATGAAAAAAAGTAGATTGGGATTTCATGCTGTCAGTAGTATCCTGTATAAATAAACTGTCAGCACATTAAAAGAAATCTAGACATTATACATGCATCATTGGTAGGATGCTTGCAAAAAAGTAAATAAATAAACATCTACAGTACTGAGCAATTTTACCTTTCCCTTTAACACATTTTACTCAATAGGGATAGTTACAAATTCTTGTAGTGGCGCTGTGTCTACCCTGTATCAAATGGTTACTATACAGGCTGAAGGGATTACAACAAAATATGTTACCTATCCTTACTGTGTGCTGTGTTCAAAATATTTCTGCAATATCTTTCTCATCATAAACACAGTTGTTTTGATATCGTATTCACTTGTACTCTGTCAGAAATCAGAACACTTATTTTTATCTGACACCAGAGCCATGCCACTAAATGTCTTTAAAAGCCTAAAAATGGCTCCAACTGCAAAGTACAGTGAGTCCTTGAACTGTATACATTTAGCTTCTGTGTTTTATGTGGACAAATGAGTCTTAGACAGATAGGACTGGTGTAATTAAAGTTTCCAGGTGCTTAATAACAAGGGCTGCAGTGTGGAGAGGTGCTGTTGATTCTCTCTCTCTCTCTCTCTCTCTCTCTCTCTCTCTCTCTCTCTCTCTCTCTCTCTCTCTCTCTCTTTCTCTTTCTCTCAGGAGAACCTCCTACGTCTGGTTCACATCGAGTACAGTGTTAGGGGCCAGAGAGACCTGCTCCAGCCAGGAAGGGTGAGTACTGCACTCTCTGATAAGGACATTGTTTTTAACAAGTCTCAAACACAACAGGGCCTTCAAATCGTATGTAATTAAAAAGCCTCCCTGAGCCCCTCTCTCCACTCAGTGTCACATTTAAAGGGCCAGTGTGGTGTTCTTGTGGGATTTAGCACACCACATTCTTCTTTCGTGTTCTGTTCTTATAAATTGCTGGGAGCCTTTACAAGTGTCCATCTTCCATAAAAGATCTTCAATAAGCAATTCCTGTTAGAAAATGTATATGATGCATTAAAGATTTATGTCTAAGATTTTCTTTGAGGGTATAGATTGCATCTTTTTGATGTGTTAATTACTACATACAAGCAACGGGAGCCTTAGTATTGAGTAATGGTGTTCACAAAAACAGATATAATGGGTAATGCCCTTAAAAAAAGGAAGATGGTATACATGTGGTGTTTGTTTCTCAAATAGGGATGCAACAGTTAGGATTTCCCCAAACCGAAACCGACATTTTCATAAAATTCCAAAGTAAATGATACCAACAAAAGATGAAACTGAAGAAAACCCCAGCAGCCATAATAACAGTACAGTATTTCATGTTAGATTTTGAAATGTCACATTTTTCAGTTTTACAACTTGGTATATCATTCAATATGTTAAGGTTTCATTCGACTTTATGAAGAGAAATTAGCTCATTCTATATATTCAAATAGATATATAGTTCATATAACATCCCTAAATAATTGAAATATTGTGACAAGGCTTCCCTGATTGATTCTGACAGAACCTCATTAGGGATAACCCCAGCTTCACATAGTCTGGGTGTTCAGATGTCCAGCTAGCTGGCATTAATATCATGTACAGCAGTGTGCTAATGTATTAAAACATCCCACTGCTTCTGTAGTTTGGATTTGTTGTGCATACCACTGTAACCAGAAATCTTGTGTGCCAAAAATGGTCAAAATCGACAAAAATGAGTGTTTGTCTAATTTAATTGATGAGTTTAACCGGACACACGTGCAATTCATTTAAAATAGTAAGAGAAAAGGAACACATAGCCATTTGTTTTACAATGCCTAATTAAAGCACAAAGCGGTCTAACATTTTCACACATGAATGCCTATTGTTTGATTGTTGATCACCGGTTACTGACCGAAAATTGAATTCTCACACCCAGGGGTTTTCTTGCAGGTATAAAGGATCATTGACACATCTTGAAGTGTTCTAATACATTTGCACACAACTGTATAAATGAAATGGCAGTACATTTACAAACAAACTTTTTTTTTTTTCTAAAACAAATTGAGCTGTGTCATATTAAGTAATGTTTAAAGTCATCAAAAAGCAAGATCAAATTAAAATGACAAACAGAACATTGAAACTATTAACAAACTCTCACAACTGGAAAGCTTTAGTGAATTTCATCTCATATTTCTTAATTATGTAACTAACTGCACGTGAGAATTTCCAAAAGGTCTCCTAAAGTTGTGTTAAAATTCTTTAATATAATAATGAATCCCACTGATACTGATGTGCACTTTGTTTTTCTGTCTGTTGTTAGGTATTTGTGAAAGAAGGAACATTAATGAAGGTATCCAGGAATAACAGACACCCTCGGCATCTGTTCTTGGTAATGCTTATTTTATTTCCCCTTTGAAAATCGAAGGTTAGCTTAGAGAATCAGGAGAACATTAATAATGCATTTAAGTGTTTGTTACACTTAAAAGACAGCAATATCTTACAGTAAATGTAGTTTCGTATAAGTTGGTTTTCAAATGGCATTTCAGCATATGCATTGAAACCATAATTCTGTTTGCATCATTTCTAGTTAATAATCTGTTGAGTTTTGAATAATACATACTACATGAAAAGCAAAACATAGAAGAGCTGGCATTTGTGGGTAGTAGAATGTGTAGGTGGCCTATGCAGACTAAATTGTATGGGAAGGTCTTTAATTTAAAATCGTTTACAGTGCAATGTCTTTAAAAGCAATTGAAAGTGTGTTCTGGTGGAGCCGGTGAACATTAAGAGATGCTAAGCCCCTCCAAAGTTCTACTATAAGTCTCATTGCTTGAAAGGAGACTGCTTGGATCTCTTCATGTTCTCTACTGAAGGTGGAGTGTTATTTGTTTCCTTTACAGACCAGTTCCTTGAAACAAGGTAACAATATGCTGAGTGAAATAACAGAAAGGCAGGATAAAGCAGTGTCATTATCTTTGAAAGGAAGCAAGGACATCAGATATCTCCACCCAAAACAGGACTCTCCTGACCAATGGTGTTATTGAGCGCTGGCTTTCCTGGCAGGATGTTTGGTGTGGGTTACTGAATGCCTGTTTCCTGCTCAGGGGCTATTTACAAGAATGCAAAAGTCACACTCTCGAGAACAGTCAAGGGCTGGGAAAGTTGGAAAGAAAGCCCTCCTACAAGGCAGAATACATGTTTCAGTAGACTGATAAACTGTTTCATTTGGAAATAATAAAATGTGTTTTTTCAATGACATTTGGCAAACCATTAGGCTATTGGTCTGTAGTGTTGCATGGAGCAGGGTCCCAATATTTGGTAATGTAATATATCAGAATCATGTACCAGTAAGTAGTATTGAAGAGTTTTACACAGGCAAACACAATGAAGATGAGCTGCACATGAATTACGCAATTTGTGAATAAAAATATAAATGTAGAACGAAGGTTAAGATTGATGACAGTTTTAAAATGCCAGGCATGAAGGAACCAGTAACCTACTTTCTTTTCTTCCCACAAACCTACCAGTGTGTACATTGAATCTTCAATTGTCTTACATAAAAACAATGACCGCTGCTAATCCTTGTTCTCACCCGGACATACACTGGGGTTACCAATCTTATTCTTTGATGAGGCTCAGACCAGTGGAGATCTTTGTATCTATCTCATCTGCTTCTCCTCCCAAGATGAGAACAGGCTAGACTAACAGTATGTAACCTGAAGATGTGGTCTGATAATTCTGTTTTTCATAGTGAATGGATACAGTCCAGACACATGCACTTTATTAAAGGTTTAGGGAAAGATGTATTATTTAATCATTTTGAAAAGCTGCGTCAGAGAACAGCAGCTGAGAGACTAGGGCGCAATTGTTTTCATTACAGTACCAGCCTTTGAAGTTTGATGGTGATGTCTCCACTTTTGAAAAATCAGTATAATTGTTTGAGTAACCGACAGCTCGTTGTAAAAAAAAATGTTTTTTTCATTATAAAAAAAGGTTTGAGATGTGTGAGAAATTTGTATATTTTACTTAATCTGGCCCAGCAATACACAATAAAAAAGATCTAAGCAACTCAAATGTTATCAGTAAAGAGGCACTTGAATAAAAACTGGTATAATACACTAATTGGGTCTGAATTAAACAGGAAGCTAACGTACAGCAGAACTTTTTAAAAACTGAAAGAAGTGATTAAATATGTCACACTGACCTCCTTATCCCTTCTTTGGAAACAGCTTAGATATTTGCTTTTGGTTTTGTTAATAGCTGCAGTCTCCCCTGTAGTAAATGGGCTGTGATGGATGTACCCATCAGTGCAGATATGAGGGAGGTGATGGAGCAGCGGATTCTAATGTTAGGCTGGGCTGCCAGAACTCCGTTTAGATTAATGGTCCTAGGGAGGGTAATTTATGAAGCAATAAGTAAACTGAGTAAAGATGCTTGACAAGTCATTTGTCACCTGCTTGTGTTTAAAGTCCTTTTGTGCTGTTTTTAAACTCAGATTTTATGGATCCATCCTGTTTTGAACAGACACTCATTTCGTGTGTGTGTGTGTTGGGGGGGCGGGTTAATGTAAGCGTTCAGATTGAATGCAAAGGCAGCACAAAGACTGGGTAAAATATGAAAATATATAAAGTGTTTCCAAATTTACATTCATCTGGTTTTACAGTTCATTGCAAAATTGGGTTCCAAGTGAAATCAATGTTTGTATACTGTATAACAGTTTATACCTAGCATGTTGCGTGACAACATATCTATTAAAAGATAAAGGAAACCACTTCATAAAACACTGACTAGCTCACCATGAGAAATCTTTTAATGCTGTTTGTTTTCCATTTCCACTCACAAAGGAAAATAGCCCCGGGTGTAAGCTGATTTGTATGATGGGTAGGCTCTAGCTCTCCTTCTTCTTTTGGGCTCCTTCTTTAAAACTTTTAACTCCCGCCCATAGTGAGAACCCTTGAGGTTGCTAGGTTACAGTTAATCAAACCAGCTTTCTACAAAATAAACCAAATGAAGTTAATGTATAAAGTGGTATAAACAGGAAAAGCTGATTCCAGGCTGTTGGGTATGATATTTATCTAACTCGTTCCCTGTGTAATGAAGGATGTTTGTGCATCAGCTTATCAAATCAGGTGTCCTTTCATATGTACGGCATTTTCACAGAATGGAGTGTGGCAAGGAACGCTTACCAAGTGGTTGATGTTTTATCCTTAAGAGCTGACTAGATAAAGATCCTGGATCAAACAGTTACTAGGAACCAGAGGAGCATTAATATGTCAAGCGGCTTATTAGAGTCAATCACTGTATGTAAAGTCTCATTTAGTAACCAAGCTGCCCTGTAATAAGCAATGCTTTTTTTTTTTTTTTAAACTGGAAAAGTGTGGGTTTGCATTTTTCCATCTAAAAAAATTTAGCTTAGCTATTCCAAAGATCACAGTGAAATTTCGGGTGAATGGGTGTAATCTTCTCTATACAGCCTGAGGATCGGGTGGAATTACATAGCTCATTGTTCGTACTTTTATGTGAAATTTTGACACTCCAAAAAGAATAGCATTGCACTTTTTCGACATGGGTGAAGAGCTACAATGACAGTTTCACATCAATGCGTTCTGTCTGTTTAGACAGCAATAGAAGACTTGCTTCTATTTGTTTGTAATTTTTTATTTAATTTCAAATGATTTGCTATTCCTAGGCAGGATAACTGTGAGGTTAAACAATGTGCCAAACACCATATTTGAAAACTTATTTTTATATAAAAATAGATCTTATTTATTTAAATTGTTAGAGTACCCACTAAAAGCATTTGATCTGCATGGTTTTATTTTAAAACCATATATGCTGAGAAAAGCTAATATGGAGTTTATTTGCCAACCTCTTTTCTATATGTATTTTTTTAACAGATGAACGATGTTTTGCTGTATACCTACCCACAGCAGGATGGCAAATACAGGCTAAAGAACACACTGACCTTGTCAGGCATGAAGGTACGTTCTATAAATATCTGCACAGCCCTCTTCACTGCCGGTAATCTGAAGGAAGATGCATTCACAGTTGTATCTGCTTAATTAATGTCTAGGAGCATTCTACTTAAAGCAAGTGTAGCTAAATAATTCCAGTAGATTTAGCATTCACTATATAGGTCTCAATGTATTTTATCAAACATAGAAAAACATGATATCTGCTACTACGCTAAGTTAAATAAATCTCTGTTTGCATGCCTTGCTTTTGGAGAATCTTCCACTTTCCTGGTCATTTCACCTGGAGAGTGAAGTTGTTCCCATCCCTTTAGGGCCTTCTTGCCTGTTAGTAACCAACCAGCTGCGTCCCCTATTGACAGACATGCTTTGCAGCCAGTGTGACACAGCTGAGGTGAAATGACCTAGGAAGTACAAATGAAAAAGATTTCCTTGCGGGCAGTGCAAGGAAACAGAGAAGTTTCTTTAACTAGTGTAGCAGATGCCGTGGTTTAAAAGTAAAATACATGTTTGCAATATGATGTGTTTCTTTCAAAACTGCACATTTGAGTCCTATATAGTGAATTAAAGTGCATGACAGGTAATATGAGAGTATTGTGTTAGCTATAAGCACTTAAATGAGTGATACAAGTGTAATCTACTGTATTTTTCAACAGGCTTATGCACAAAAATGTGCATCCTTTTACTGTTTTACTGCACAGTGTTGGGGCTATTTGCCATTTACAGACCTGATAAAGCTTATTCAGAAACCTGTCTAAAAAAGAAAAATACAAATTTGTATCTGCTTTTAAAACCTGTGGTTATTTCTAGTCGCCTATCCATAAAGCATGTTCATCGCATTTGTGTTTTTTTTTTTTTTTTTTCAGTCTGTTATAAATTTATGACAGTGCAGCAGAATTCGTTAAACCAGAGTAGGGCTTATTTAATTCTTGAACTTGAGCTCTTTCTGTCACATCGATGCAGAGCTAAAACAAATACAAGTCATTTTTTACTTTACAACTAATTTAAATAATGACTTAGTGTACTATTATAAAAATGACCTTTTTTTGCAATAGTATATTAATTACTTAAATTCAACAACAACAAAAATAGCTTACAGGGTCCTAAAAAAAAAGACCAAAATTTCATACGACAGACAAAAAATTCAAACTGATTTTAGCAAATAAAAATATTCAGTAACTATCAATCAGTTACAGACCATTTGGTTACCATGCTCACACATGTGGAGGATCTTTTCTGCCACATTTTAAAATAAATAAATAAATAAATACATAAATAAATGTAAATCGAAATAAATAAGTTCAAGCAGAAATAAAGAAATACATTTACATGTGTTACCCTTATTCACGCCCCAAAGTGAAATGCCTGGTAAACACCCTTTATGAATATGGCCCACGATATCCAAACGCTTTTCATAAAATGGGAAGAACAATGGAAAAAAAGACAAATAACCACACAGTGTGCTTCCATTATCTAATATTATTGGGATGCAGCCCAACATAATACTGGCTCAAGTAAACAATGCTTGAAATATAGGATCTCTGGAAAGGTTTGTGTCCTTGTAATATCATTGCATTCTGTCCTCTGTTTCAGATCAGTAAACCCATTATTGAAAAAGTCCAGAATGCACTGAAGATTGAGGGGGCTGACTACTCCATTATTCTTTCTGCAAGGTACTTTCTATCAGGCCGGATACTCATATTTTAACACCCCACCACAACATGTGTACATGCTTCTCACCTAAATATTATTAAAAGGAGACTATTTTTAGTATTGCATCAGGGGCAGAGAAAAAATCCAAGTCTGTATTTCCAATAGCTGCATAGGTCTCAAATGTGCAGTTGTGAAAGAAACATGTGTCATTTCGAGCATGTATTAAAATGAACACATGGTGGACAGTGTTTTCAGAGCATAGATTTAAGTCCTATTTTTTCATTTATTTTACTATACATTTTACAAAACTGGAATCAAACAACTAAGAAATATATTTCAAGTTCTCTCCTGCACTCTCAGTGTGTTTTGCTTCCCATTTTGTAACATAAAATGTTTTGTTTTTTTTCTCCATTCAAAAAAAATAAATAGAGAAAACAGTTTAAAAATATGGCCCAATGTCTGCTACTACTTTAGGTTAAAGGGAGTTTATAAGCCTTATTTTCAGTATATAGGTTATACTTGCAATTCCTCATTTCACCTCAGCAGCATCTTCTGGGCCAACGCATGTTATTGGTTGAAAGTACGTCAGACAATAAGGGAAGCAGCTGGTTGGTAATGACAGGAACTAATCCATTTAAAGGGGTGGGGCCAATTTGAACAAGCAACTGCAATACTAACTGAAAGCATGATGTAGTGCCAGATATAATATTTAAAAAGAAGAAAAATTGTTATAACGTGGAAGACAATCAGCACATTCTCCTAACTATAGCTTCTGACTGACACTCAACTCCCCTAATGGCCATGGAGGTAAAAAAAAAAAAAAAAACAAGCAAAACAAAAGAACAACATGAAGAAATAAAAAGTGTTCCACAGAAGTATGCAAAGTGTATGTCTCATTATCCACCACAGATATTAAAATGCAAAAAACATGTCATCATATATAGCTTGAAAGCTAGAAACTGCAAAAAAAAAAAAAAATGTCTGTGTTTCACACTCAAGTATAGTAACACCCGGCGACTGTAGAGACACCACAGCTGATTAGCGACCCACACTTTAATGAGATTCTTATCCCATGCATCCTAAATTGAATCTCTCTTTGGTTAGACGGGTTTTAATGTAAATCACTGATCTGGAATAATGTGTTTAATACCTGAGGTCCATTACAAGCAGAGAGCAAAACTTAAACGTACCAGTGGCTGGTTGGTTTGGCTTTCCCTCCCAGAATAGAGCAAACAAGTTCAAAACTAGCCACTATGATGATTATAATTGATCACCATCATCATCATAATCATAATAATAATAATAATAATAATAATAATAACAATTGAAAACTACAAAGAAACAACTAGACCTTAGGATCCAGAAAAAAAAAAAAAAAAAAAAAAAAAAAAAAAAAAAAAAAAAAAAGAAAAAAAAAAGAAAAAAAAAAAAAAAAAAAAAAAAGAAGAAAAAAAGTAAAAAAAAAAAAAAAAAAAAAAAAAAAAAAAAAAAAAAAAAAGAAAAAAAAAAAAAAAAAAAAAAAAAAAAAAAAAATCCGATTATAAAGAAATGTTGTGTATTTTCAATTTTTATACTGGTGTATTATATCCTAGCTCGAGCATGCAGTAAGTACCATCTCTATTCTATTTATAAATTAAGGCACCCTCAGCAGCTTGTATCATGCTTCTGCAGTCATTCTTACCACATCCAAGGGACTAGAGCCAGCCTAAATTGGCTTCTGAGATCTGACAAGATATCAGCGCGCTCACAATGTGAAATGAATGTCTATGAATGTCTGATATGAATGCTTTACCAAGAGCCATCCGTATATCACATGAATATAAAGATATCAGTTTTGATATGCTTGTACTAGAAGATGGCAATCAATCAATTATGCCTAATCTAATCTGCACCAAGGGGCTGTGAGATTACCATTTTATTGCCTGTACATTAATTGTAGACATTTTCGAATTTAGAGGATCACTGATTGTAATGGCTGTAAGCACCATGTACAGTTGCGTATTTGAAGATTCACAGAGCCGGTAAAGTATTTATTTCCCTGGCAGAAGGTGCTCAATGCTTTATTAGTTCAAATTACGAAGGCTAATGGCACTTGGGTGTGTTTATGTCAAATATAAATGTCCCAGTGTTACATATTTTACATCTGTTTCAGAAAAGAAAGAGTTTAGATCTACGTTGGACATGTGTTTAACCAAGATGTGCTTAGTTCATCTCCATAAGCTGTTACTGTACAGTGCCAAAGTGTCACTTAATTTCCTTTGCAGTGTTAATAGTTATTTTTAATAAGACTGTACAATTCAATTGCATAAATTCAGAGCTAGTAAGACTCAAGTACTAAATATTAAACTGTCATATATTAAACATCTTGTACTATAATTTTAGGTATAGGTGTGTTTAATCAGTTGCCACCCCCCTAAGGTATAAATAATATAGCTTGTCTACTTGAATTTGTAGTCAACTTGTATTTATGAGTGGAGAAAGCACTTCCTTGAGGTTTCATGGATGTGCACCTAATTCTGGTATTGCTTTCTCTACTCAAAAGTAAATGCAGTGCACAAACTGGGCTTAAGAAATGTGCACTAAGAAAGAATCTTAATAGAAACATGGAACACATAATTACATTTAACCATCATTGGGGATACAAATAAAGCAGAGGTGACCAGGAGAACACTCCAGTTGCATCTGCTGTGAACCTGGATCACCACGATTAGATCAATTAAATTGGAACGTTTCTGTAATTCTCAAATCTTACAAAGTTATCCGTACGTTGTTGCAGACCCTTGTCAAAATAAAAAAAGGACAGGGTCATGGGATTTTCAGTGCTACAATAATAGCGCTACAATCATAGCGTACTACCTCTATTAATTACAAATTACACAGTGTGAAACTATTTTGTCCATAGTGAGCCTGTTGTAGCACAATTATAACTGTGATTTCCAGCTTTTGGGCTGTTTCAGTGTTTGTCTACTACTAATAATATCAATCACCATACAATCTAATCAATTTCAGACTAAACATAACTAAAATCATACATATTTGATTACAACATTAAAATAAGTATAATATAAAACACTAGTCTTGCTTTTATGTTAATTTGCAGTAACAAAAACAAACAAAAAATAGAAACAAAGATTTAACCATACAAAAATTCCCTAATTTCCGATTTTGTGACCAGGCCACTACCACTACATCAGTTTTTCCTTTTTTTTTTTGGTTGTGTACTTTTGTAAATAATCTGTGTGAGTGTGCCCTCTTGTGACAAAATCACATACAGCAGCACTATGTTCATTTGATTCATATTTGGGTCATTCCACATCAAATGGACCAACAGTGCCCACTTCACCATCTCAGATTATTTTGAAATCACATATGGACGTACCTGGAGGTGTTTTAGTTAGAATCTCAACACATTAGCTCTCAGCTCTCATTATTTTATAAGTTATATGCCTATACTGGATGCTGTCCTTGATGGATGAAAACAAGCACTGAAAAGGGGGCCATGTGCGAGAGGTCAGATCTTTCAAAGCATTCAGGATATCTTCTTGATACTAGCTGCACACATAGAACAGCTCTTCTAGTTTAATAATGTGTCAACATATTACCTACTGGTGACCACTGATGTTACTGCAACGATGGAGCAAATTGTAGAAAAACGTCTCAAATCTCAAATCATAGTGTGCGTCTTTTCATTCTTGCTTATTAAGACACTTTGGCTTGCCTTTCAAACATCATTACAATCTGTTTTGTTCAGTGGAGTTTATGAATATCCAACAGAACTCAACAGGTAGTATAACTATGTGAAAAGCATGGGAACACGGAACAATTATAATGTGATAATCTTTTGTAAGGTTATAGATTGAACTTGGAAAATGTCAAAAATGAGTAAATTACCAAAAACTACAGTTACACTTAAGTACCATTCAACATTTTGAAATTGCAGCAATGTAATTCACCAAATTGTACCTAATTTCATAAATCTGACAGCCACTGTACCAATCATTAAGGCAGTTCTTACAGTTCTTCATCATGACTCATTTGGTCAGCAGTGTTAAAAAAACCCAAAAAACAAAACTTTATATTGTAATATTTTGCACCACAAGATGGCCCACTTCAATTTGTTTTATTACACTTGTAAAGGCTTAGTATTGCTACATCATGTCGTCGGATTTAAAGAGAGAGAGAGTCGTTTGAAGCCAGTGTACACTGATGTAAAACCTAGTCTTTCCATCTACAGGGTACTAACTGGAAGTGAATCTTTAATTCCCAGGATATTTCAGACCCTGTTTATTTGTCTCTCAGCTCTAGCAGTGAAAGAGAGGACTGGTACCATGTTCTCAGCAGAGCTGTTGCAGATCATTCAAGAGGCCGAGCCAGTCCAAGCAGCGGTGAGGTAAATGCTTTTCCATGTATGTGGGCTTTTTGTCAAACAATATAGAAGCCCAGTTCAGCTTGAGACACATGCAATTAGGTAGGGTATATAAGACAGGCACTCATTAGTGCGAGTGAAACAAGTTACCTGAATCTTCTCCTGACATCTCCGTACCTGAGCTATCCCCCAGAGAATTAGGCAACTGATCATTATCTGATTCCTGCTTTAAACTTTGTGCCACATTTGTTGTGTCAGGCCATGTAACTTTTGAACATTGGAAACAATAAAATGTAAACTTGGTTAACTTAAATATGAGTTATGGTCATGAATAGACTGTAATGCTAATAGTAGACATTGACAACGGCTGTGTCAATGTCGTAATACTGAGCTCTAATTGATATTTTGATTTACCTGTTTACACTATGGAAAGTAATTGTAGCTAATAAAATAATTCCACAAGCATTTCCAATGTGTAGTTTTAAAAGAAACTCATGTGTTTTAATTTTAAAACATATCTGGTACCACTGTAGGTTAAGGAAAGCTCTCAGTTTCTGTGCTTAATTCTTGGCTTACCTGTTTGCACTTGTACTGTCTGGAGGAGACCTTCCATCCATAGGGGCCAGGCAGCGGCAGTCTCACCCCAGCGAGGCAGTGCCTAATGAGTTTGGGTAGACCGCTGGCTTCTGGCCTTTCTTACCTTTCTTCTTTAAGGTCCCCGTCGGGAAAGCAAAGCTCACTTCTAAGCTCCAGTGGTGGGTTCCCTGCGATCTTCCATTGCGCACCTTGTTCTCTCATTCACACACACAGCCTCTGCCCCTGTCCAGTGAATAATATTGTCCCTCTGTTTCCAGGCCCGAGAGAAGCTGTGGATGTGCCTGGGTGAGAAACCTCCCACGCTGGTGCCTGTTTCCCATGTGATGATGTGCATGAACTGTGCCTCTGATTTCAGCCTCACCCTGCGTCGTCATCACTGCCATGCCTGTGGAAAGGTACGCTCGTGAATCAGCTCACTCACATATTCAGCACACTGCCAATCTTTTGAGAATGTCTGTCTGCTGAGAGCTTTGTATTTTGTATGAGCAATGTTAGTATACATTATACATATTATCTTTTGCTATATCTACCTGCTGAGTTCTGCATTTTAATTTTCTCTTTAGCTGTATTTTTATGATAAATTATTCTAATTTAGTTAACCGCAAAAGTTAAATCCACTTGTGTTCTGATTTGGTGCTTAATGGGTTAAGAAATGTTTTTGAAGCTGATTTTGATTAATTAAATCAAATTTGCAGTTCCTGAAACCTTTTTCAACTTTTTAGAGTGTTTTTTTTTTTTTTTTTTTTTTTAGTTTAGTTTAATTTTTCAAAGCACTGTTTGACCTCAGTGATTATAACGGTAAAACAAGAGAAATCTGCCCACTTCACAGCAGATGCCTACCATATCTGGGGCGTATGCACTCATAGACAATTTGAATTCTCTTAAAGATACAATGCTTGAAAAAAATGATGGAAAGTAAAAAGTTAAACAAAAAGCAAGGCTAGTGTTTGTATTCAGACTGGCCATACTCACAAAGAGTTATGCATGACTTATATGAGACTGGTAGTTTCATTAACAATCATTTCTGCAGTTCGAAAACAACTTCATAACTAATAAGAGACATCTTGAGAATAAGGACCATTGTTTGCACTATCGTGCTATAATGATGTTATTCGTTATAATATGTAATAAAACATACACCATGGTGTGTTGTTGTTTGTGATTTCATTCAGTTATTAAATTTAGATTTCTTTTTATAAATGGCCTTGCTTTAAAAAAAAAAAAAAAAAAAAAAAAAACATTGTGTCCATGGTATCAAAAGTAATAAGAAAAAACAGACAAAAACATTTGTTAATGGCAAAACTTAAGTATACATTACAAAAAAAAAAAAAAAAACCTTTTGTTATTTACATTGATTACGTGTCTCCTGTGTTTCTTAATGATTTCTATTCATTCCAATTCCTGTTTGTTTTGTTTTTCTTTGCAGTGAGAGAATGCTGCCAGATTAGTAGGCACCAGACTACTCAACCTTTTTGTTATTTTTTTTTTTTAAATAAACATAGAATATATAAATTAGCATTTTAGTCAGACTATGTTATCACTCAGTAATATATCTCTTATTGTTCTGGGTCTGGTAATTCATAGCTGCCCAAATCCTGAAATAATACATTCTTTCTGTGCTTGCTTTTTCTCTCCACTCGCAGTCCGTTCTGTTCTTGCCTAAACCTTATTTCTACTGGAGGCTGGTGCAAGGTTCAAGTGATCTTAAGGTTATTGTACATATATGCACACTTTGTAGCTGGCTGAAAAAGTTCCTCTTTGCATGCAAGGTGGTGCATCGAAAAGAAGTTTTCTGAAAACTAGAAAATAAAAGTTTACAATTTCTGAGAGATCCCTGAATGGCTCACCTGGTAAAAGCACGGCCGCGTGGTGTGCAGGGTGAGTCGTGCAGTCAGAGGAGCGCAGGTTCCTGCCATGGTTGTGTGGAGTCCCTTGACATCACTGGGGATTCCAGAGGAAGTGTTGCATTATTTACAATCGATAGTTTTCAGAATATCATCTGAAATTGGCAGTACTTCTCAGTTTTCCGAAAACTTTTGTTGTGTTTTGTTTGTGTAAATGCACTGTATGTTTGTATATGAATGTGTTTGTACTGTACCGGTCATGTATTACAATCAAATGTGGATCTTTACTAGATGGTAGTTAGCTTTTTGTGGTTTGCAAAAAAAGAACATAAACTGGGCTCTCAATTATTTATTTTTTGCTCTTTTGAACCTCCTTCAGATTGTGTGCAGGAGCTGTTCCAGGAATAAGTGTCCACTCAAATACCTCAAGGACAGGCTCGCCAAAGTATGTGACCAGTGCTACACGGAGCTGAAGAAAAGAGGTAGTTACAAATCAAGAAATAAAGTTCCTTGTATATCTTCTGTTCACCAAAGAAATGAATGTTTATAGCTGTCTGGAATTGCTAGTGAGCAGTTTGGATTCATTAGATCCTGTTTTGCCGGTAGCATTTGGGAGATGTGGTCTAAGGGTTTCATATCAAATGCCTACTGTGCAAGTTAAAATGTTCAGTTCTGTTTCTTATGGTAAGAGTCTTCTCATGAGCACTTTGGATGGGCAAGAAGAAAACCCAAAGTGCGAAATGAGAAGACACGCTCTTACTGTAAGAGCCAGAGTCAACTGTACATATAAACTGTACACAGAACTACGAGGTGGGATATTTGTTTGTCATTATAACCTTAAGAATGGTTCTGTAATAATGTCTGACAAGACCTGTATTAAATGGACTCATGCAACCCAGGAATGTTCATATTGGTGGTATCTCCTCCACAGGGGTGGAGTGCCCAACACCAGGCGATAACTTACTATCCAGATCCTCAGGACGGCCCTTATCAGCTGTGTTCCAGAGCATCCACCCCACAGCACTGTGGAAGCAGAGGAAAAACCCCTCTTCACTGACACAGGTGAGGAGAAACTCCCTTTACAAAGCCCTCTGCGCTGACACAGGTGAGGAGAAACTCCCTTTACAAACCCCTCTGCACTGACACAGGTGAGGAGGAACATCCTTTACAAAGCCCTCTGTCCATAGTTATCACTTTAGAAACCAGTGGGAATCTCCTGTATAGTTCTGTTTCTTTTACATTTTATGATTAGTGTTTTGACAATTTGCTTTATTGAAATTGTATGCAGATCAGTGAAGCTTATAGTGCTTCTGCACTTGGAAAGGCATTGCTTTGCTACTGCTTGCTTTACTAGTTAAAATCAGTTAGAAATCATGCCACAGGGGAAATATCAGAGCAACTAATCTGTGAATGGGACTTGATACTGATAACTTAGAGACTCTGCAAAAAGTTCCCTAGTTTATTTACCTACGATAATAAAAAGTACATAATCGACTAATGGAATTTCCTGAACCCACAAGACTAATACTATCATTCTAAATCAATTATTGTGTGGTAGTAATTCAAAATCAACCTTTTATTTAGCCTCTAAAGAAATTATGATGTTAAAAAGTTAATAAGCAAAGATGCTTTAGGTAATCTTTAGGCATTCTTAAAGTTCTGTGAAAAGTGCCTGTTATGAGATATCTATCTATCTATCTATCTATCTATCTATCTATCTATCTATCTATCTATCTATCTATCTATCTATCTATCTCGTGTAAAATGACATCTAGTGGTGTTTATTTGTTACTACAGCTAGAGCTCCAATATTGTAATTGAAGCTGCCAATAAAGATCTCCGTTCTTGTTTTAGGTTGCAGCCTCTGCAGAGGGGTCTTCAATGAACGGCCCCCTTCGTCGCTGTAAGAGGAACAAGAGGCACTGGAAAAATCTATGGTTTGTCATCAAAGACAAAGTGCTCTACACTTATACAACCAGTGAGGTAGGGGTCATACAGTGTCCTTTTATCCACATATTACAGGCCTGTCTTATAATGAACTGAGATTGACAGGAACACTTCATCTATTCAGCCTAGAACACAGAAGAATTAGGGGAGAGGGGATGATTTTCCATCCTAATTCTTCTTCCCCAAGATATCTAGGAACCGGACAAGCTTGGATAATCCAAATGTCCCATCTTGTTCATAAATGCCGCCAGACCTATAGTGCCGGAGGACAACACAGATCTGGAAGCTCCACTGCAGAACCACAGGCACCCTATTGGCCACAGGGGTCGCTGCTGGGCCGTGAGCCGTGGATTCCCCTCCCAACCAGGGCAGCGCTCGGTCAATTGTTTGCTGCCCCCGAGAACTCTGGGTCACGGTCGGCCTGAACTCAAACCTGCGATCCCCAGGCTATAGGGCAGATTCCACTGTTTTTTATGTAGTTCAGTGTTACAGGGGGACATGTTAATGGTTACAGTCTGGTTTACCAACCGAACCGAGAGAGAATAAATATTTGAGTCCCTTTGGCGTAACAGGATGTGATGACTGAAGCAGAAAATGATACAAAGTGCTTCTAAACAATAAGAACACATTAGTTATGATAACTGGTATTTTAGAGCCATAGCAAGTTATTTTTGTTTGAAGGACATCTGCAATATTATTGCTTCTCAGCTTAGCTTTATAATTTTATGCTACAAAGGCAGGGCAAGTAGCATATTACCTTTAATTTAATAATACCTTTAATTAAATATTTAAATAATACCTCTAATTAAATTAATACCTTTAATTTAATAATACCCCATCTACCCATCTCTGTTTTACAATCTGCATTACCTGAGAGAAGACACATGAAGGGGTAATACAATGAAGGGAATATGCTAACATCTCTCTACCTTGCAGGACAAAGTTGCAACTGAAAGTTTGCCGCTCCTAGGGTTTACAGTGAAGCTGCCAGGGAAAGTGGAGGGAGGTATGGAGCCAGCCTTGGTGTTTCAGCTCTACCACAAGAAAACTCTCTATTATACCTTCCAATCGGAGGACACACACACAGCACAGAGGTAACAGCACCAGCAACATACCTTTCATACTGTTGAAACTAGCTGTTCACATGACACTTACAACTCAGCAAAAACAGTCTTCACAGAATACATTTAAATCATTCATAGAGTTGACTGAACCTAAACCTGCATTAGCATTACACCATTCTCACGAGTACCTGGTCTTTATTTACACCATGAAGCCCATATATTCTGCCACAATACAGCAGGATAAATGTACAGTATTAATTTATTGTATAAGTATGGTGTGCAAAAATAACATATCCATTTTCTTCAAGTTATTCTGTCAGATATGCCATTCCCTTTTCCTGTTTTTGTCTCCCATTTCTTACCTAATTATTTATTTTTTATTTTTCAGATGGGTTGAAGCCATAGAAGAAGCTATTGTGTTATAGCACTGGCTATCTGAGTGGCCTTGGTTCACAGAGTTCTACATCTTCAACACACATTCCAGAAACTCATGACGCAAACCTGGGCTTGGAATTCATACACTGCAGACTGTAACAAAGCATGCACCCAATCAATGAATGTAAATACCAAAAAAAAAAAAAACAATATAACTTTCCTTCAATCATTACTGACTTAACGCAAGACATCTTCTGATGAAGATTGCGCACACTTGCACAAGTTCAATGCTTTCTGGAAGAGGTAACTTTTTTTTTTGTTTTATAACTTAATGAACTCCAAGAGGGACAAAGAGATGATGTTGAAAATGAGTGTCTGTTTTTTATCTTCTGAGCATGTACAGTTGCACAGGCATCTGTAGTGCTGGCATCTCTATGACAATGTGCCAATGTGCCAAGTGCCAAACCTTGCTGGTATAAAGTCGTCCTCAAGAAGGCTGGAGTCTCCACAATGTCCACAGTCTCTGTCATCTTTAAAAGACTTGTTATTTTGTTCTCGTTCTTTTGTTCTATAACCCCTCCATCTACAGCTGTAATCCAGGACTCCATCAGATTGAAATCCATTTACATACCATAACTAATTCAATGCAATCATCTGAACACACAGAAGGCTGATAAATGTACGCACTCCCATTAACAACCCTGTGTATTACATTTTCTCCACTCAATGGCACACCTGACATCCTTAGCTACTACTTTAATTAAAAACAAAATCCGAAATACACTTTAAGCATAGTACAACTTCACATGCCCCTGCTTTCTGTTAAAACGGTCAGATCTGAACCATGGTAAATGTTAACCTTGTTCCATAGGCGTCTACTTCATGGTGCTCCCCAAAAAGAAATGTTTGGGTACAGATGGCCCAGGTCAATTTAATCCTATGGTTTTGTAATGTATACGGTGTTCAATTATTTTATCCAAATTATATTTTTTTTCTACTTAATAGGCAACAATTCTCCTTCTACTTCTAATGCGCTGCACTGTTCTCTGCTAAAGACCATCTTGTAATGGTCTTTAGAACATAGGATATTTCTATGACCCATGCTAAGCTAAAACTTTTCAGAAATACGTTTCAAGTATGTAATGAAAAATAGAAGCAATAGAAGAATTCTATATATTATATTGCAAAAAAAAATCTATAATGCAAAACCATATGTATCCTTGGAATACATTTTAGGAATATATTGCTAAAAAAAGACAATAATGATATCAGAACTCTTTGATATTTCACTGAAAACAGAATGTCTTTATAAGATGGACATAAATAAAATTAAATATTCTACAGTTTGGCATTTACTGTTTTTCAGGTAAGCCTTTAAATACTTAGGAACATTTGTTGTATAACAACTCTAGAGAAAATGGTCAATGTTGAATGTGACAACGCAATTTGTTTCTGCTTTAATAAATATTATGTTTAATTGTGAACTATCTGGAAATACCTATTTTAGACCATGAAATAAGCCATTATGTAAACTGTGAAAAAAATATGACTGTGCTTCTGCTCCTCAAAATGAGGGATTTATATTAAGAAAGACAGCAGATTGCTAATCACAGATTACAAGAGGGCTCGCCCACTCCTCATTTATTATAATACTAATAATGGATACATTCAAAAAATCTATTGAAGACTTCTCTAACAACGTTTACATTTTGAGAACAAGAACTCCACTCATTCAGCACTGACAAAGGTCACAGTGTACATTAATTCAACCGCACAGCTCAACTGGTTTTGTTAGGGCAGTGCTTGGCATTTGTCTCTTTTTATATTTTTGTGTGTGGTGAGTTAAGTCCTGCCAAAACAGATGGGGCATGAAGCCTATTTTATCACTGATCTGAACTGGTGGCCATGTTTACTGTTTGTACAATTTAACAAAGCACAGGTTGTATGCATACACAAATGCCCAATAGTGCTTAATGTTTCTGCTAAGATATTGCTTTCAAATTCTAGTGTTGAATATTCTACTAAAATGGCCTTTCACATTTAAGTTGTAAATGCAAAACATTCTTTTGCTTTATTTTGCACTTCCAAAAACAAGGAACGCAACGATTCTCTCAGATTTTACTAACCCATGTTTCAGACTGCACTCCGATGACAGAAGTAACGCAAAGGTGCTGATGTTTAGTGACTGTACCTGCAGTAAAAGACAGAGAAACATGAAAATATTTTCTTGTAAAAATCAGTATATAATGGATTGTATCTTTGTTTAAAGCAATGTGAAAATAATAATAAATGATTAAATCTTAAAAAATTATCTCATCTTTAATTACTAACAAGAAACTGCACAGTCTCGTATCTTGTAAAGAGCTTTGTGATGGTGGTCCACTATGAAAGATGCTATATAAAAATAAAGATTATTATTAAACCCAAGGGGCCTAGCAGTGCCTAGTTTCCAGTTAAATTGGTTATGGGGAAATACTGATATTATTCTGTCTACAATTGTTCCTCCAGTAGGCTTACAAACCATTGATATAAGCAGGTACAGTGGCACATCATTTAAGTTATTTTGGGTTTTTTTATTGTGGTCTCTGGGCTCACCTTTGGGGGGCACTTTAAATCTTGATTGACACTGAGAGGTAGGCAGGGAGGCCATAAATGAGCAGCAGATAAACTCAAAGCGCAGCGCAGGCTGTAAAGAGAGGTAGGTTTACATTTCCCTGGCTTGGTTACTATTGGTAACTGACCGTGATTGAAGGTAAATGGTACTGTTAACTGTTCGTGATGTTTGAAAGTATCTTCCTGTCCAATGATCTTTTGCTGGTGAATTTAGTATGCATAGCTCAACACTCTTCTGTAGATGCCACTCGACTGTGCCTTTTGCATCCTGCAGGTGTTAAATATGTTCATGATTTGTATGGTATATTGGAGGGGTTGATCTCATCAGGGCATCTGTGATTAAAGGGACGTGTAGCCATGTCGTGCATGGCACATTCATACCTACCCTACGGCCCGGGTAAATAATACAATTGGCAGACACACGGCCAAGATAAGAGTAGGATAGTGTTTGCCCTACCCTATCATTCTGGGATAAGACTGGGAGCAGTTTCAAGCTCTGTTAACTCCTGCTGCAGTCTCTTCTCACCCATTGGCTAGGAAAGTCATCAGAGGTATCTTCACCTTCAATGACACAGAATGGTAATGCTACAAATATAAACCCCACTAAACAAGACAGGAGCACTGTGTCACCAAGAACCGAAGACCAGGCCTGGGAGAAGTCCAGTCCGGTGGTGAGGCTTCTAGGACAGAGCCAGACTCCAGTAACCCAGAGCTTGAAGTATGTGTATATATATATATATATATATATATATATATATATATATATATATATATATATATATATATATATATAGCACCTTTCATAGTGCTTTTCACAAAGCGCTTTACAAGATACAAGACTAGGGTGTGTGAACGATGCATCAGCTGCAGAGTCACTTACAACAACGTCTCACCCGAAAGACAGATCACAAGGAGGTTAAGTGACTTGCTCAGGGTCACACAGTGAGTCAGTGGTTGAGGTGAGATTTGAACCAGGGACCTCCTGGTTACAAGCTCATTACTACTGGACCACACAGCATGTATATGTGTGTGTGTGTGTGTGTGTATGTGGCTTGGCCAATGTCTTTATCAAGAAGGGTATTCCATACAGAATGTTTTAAACTACACTATGTGGGGTACTAAACAGGGGTAATTGTTCTGTTATGACAACTACCACTAATTCCTCTAAAATAAATGCCACTTTGAATGTGGTTGAAACACAGCATTGTATCTTATCTGTTATATATTTGATCTACCTAATATATTTAACTGACTCCCATTTATTTCAGTATCATCCCAGTTACAGTCTTATGACCTTGGCATAAGCTAATAGTTTAAATGCCTCTGCGTCTGTGTGTTATCTCGACTTGCTTTAATCACAGCTTAAAGAATAGAATAAGGAGGATGCAAAAAGAACACATATGAAAGAGCTGTAGCCAATCAGCGCTGTCCAACTGAGGCAGACTAGGCGACGTCACCGCCTGTCTGGCTCTCTTCGCTCTCTGAGGAAGGAGAAGAGAGTGGAGGAAGAAGAAAAAACTTCCAGCACGCTGGCGGAACGGGGTCACGAACTATGACCTTTCACAGAAGAAAAACAATCACATTTTTTTTTAAAAAAACATCACAACCAAAACATCATTATTTTTCAAAAGGTAAGATTTTTGTTATTTTATGTCGATTAAAAGATATATTCAAACGCGTCACGGACGAACGAGGTTATTTTTTCTTTTACTCCTTTATCTCTAGGAGGCTCGTGCCAGGTCAAACAGTTGTTTTCAAACATACGGTTAGTAGTAGACAATTGTGTGTATATTTATGCGACTGTATCTTGAACAATTTCGGCTTTGTGCTGTATTCAGTTTCATTTATTTTAGCTCAAAGTGGTCGTAGACAAATGCTAACCGTTTGTGTTATCTATCACCCAGCTGAACCCGACCCTTTTACCTTTGGCATCCCGGGGACAGTGGATTGGTTTGGGGTTTTGAATTCATAAAGAGCTGGCCAGAGGTATTTAATCGATGCAGGTGTCGTTATTTTAGATAACCCGATATCATATTGGAATGTTTTGGTTCTAAATACTTTTAAAATACCGTACGCTGTTCAATGGCTGCGCAGTAAAACTTGGCTGAATGCCATATTCTCCATTTTGTTCAGTTTTTTTTTTTTGTTTGTTTGTTTTGCATTTCCAATCAGACAGGGACTACACTAGTGAGAGACAATCTGACCAATCAGAGAGCAGCTTTACATCATCGCTTCGCAAACACCGAATGCGGCAAGGTTTACTTACAGATGGATGGTTCACAAGCTTTTGTACAGATGTGTTATTATACTGCCCTATTTTGAATTCAGTTGTATTATTTATTTAGCTTTCATGTAGTTGTAATACTGTATGTTTAGCTGTGTTGAAATCCACGTATGAATTGTTACAGTTTATCAATTAGAATTAGTTCGTATTCATTTGGAAATGTTTTGTAATGATTCAGCAGACAAAGAGGTTCATAGTGGACCTGATATTTCAGTCTTTCAAATGATTCATTTACTATATATATATTTCAGTATATATATTCAATATGCATATATATATATATATATATATATATATGTGTGTTATCCACACAATCACACACATACAAAAGAATTGTGCCATGTGTTAGTGTATTATTATTTTTACTACACGATGAATGCACAAAACAAATAATCTTTGGATTTTTATTAGACGACCTAAAATAACATTAGTTATGTATAATTCTGGCTTTTTTTTTTTTTTTTTTTTTTTTTTTTTACTTTGCTGTGTACATCTAGTGGGCGTCACAGATATTTCAAGTAGCCTTAAATTAAAATTAGAGCAGCCAAAGAATACAATTGCCACTCAGAGAAAAGATGTGCTTGTGCTATACTAGAGGAATTAGTTAATTTCCTGTCAACACCTAGCAAAATGAATATCCCAAACAAACAAAAAAAAAATGCAAGCCCTGTGATCCAATGAGGACTCTGGTCTGGTCAATATATTGTAAATAGCGGTGTGTTGTGTATCCACGGCAGGGTCAAGGTTAATCGCTGCTGTGTGTGTTTAGCCACAAAGCTAAAAAGGGGGGGTGGGGTGGGTGGTTCAGCAACCTACAGGTAAATCTGACAGCATGAACAAAAGCAAGTCGTTTTCTTACATTTGTGCCCTGTTCACGCTAACATTTTTATACCGGTATTGTTGCGGAACCTTACCGAAACATCTGTCCAGACTGGCGTTCCCTTTCAATTTGAAGATGGCCACCAAAACATCGTTATGGGATATACGCCTGCCTATTGGTAGGTGTCACTGAGCTCTTTCTGTCAAAGCTGCCGATAGGCCCCCTCCCCTCGGTGACCCCCTCGGCCCCGCCTACTGAGGATACATAACTGTCATGCAGGGGAGCCTCACCCTCTATTTGCTTCTCAAGATTCTTAAAAAGCTCTGCGTAAGTTACTGCTAGTTCCCCTGCACTTTGTGCTGAAACCTGGCTTCCTCGTTTTTCCCGGAATCAGTAGCTTTAATTCATAGACTTTTTTATTCTGTTTCTAACTGTCAGCACCTGCTCTCGCCACATGTCATTCTGCATCTCTCTGTCTGTACGTCTTAGTACAGTAAGTATTATTGTTAAGAATTGTGTGTGTTTCACCCTTTCTTACTTGAGAGAGCGCTGTTACTGCACGGGGCTGGACCTGCCTTGTCTCCGCTGTCGAGTTAGCCCACCAGCCGCCTGCAGGCCGCAGGTCGGGCCTTGTTTTGATTGTAGCTATGCGTCCCCATGCTTGCATAGAGGACTAGGTGCAGCGCGGCTGCTTACAGCCGGACCAGTCGTACTCCTCAATGGGGATCCCTCGTTGTTGAGATGAGATGTACGCGGGCTGCATTGGCCTTCACCACATGTGTAGGTCTTACAGTCAAACAGACAGTGTGCTCTCCCCCATCTGTACTGGAATATTTAACTGTTTTTGTATTTTAAAAACTGTTTTTGTATTACTGTGTTGTAAAAGTCAATCGCCTGACATGGCTTTGGCCCTGTCCCCATTATACACTACCCGCTGCTCAGATGTGTGACCATGCGGTCAGGGTAGGCACCGTGCATAGCTGCCCCGGTGTTTTTTAATACCGCAGTGCGTAAGACTCAGCCCGTGTTACTTTGGTACCACGGTGCTTATTGCCTTGATGTACCGATACAGGCTAGTGCAGTGGTGTTGCATGGTACTCGGAGCACGCGATGCCTGGCGCTGTACTGTACTCGGTGCGCACGATGCCTGGCGCTGCACGGTACTCAGTGGTGGCGTATGTCAAACACCAGGGTGGCCTTCGGTCCCCAAGGTTGCATCGCCTAGCGTTCAGGCTCCTGATTTGGGCTCAACGGAACCTGCTGTCCCTTCGGGCGACACATGTTCCAAGCGTGGAGAATTGGGCAACGGACCTCTCGAGGGAGGGCCCGCATCCATCGGAGTGGTGGCTCCACCCTCAGGTGGTGGAGCGCATTTGGGAACGGTTTGGGAAGGCGCAGGTCGATCTCTTTGCCTCGGCGGAGATGACACACTGCCCCCTGTGGTACTGCCTCCACCGCTGCGGCGGTCCACTCGGCGTCAACGCCCTAGCCCACCTATGGCCCAGAGTGCTGCTTTACGCGTTCCCGCCTCTGCCATTACTCCCGGCCTTTCTCAAAAAGGTCTGATCAGAGAAGGCATCTGTTCTCCTAGTGGCCCCCAGGTGGCCCAGGAGAATCTGTTTCTCAACTCTGTGCCAGCTATTGAACAGCCCGACCTGGGAGATCCCACTTCTCTGAGATCTTTTCAGCCAGACGAGAGGCATACTTTGGCACCCGGAGCCGGGCAGACTCCAGTTATGGGTCTGGCCCCTGAAAGGGACCAATGGTCAGCCTTAGGGCTGTCAGACGCGGTTGTGGGTACTCCGCAGAATGCTATGGCACATTCCACTAGGTCACTGTACGCTTATAAGTGGAAATATTTTCAAGATTGGTGCAGCACTAACGGTCATGATCCAATCTCCTTTCCCATGCCTGTCGTCTTGCAGTTTCTGCAAGATCTGCTTGAGGCTGGTAGCTCACCTTCCATACTGAAGGTATACCTAGCGGCTATTTCTGCTTGCCATGCCCCCGTTATCTTGGTGTCCCCGGACACGCATTTTCTGGCTACCCGGTTTCTCCGAGGCGCTTGCCAATTGCGCCCTCCTAGGAGAGCTACTCTCCCCGAATGGATTGTACTGGAGGCCCTCACATAGGCCTTGTTTGAGCATATATACTCCATTGAGTTGAAGCATCTGTCCATGAAGACAACCTTCCTCTTGACTATCACCTCCGCAAAGCGCTGTCTGTGCATTGCTCCTGCATGCGTATTTGGGATGATGGTAGCAGAGTCTCACTGCTTGAAAACCCTGTTTTTCTCCCTAAGGTGGTTACAGCCTTCCACATGAATCAGTCTGTGGAACTGGCATCCTTTCATCCTCCACCGTTTGCTTCGGAGGAGGATAGGAAGTTGAACCTTTTCTGTCCGGTTCGGGCATTGAGATGTTATGTGGATAGGACGAGAGCGTTGTGTCAGTCTGACTAGCTCTTCGTCTGCCATGGAACACGGACCCTGGGACAGTCTCGACGGCGTATGATGGTGCTGGCTTATCCCTGCCTGGGTGGGTAGCTGCATATTCCACGAGAGGTATGGCTACGTCATCGGTCCTCTTTCCAGGTGCCTCCATGGCTGAGATTTGTGATGTGGCTAGCTGGGCTACCCCGCGTACTTTTTCTAAGTTCTATCGCCTAAACTTGATAGATCCCTCATTGCCATCTGTGGGCACTAGGGTCCTAGAGGTTGCATGCTCGCACCGCTGACCTTGGTCAGGCAGGGCTAGACGTCCCTTGTATGCTGCCATTCTTTTCTCCCTCACGACGGCTCTGGTATTCATTTCCCATAAAAATGTTTTGGTGGCCATCTTCAAATTGAAAGGGAATGTTAGATTACCTACCGTAAACCTGGTTCCCTGAAAGAGAAGATGGCCACCAACCACTAGGTCGCTTCGGTCGACATTATGGTTTCGTCGAGAAAAGAGGGTGAGGCTCCCCTGCGTGACGGTTATGTACCCTCAGTAGGCAGGACTGAGGGGGTCACTGAGGAGAGGGGGCCTATCGGCAGCTTTGATAGAAAGAGCTCACTAACACCTACCAATAGGCAGGCGTATATCCCATAATGATGTTTTGGTGACCATCTTCTCTTTCAGGGAACCAGGTTTACGATAGGTAAACTAACGTTCTTATCGGTGTCGTACCGATACAACTGGTATCGGTAAGATACTCTAAAAAGAGCAGGTTTCGTATCGGTATGGTTTTGATACAACTCGGAACAGCTTAAGTGTGGACAGCTAAACTGACACTGTATCGCTACAGTTAAGTCAATATTCTGAAGCACGTGCCCGTCTTGCTTTACAGTTTAAGTACTTTAAACAGCTTTACATTTTATGGAGAGCAGTACCATTAACATGGCTCCACCAAAAATGCCAAAATAAGTGACAAAATAATCTCCACAAAATTTGTGATGATGACTATGAGGTAAAGCGTACTGCAGAGCAGTGCCACTCTAAAATAAAATCTCTTTTGAGGGAATATAAAAAAGCAAAAAAAAAAAAAACACGCATTCCCAAAGCCGTGATGCAAGCCCGCTCTCTTTGCAACCTCATGTTTTTAAAGACGGCTAATTGTTTTCACCTTTTTGTTCATCTCATTTTTTCACATTCTGCTCGTCTCTTCATAATTATTGAGCACCAAAACAAAATACTGTACATGGACAGGACGGCAAAACATGCTGTATTACATGACAGTGGGTCCATTTCTAACAGATGCGACAAAGGATCGTCATGGAAATTAGTTCAGAACCCGAACACTGTCGATGTAAACATACATGAATGTGGACTGGTATGTAGCTGTACCGGTGTTGAAAACTGAGTTAGGACAGAAAGTGTTTTCACACCGGTATATTCTATACTGAAACAAACTGTGCTAGTATCGTACAGATACAAGCGTGAACAGAGCTTTAATGTGATTGTATCATCTGAAACAAAAACGCGTTGAAAACCGGACCACACCGCCTCTTTATACATAGCTCTTCACAGTCAATACACTAATGTTTTAACCTCCAGCCATATTTCAGAAACTGTCAACGGTAAATAATTATTATAATTGATGCTTCTCCCACTGCTCATTTTCTGACACATCCATTTGCATCATGTTTACGACCGTTCTGTTCAAGATGACATTGGGGTCCTTAATATTTGTTCACAAAAACCCACCCCATTTGAGCATGTGCTAGTTATTGGTTTTTTGAAGCATTATGATCCATAACAAACTGCGTTTACACATTAATCACAATGCATTAGCTACTATTCCCGTGGTCTTCCACTTGAATTCATTATGCATTTGTGTTCATTTGAAAAAATACAAAAATCTTTACAAAATAGCAACAAAACATGTGTTACTCATATCCAATCCTATGAAATTGTTGATATTCGTATGAAATTCGTATGAATTTGTTTCAAAGTGTTACCTCTGTAATCTATGCTTAAAATACTGTGTCAATCCACTGCAATGTGTTACATTAAAATCCTTGAGGATCTCATGGGGTTTTCTAGTGTTTAAAGTCGGCAGAGCACAGTAATTCTCTAGTATTTAAAAATTACAGGTTCGTAACGCTTGTCCTGTAATTGGCTACTTTAGTCACATCTTGGATCTATATTTTTAATGAGGGTTGATTAAATGCAGTGTTGAATAGCAGTCTGACACTGAGCAGAACACTAGCTTAATTTTTCTTTGGCTCTTAAAAGCTGCTGGCATCTTTTCAAACTGTTTTTGCCATAATGATCTTACATTGTCATGGCAACCAATATGGAGGTGCTTTCTCAGCTGACAGTGGACACAAAGCAGGTGGCTGAGGTGAGCGATGGATGATACTAGCTGGAACACTGGTTTTCAGATTAATTCACAAAGCATACTTGTACTTGACCTTTGACGTATCGTGATGAGTATCGCATGCCTTCTTTTTAATAATGGAATTTGTGTTTACATTTTTAAAAAGTAATGCATTCACAAAATAGTTATTCACATACATTTAATTAATATCTTTATTCATATTATATACGTTTTACAGTGGTAGCCACACTAGATTTACAATGATTGCCAGTGCTTTACCATGCTTTCACTGTTCTTTTATGATAATTTAATTGGTTTGTACTAAGGTAAACGTTTATAAGGGTAGAAATGTTTGAGCTTAAAAAGCAATATTATTTGGCCAAACAAAATGTAATAATCTGTAAAATAGCATGAAAGTATAAAATATGGACAGAAACGATTTTAGCATAATTTGTTTTAGTTAAAATTACACTTAATTGTCCTAAACAAACTCGTATGAAATCCAGTGATCTTCACACAACTCATATTTTGTATCACTACTGCGTGATTACAGTTGGCTGCAGAGTGTGAGTTGGGGTCATGGGGTAAGGATATTTATTGTTGGTTTTTTCATCATCTGATACTAAGAATCCAAACCAGACGTACAGATAATAAGATTCCAAACCAGATGTACTGAAGCTGAAGAGCAGCTGGGTCGTGCAGCAAGACAATTATCCGAAACAAACAAGCAAGTCTACATCGTTATGGTTGAAGAACAAGAAATTTAAAGTTTTGGAATAACCCCTTTGAGATGTGGCAGGACCTGAAATAAGCAGTTTATGCTCAAAAACCCACAAATGTCAGAATGCTGAAGCAGTTCTGCATGAAGGAGTCAGCCAGAATTCCTCCACGGCGCTGTGAGAGACTGATCAATAACTACAGGAAGTGTTTGGTTGCAGTTATTACTGCTAAAGGTGGCATAACCAGTTATTGAGTCCAAAGGGGCGATTACTTTTTCACACCAGGGCATTGGGTGTTGCATAACTTTCTTTAATAAATCAATGAAATAAATGTTATTTGTTCACTCAGGGTTCTTTTTATCTACTATTAGATTTTGGGTGAAGATCTGATAACAGTGTCAGAAATATGCAAAAATTCAGAAAATTAGACAGGGCAAATACTTTTTCACGGCACTATATATATATATATATATATATATATATAATATATATATATCTATATATATATATATATATATATATATATATATATATAAATTTTATATATATATATATATATATATATATATATATATATATAAAACGATTACTCATTGATTTACATGCTTTCTATGATCCAAAGTGATTTCATTTTTAGAACGTGCTGCTGTTGGAAAAGCAGGGAGACGCAGTAACCTGTTTCACTACAAACAGATCCACTGTAACATCACAACCTATGAAAAGCTACAGCGGCACTGTGACCTGAGCTGCAGCTCCCCCGATGAAACTATGCACATTATTAGACAAATTGCCTCAGCAGCGGGCAAAACAGCAGGAAAACGTCGATTCTGCTTCCTTGGTTACCAGGGACTGATAATGCACTTGACCTTCAGAGGATCAGGGTCACTAAGAGGGCATATTTGAACTATTCTGTCTGCATTGTGGGAGCTCTTTGCATATGGAGAGACTAAACAAGGACTGTTATATTGCAGCTAAGAAAGATTGTATTTGGAATTCTAGCAGTGTCGTTGAGAACAATGTGCAGACCTGCAGGGATCGATTGACACTGTAAGTACTGTAACCACTGTGCTGTCAGCTGAGCTCCTGGAAGCACCATTGAGTTGTCTTTAGGAAGCTTAACTGTTTATGCTGCAAAAGAGTAGGTCACATAGGATTTGTGTGATCACGTTATCCTTAAGAATATTTAAAGGTTTATTTGTTTGTGTAGAGGGTAATAAAACGAAATCCGTATTTAGTATTATCAGTTTATCTTTAGAGCATCCTGTTTTTGACTGTAATTTAATAAAATACAATAAGATGCTACATGATATCTTTATACTATAAAGAATTACTGTATTCTTAATAATCTAGTTGCTAGTATGCTGATCTGTGTGATATTGTTTTTCATTGTTAAACATGTGAAATGTGATAATTTTGCTACAGTATTGATTTGATTATGAAAGGGTGTATAGATTGTGTTTTATTAGCAATATATAGTTTACCTTACAGTTATGTGCATAATAAATATCATTCTCATTATGTTTGTTCTACCTTGTCACTGTTTTCCAAATTGTTACAAAAATAACAAGGGAATACCAATGTAAAAAAAATGTGTTCTATTAATAGTAAACTGTTTTATTATGTAGTAAAACATTTTACTTGTCACTTAAAAGGAGTCAAATAAGAAACATAATAATTCAAGAATACAAAATAATTGTTAATTCAAATAGTCTAGGTAAAAATAATCGAATAGGTCTATCAGTCCCAACTTTATGAAATACATGATTTAGCTATATTTGTAATGTCTGGTGCTGTATTTGTTAACATAGTTATGTTTTTCTAAAATATAGCTGTTTGTGCATTACATTTTAACATTTAATATTAACATATTAATGTGTTATTTATAAGGGATTGCAACTGTACTTCCATCCATCTGAAACCTCACACCTTACAATTACTCCACAGTCATGTGATGTGAGATTAATCGACTCTGCTTCGACTGTCACTTTTCTATTCAACTAGTTGGCTAGACAATCCTTCTGTGCTGCCCTACACATTACAACATTAGAAAGCAGTAACCATATAAATTGGTGGTTTTTATGCTGTATTGTTCTACTTTTTCAATACTCTACAACAACTTTCCAATCTTATGCAATTACTGCATTTCCCAGTGTACTGATAATATAGTGGGGTGGAACACAGTTGACTGACTGATAAATGTGTTCGATTTTAAAGAGGAAGTACCTAGTAAATGAAGAATTGCTGAGTGTCTCATAGCTTCAGAAGATGTTGGAATGTGTGAAACATGGTGCTGGGTATTTACTGTAAATGCTGTTTATTTGGGGGAGCAGTTCAGAGTGCTGAGGATCTTTCAGCCTGTCAGAGTGCAGGTTTTGTATGCTGTGTGTCACAAACAAACCCTGTGCATGACATCAACCTTTCCATATTGACTTTCTATCATACTGAACAGTTGGTGTCACCTGCTTGAAACACTGACATCACAACTGATAAGGCACCCCAGGCACCTAACAGAATTCCCTTCATCAAACCTTTCCCTGTTGTGAATGAAAAGGCCAGTGAACTAAATAAGCAAGCAATATAAGATTAGAAATATAGATTTTCTTTAAATACTTTACATAATATAGAATGTTATCAAAAATTCTACAGTACCAATATGCTACGTATTGGAATATATTATTCTGTCTAGCATTAACAAAGTTTATTCACATGCAAGGCTTTGTTAGTTCTCACTAACTTTATAGTTATAGTAGAATTAAATGACTCTAGAGCAGTGGTTCCCAGACTGGGACCAACTAGATAGTTTTCGTGAGTCTGCAGCACATGCAGAAATATGCACGATTGCTGACAAAGCAATGCTTGTACATGAACGCTCCTGTTAGATTAGACTGCAAAAACCTATTGCAGTCTTGATTTCCAATTGCCCCTGCTAACAGTCCTTGCCGTTATACATTCCAAAGGGTTGAATGTAAGGAACAAAATGTCAGATTTCTGTGGATTCAGTCAGAATGTCTAACCCACTTTGTTTTTATTGTTCTTTCGATCTGCACTAAATGTGAGTTATAGGTGCCTGATTATTACATATAGGTGACTACTTTGATTGCTGTCAGGAATTAATAGAAGCTTGCATTGTAACCCTGTACTGCTTTGTTACACCTTTAAGTCACCTTGGATAAAGGCATCTGCTAAATAAATAAATACTAATAGATAATAGTGTATAGTTTAAAAGAGAACAGTAAAATGTCCTAAAACCTAGAAATAACAGCCTGCACTCTGCATGCTAATTCATATTGAGCAAGATATTACAAGAACAGTCTTGTGTCGTGGGCAATTCCTTATAATTTTATCTGAACAACCATCGTGCTGACATTGTGATGTCATTCTTAGGCCCAGACTGTGCAGACCTTCGTGTCAAACTCCTCAGTGATGAGCAGCTCCCCACAGCGAATCCAGATCATCTCCACAGACTCCGCTGTTACATCTCCACAGCGCATACAGGTACTGGGGAATGAATGCTGGGTATCAAGTGGAATTTTCAGTACAGTACCGCACCATGTGCCATTTTATTGTACAGTTCCAAATTTAGGTTCTGCTATAGTCATTTGAAACAAGTAAGCATTCACTAGAAGCCTTACTGGTTGAGTTAAAAATAATTTTGAGAACTGCTTGTTCAAATTTAGTGTGTCTTTGTCACTTTACATACAGTCTACCTTTCATCCAACTTTAGTGCTCTGTCAAGCTTACGAAAGTGTGACAACCCTTTGGTCCAAGCTTTCAATCAATCAATAAGTCTTTATTTTATATAGCGCCTTTCATAGTGGACCACCATCACAAAGCACTTGATGTCTCCACAAATCCTGATTGGTCCTTACTGTTGCTAAGTTCTACTGCATTCTAACACTAAGTGGAGGTGATTAGTGGGTGGTTTGTTTTGCTTTTGTGTAGTTTTCTGCTTAGGATGAGGAGTGCATAGTTGGGAGAACTAAACATGTATATTTTATTGAAAAAAATAATATAGCCCCAAATCTGATGTATTTCTTTAGAATGAAGCTATGAATAAAAGAACAAACCAGATGGCATACTAATACTATTAATGATTCATATTTCAGATTGTAACAGATCAGCAGACTGGTCAGAAGATCCAGATAGTAACAGCAGTTGATTCATCTGCATCCAGACAGCAGTTTATACTGACCACTCCAGATGGAAGTGGTGCAGGGAAGGTGATCCTTGCAGCACCAGACAGTGCAAACACCAAACAGCTTATATTTACAACAGCTGAAAACATTGTGCCAGGCAGAATCCAGGTAATCATATTTACAGTGTTGACTACACATGTTATATGTGTTGATACGTGTTATCTTCTTCTTTCTCAAAACATGGCAACTGCTCAGCTTTTTCTGTGAAGGCAACCCTTATAGAAATGTACTGTAGTAAAAGCATAACATGATAATCATTGTAGAGCAGTGGTTCTCAACCTTTTTCAATGTAGGGACCATCGTGGTGTTTGGATTGTTCCCACGAACCTCTTGTCACGCATTTTTTCACAGCACTTTGAAACCAATTTGTAAGTGCATATGTATAAGTACATGTAAAGTATTTATATCAAGTACCTTACTTAGTGAGATTCCTAGGCTTCAATCTTCGCTATCAGTTCATTAAGGAATGTTGCCATTCCTGATGGCAAAGTTCCCATTTCTTTTGTTTACACAAGTATACATTTTTTACATCCTGAATGCTTTGTAGATAAGGGGCATCTCAATTTTGCAGCATTAAGAGTTTAGTTTGACACAACCTCCTGACAAAATTCCCTGGGGCTTGTGTCATCCTCGGATCTAGGAAGTGTAAATCCCAGTGCTGGTCCTGGCAACCGTTACCTCGTGTAGCAAACGAATCTATCCATTTCCAATGTAACGTATTGGTCACAGTCGCCAATATCTACTGCATACCCGTAAGAAAAGAAAACGGATAAAGGGGATAAATGCAGACTACACACATCTTATAATTATTTATAATGTGGCTATCCCTAAGGACTGAGTGTTTTTCAGTGGGATGCTCTCTCAGGACCATTTTTTTTTTGGCTGTAGTTGACTCTCTTCCTATAATAATTCACTAAAAATCATTTTTTTTACAGTAGCATCTTGGAATTGGTGTCCTTTTTTTCAGAACACTCTGGAGAACATTATAAAGTACTTCAGTAACCATATACATTTTTTTTTTTTTAATTTATCATGGCTGCTTAGAGATACATGTATAAAAACATGCTGTTCTATGACCCAAGGGACCTTTATAATAATTCCTGAAAGTTTTACTGAGACATATTGATGTTTGGGCAAATTGCAAGATATATTTGTTTTGACCTGTGTGATTGAAATGACATTGGACACTACCCTCGTTATATTTTCAAAATAAATATTTATAAATAAAATAAAAGTTCATTCTTTCTATTATTATCAGTAATAAAGAAAAAAAAAATAAACGTACCTGACAAATTTAGTTCATGAAATAGTATCTGCTTATATCCACTTGTTTCTTGATCTTTATAAATGTTGTTAAAACATGTATATTAAAACACACAAGAGAATAATGTTCTAATATAACTATAAGTCAAATATATCAGATTTACAGTGTTTTCATGTGTTTTTTTCTTAGCTGTAAACAAGTTCTTGTGTCATGTTTTGTTTCTCTGTGCTGTTGAAAATGTCTCTTCCCTTTAACACTAGAAGCACTGGAATTTCAGACTATCTAGATGCGCCAAACCTGTCATTTCAACCGGTAGCTTTTTAAACAGCTGTAATATGATAATGAAAGACAAACGATTGTGTAAAACTCAAAAATGTTATTTATGAACATTGAATCAAACATTTGCATAGCAGAAACACCATATTTAAATGTAAAACAACACTTTTTTTATTTCAAAAGGAGGCGTACAAAACAAGAAAACTTAAATAAAATAGAAATAAAATAATTTCACTAGTAACTATTTTGTAACGGGTCTCTATACATAGGAAATTGCATAAACATTTTATTTGTTAGTAAATAACATGAAAGGGTCTTTTTTCCGAAAATAGCATATAATGCACTACTTCAAAACATAAATAATTATAATACAATAAACTATTTACATAACATATTTATTTAGCCTATATGCCTGGCAGCTTTCTAACCTGCACAGTCAAACCACAATACACGCTTCTCCACTTTCCCTGAGCATTTACCCACACTGCCCTTCCACAACCGACGCACACATCCACAGTTTTGTTGTCGTTGCATTTTGCAACCTGGCACTGTTTCCTCTTGTGTGTGGGTGCAGCGGCTGCAGTGGCATCTGTCTCTGCCCTTTTCTGATCCATATGTGCTTGCCGAAGCTCCATGGCTAACTGCAAGATGAAGTGCCTCCTGTTGCAGTTTTCCCCGGTACATTCATTGTACAAAATACACACATTGATGGCTGCCAGGTCCAAAATGTTATGAAATACCTCCGCAGGCCACCGACGAGATCCATCTGGTCAGCACATCCACTCCGAATTTTGAGGAATTGTAGTATTCCACTGACTCAGGCTTTTTCATGTTTCTAACATGGCTGTATTCTGTGATTCTATCAGTCATGTTCCGTTTCGTGATCTGTAAAAATCAAGCATTTGCCACATTGTTTGAACCGCCAAGATACATACAGTCTCTTCCCATTTGGTACAATTTGTATTTTATTATTCTCTTGAGGTCATTGTCTGGTATAAAATAACCCTTTATAATATCTAGCTGCATTTCAGAAGCCATCGGTTATACAAACCTAATATATTTTTCTTCTACTTTACAATTTATTTATTTTTTGTTACGTTTTACATTTCATTACCTATATGTTACAAGCCATTTCAGAGGTACCATTCCCCTTCCATAATGCTCCTTGGGCATTCTTGTTTTGTTTAAGCCTAATTAAACAGCTGTTTGTGCTTCGAGAGTTGCAGATGAAACATGCTTTGTATGTACCAGGTTTAATGTTCCAGTCTTTTTAACCATACAGACGTTGTTAAATATTTTTTTCTTCATCACTACTGATTAAGGCCCCACTCATTTCTGTATCACTGTTTCAGATTGTGACAGATGCAGCCTCAGTGGAGCGTTTACTGGGGAAAACAGACGTAGGGCGAACACAGCCTGTGGAGTATTGTGTTGTTTGTGGAGACAAGGCATCAGGTAAGGTAGCATGCGTGTTTACAACTGAAGAAGCTCACACAGTTACAATACTGTGTAATACTGTACACAGCAGTTAATTCTATAAAATATTACAGATGGTTACTGAGGAAAGTGGTGATCATTATATACTGTCATTTATTTATAATTGATACATTTAGCTTCAGATTTGTTTGTTTATTTAACCTGTTTTGTTCATTTATAGTTGCAGTGGCATCAATGAATGAATTGCAAACTGCATCTTTCTTGTGTTTTTTTGTATTCTTTTGCTTTCTGTAAAGGACGCCATTATGGTGCAGTTAGCTGTGAGGGGTGCAAGGGCTTTTTTAAGAGAAGTGTTCGGAAGAACCTGACCTACAGTTGTCGTAGCAACCAGGACTGCCTTGTCAATAAGCACCACCGCAACCGTTGCCAATTCTGCAGGCTTAAGAAGTGCTTAGATATGGGCATGAAAATGGAATGTAAGTACAGTTACTAAATCAGCTATTACATACAGCATTATACCTGGGCAAACCCTGTCAGAATTCACACACACAAAAAAGCAAAACACATCACTTTTGTCATTGTAAACATATATATTTTTTATTTTGAAACGTGATATCTGGTACTATACTTGGGTAAAGAAACCTCTGTTTGATGTCAATGCTTTTACATAGGGTTGCACTTGCGTTTGACATGTAAACGTTATTGACCTGCTTTTTATTGAGCTGCCCCTTTTTAAAATTGGCCGTTTCTGTTAATTATCTTTATCTATAGTACTGATCCTTTTATTCTTCAAAAATTTTACACATAACTGAGGGCATCTATCTGAACTTCCTTTATAAAGTTATTATTTTATTGGAAACTTGCATTCAAATGATTTCTATTATAGGTGTTCCTTGAAGTATGTTGGTGTTCCACAAAATGGAAGAAAACTCTGTCCTGATTTCTAACTGGTTATTTTAACTGTTGTCACAGCTGTACAGAGTGAACGCAAGCCAATAGAGATTCCAAGAGAAAAGCCTGCTAACTGTGCAGCCTCCACTGAAAAGATCTATATAAGGAAAGACCTGAGGAGCCCTCTGATAGCAACACCAACATTTATAGCAGAAAAAGATGGCTCAAGGTATTTGTTAGTCACTGTTTATTTTTCAGTTTTGCTGTCTGTTTTTGAAGGATTATAATAGTAATTACAATTGAGGTCTAGTAATAACGAAGCATATTTTTTTTTTTTTTACCTCATTTGCCATAAAACATTTGAGATAGAGACATTGTGTTTGCAGAGCAGAATGTTCTGGTGACATAATCTTGACATAAGAAGGCTGCACACATTATGGTTCTGTGAAGTTTTTTTTGGTTCCCAGATAACAAAGATGACACGTCTTTGAACATCACAGAACTCTGAGCCCATCTTGAATTCTTGACTCGTTGGAGATCACTCTTGTGAAACAGTAGTTTTATGTTTTTTTCAGGCACCATAGGCACTTATTTTTATAATAGCTACAGTTTTAAAATGCTTGAAGAAGGCATAGTGAAACCACATGCTCCATTTTCTGTACAGTGACACTTGGAATAGAAGCATTAAGCTAAGCTAGCAGCTCTTGTCTTCTTAAATTTGTGTGCTATATTATGGATATCAGAACAAGTTACAGTTACAGGTTTAGCCAGTGTAATAAGTGCTGTTAATAGTATTTATAATAATGTACTAAGTCAAATCAATTTTAAAAACTGTTCGGTCATATACTGTGGTCTAACAAACAATGAAATAACCTTAGCTGGAGGGTTTGGCAATTGAATCCCCTGTTCCTTAAGTGTCTTAAATGCCACCTCACCGCTGCAGCCCACGTACTGATCAAGACTGAGGATCAACCACTGCTTCTTTTTCTGCTGTCATGCCAAGCCCCTCTTCTCACCTGCTAAGAAACAGGTGTTATGCAGGAGGCTAGGGACGTGGAGTGCCTGGCCAGTAGGGGTCTCAAAACAATGTACAGCAGGAGCACCAGCACTCCGTTAACATGGCAGGCAACACAAAAGCATTAATACAATATCTAATTTGGATTACTATATTTTAGTTTATTATAAATTACCAGTTATTCAGTGTGTATTTTCATACTAAGTAAAACCTCACAGAAGTTTTTTTGTTGTTGTTGTTTTTTGTCAGTTATATTCAAATTGTATTTTTTGCATGTAACGTGTTCAATTCCTCGTAGATCTAGTCTGCTTGATCCTGGAATGTTGGTCAATATTCAGCAGCCATTAATGCAAACAGATGGAACTTTACTTCTAGCTACAGACTTAAAGGTAAGGCATTTCAATTATATCACTAGAGAATGTAAATCCAGTGAGCTGGGGCTGAACCTCACAAATGTGTATTTGCGTTCAGTAGAGAAACAAGAGAACCTGATACACAAAAAGGACTGCAGCCACACTGGGCCAGTTTCAAAAGGACTCTGTCTGGTTTGATTTGTTTGAAACAATATCAGTTTGCATGCTGTTCACATTTACCTGGGAACAAAGGGGCCGAGTTAGTTTGCAAGTGCTCTCGATTTGTTTAGTTAGGGCTTCATCCAGTTGCTTACCCAATACAGAGACCTCTTTTACCCTGCAGATTCTCCACTTCTTACTAGGTGTCTTGTCTTGAGATCATTTTGACAAAGTTTCTTCACCTAAAGCCTAAAACTCATTTAGCCTTTCAGAAAAGATTGAATACAGTTTACTATGTGAGTTTTGTCCAGTTCGGCTGGGATTTTGGTGTCTGACCACATTTTTTTATCTGAGCTTCAGTTTCTCACACCTACAGTTCCCCAAGAAATTTAGTTTTTTTGCTCTACTTGTTTCCTCGGAATATGAACTAAACTATGCATGAAATGTTTACTTCCAAATCAGGTTGCCCTGTGTAGTTCGTTTCCTGTGTGCAAAAGTACCGGGTCCACATTGAGGTTTAGCAAGTGAACCACATTGAGGTTTAGCAAGTGAACCTCTTTGCCGAACGGACCGAGACCACCTTTTCAGGTGGACTCATTCATTTCCCAAGGAGACTTTGTTGTTCACACTTCACACCAAAAGTAATGAGGGCGGACCAAACCCTCAACAGATCCACTGTGAACACCGCCTAAGACAACATATTTGCATGTTTTGAACTGTACACATCAATTGCATGTCATCACTTGTACTGCTTAATGATTTAATGATTTTTTTTAAAAAAAAATATACATAGGAAATTGCATTTTGCTCCATTTTGTTCAGATGGAGCTCTTAACACATCTTTTTTTCCATTCTAGGCTGAATCAAATCAAGGAGATTTAGGTACATTAGCAAATGTGGTCTCTTCCCTTGCCAACCTTAATGAATCCCTTAACAATGGAGATACCTCAGAAATGCAGCAGGAGGACCAATCTGCCAGTGAGATCACACGGTATATACACATTATAATGTTTTACTGGTTTGAATTTAAAACCTTTATTGGTGCTTATCTCTTGCCAATAGATAATTATCATTATCATTACCAATATTATTATTATTATTATTATTATTATTATTATTAGTAGTAGTAGTTGTAGTAGTTGTACTAGTACCCTTTGTGGCAAGGTGTGGGAATGTAAACAGTAAAAGTGTGTTTGTGTGCAAGGGTGGGAGTTGTGGTTGGCAAGGAAAAAGAGATCCTGCCTTAACGTGTCCTTACCTGGAATGTGGCTGAAGCATAAGTGGGTAATTGACTATCAATTAAGCCTCAGCCACATGGCGTAAAAAATGGCCTTTGTTCCCTGTATGAGATGGGTGAAGGAGCGATCAGGAAAAAGTGAGTTATTGCTCCATTGGGAGAGAGGTTTTTGTTTTATTGTTTCGTTTTGTGTAAGTAATAAAAGTGCTAAACCTGCAGTTCTTGTCTCTGGGTCAGGTATTTTAAGGGTGCAAATCAGCAGAGCAAACTGTAACAAAGTGTGGCATAGACTAGGTAAGCCTTGTAAAGCCCAGATAGGTACGGTAAAGCATATTTAAAAAAAAAAAAAAAAAAAAAAAAAAACATGGCAATCCATTATAAACTGTGGTATATGCATGGTAAACTGCAAATATACTGTGGTAAACTTGTATAAAGATATTATTATCCCTTGTTTCTAGTGCCTTTGACACTTTGGCAAAAGCACTGAACCCCACAGACAGCAATGCAGGGCAGAGCCTAGCAGAGGGAGCAGATGTAGCAGGAGGAGCCAGCATCCAGGTGATCAGCAGAGACCAGTCAACCCCCATCATCGAAGTGGAAGGACCTCTCCTCACAGACACACATGTTAGTTTTAAGGTTTGTATCTGTAATGCTAATGAGAGTCGTCTATTTAACAACTACCTAGCATGGGCTCCTTTGAGAGATGTTGTATAGCATGTTTAAAATGAAACAATGGTGCCATCTGAGGGTATTGAGTTGAAATGAGAAGTCTGCACTTGAAGCCTGTCTGAGCAACAGAGAGAGAAGGCAAGAATATGTTTGGTGGAGAAGCATTCACTAAAGGAAAATAATAATTAAATGTGAAGATTGAACCAGTTTAAAATAGTCACAAATACTGTACCCAGTGCCCAGCTTATGTAGGCAACAACAAGACTTTTAAGATATATATTTTTAACCAAACTGATGTTCCATTGATTTCAGAATAGACTACTGGCAATTTTTGGTGCATTATCCTCATATTAACTAAAAATACAGCATGCAAAATACAGCTAAACTAAGAGACTGCTCCAGCAGGTAGGATTCAGTTTTAATTCTAGCATGCCTGCGATTTTACAACAAGCTATAAATTCAATCTGGCAGTCGACTGGGAAATTTCCTGTCTTTATCTGTTCGAAAAATGTTAATACACAAGTCACACTATAAAAGGTGTGCATAAACCCATTAGTCACATGCAAAAATAGGTTCCTTTATGGCTGCAGTAGTTTCCTATTAAGTCTAACTTTCTACTGCGTCTAGTACTACCCACAAGGTTTAACTGCACAGGGTTATTTCATGTCTTTGTTATTTGTCTTTGTGTTGTAGCTGACAATGCCCACCCCCATGCCAGAGTATTTGAATGTACACTATATCTGCGAATCTGCCTCCAGATTGCTGTTTCTCTCCATGCACTGGGCCAGGTCCATTCCTGCATTCCAAGCACTCGGGTGAGATGGATATCACTGTATACCTATTAGCAGTATTTAAGATATGTGAAGTTATATAAACCAAGGAAGAACTTGAATTCAGCTATTAAGTGTTTGTTTTTTACAGTCAAGATTGCAATACAAGTCTGGTTCGGGCGTGCTGGAATGAGCTGTTTACATTAGGTCTGGCACAGTGTGCCCAAGTTATGAGTCTTTCTACAATCCTTGCAGCCATTGTCAACCACCTACAGAACAGCATACAGGATGGTAAGTTAGTGTGTTCAAGTTTTTGGAATAGAAAAAACAGTGGATGACTACATTCATTTAAGAACTTAGGCTTGTGGCATTAGTAAGTTGCTTGCACTAAGTTAGTTCAGGGAAATTAGTATATTTGATAGAAAACCCTTTAAAAAAAATAAAATAAATAAATAATGTGCTTTTGATAAAGGGCATGCTATCATTTAAATGATATGCACATTTATTGTTAAGGTTATTTCAAAAAGTACTTGTTGGAAAATAAATGTTAAATAGTTAAATATTATTCCTGTACAGTACAGAAAAAAACTTAAGCTCCAAGAAATGATCACCTCAAATTGTCTTCTAATCTGTGACACTGTTGGCAGTGAAAGCAAATCTAGTCAATATAAGGGGCGATTTAATCCAGTTTCCCCATTTGCAGCAGAACCTATACCCCACAGTTTCTCCTACACTTCTGAAAATATCTGAATTAATTCCAGTTGTGTTAGTGGTGCTTTTACATGCGCCCAGGGTCTCAGCCACTGGTAACATCTGTTATTATTAGCAATAGGCAGTGGAAGCTACTGAACAGACATTAAAATCATACACAACAAAGATCACCTCAATTATTTTCTACATACAAGGTAAAGAATATGATTTTTTTTCCATGTTGCCTACCAGTAAACTACTGTAGTTTTGTACCAGTGTAGTTTATCAGATTTGACTGGTCACGCACGACTTTATTGACTCGGGCTTTTGATATGGTAAAACGTGTTAAGTATTGTATTTTTTCAGAGAAGCTGTCTGGGGACAGAATAAAACTGGTGATGGAGCACATCTGGAAGCTGCAGGAGTTTTGTAACAGCATGGCTAAATTTGAAATCGACAGATATGAGTATGCTTATCTTAAGGCTATTGTGCTTTTCAGTCCTGGTAAGTCAATCACTGCTGTATACCGGTCATTCAGTCACTTCCATTGTGTACATGTAGTATCCATAGATAACTGACAAGTATTTGAAACACAGATGGACAGATATTTCTATACTGTTTTAATAGCCATTGTGCAACAGTGTAAGAAACGTGTGCAAGTTGTGGCCCGAAAATACATACCTAACGTGTAATGCCTATATCTAACTTGGCTGCCATATTGAGGTCCTTCTAGTTGGCTACAGCACACTGGATTCAGTGAGGTGTTATAGACAAGACAGGATCTTCGGGAAAGAGCAAACTAAAGTGAAACATTGCTCAACAAAGCCGAGAGACTATTGTGGTGGCAAAGTAAAATAAATAAATAATGTGTCTCCTACACACCCTACTGTGTTTTTATTGTTTCTGTGTGATGTGTTTGCATTTCCAAACGTACAGTTATCTAAATAAGATCTGAAAGGAAACGCCTGACAGCAGTGTATAGAGAAGGTGCTGGCAGAGATTTATAGAATATATTTTAATACACATAACATAAAAAGGAAGCAATGGCTTTTAGAGTAAACCAGTGCTTCTTTCTATTGAAGTGCACGTTTAATTAAATAACCCTTCTTGCAGTGCATTATGGGAAACATGTCTCTCGTAAATGTGTACTCTTTAGATCACCCTGGCCTAAACAGCACAAGCCAGATTGAACAATTTCAAGAGAAAGCGCAGATGGAGTTACAAGACTATGTACAGAAAACCTACCCAGATGATACATACAGGTATGGTACTACAGTAGTAACAGCACTGTTTCAGGGCAGCTCCTATTGGCATCGACCTTCTTGCCAAACAAATAAAGCGATAAACACTACTAAGCCTGAAAACAGGGATGTTGTTATCGTCCACTTAATTCTATTTTCATAATCTATACATATATATTGGCAAATCTGTTTCACCTGTCAGGTCACATGATGATGCGAACACATAAACAAAACTACTTTTGATAACAATACGATTTGTTGACAGTCCACCTGTAAAATGGTACTGTAGATGCCCCAGGATGGTTAAGGTTGATTACTGAAAAACCCATTTGCAAACCTTTTTTATTTATTTTTTTCTTTTTCTTTTTCTTTCCAGGTTAGCCCGTATTTTGATGCGCCTCCCAGCACTTCGACTGATGAGTTCCAGTATAACAGAAGAGCTGTTCTTTACTGGCCTCATTGGGAATGTTCCTATTGACAGTATAATTCCTTACATTCTGAAAATGGAAACTGCAGAGTACAACAGCCAGATCACTGGGACCTCTGCATAGTCTGAGTTTACAGCACTTAGACGCAGTTTAAAGCTGGTTACTGAAAACAGATGGTGTTCCACATTGACGAATGCAGCATAACTACTTTTCTGTAGAAAACAAGGATTGCAGAAGAGAAAAGATTATGAATCCAACCACATCTTTGAGTTTTTGAGAATTGCCGGACCAGCGTTTCTGCCTGTGCTTTGCATCTAAAAATGGAAAGGATCACATTGAAAAAGGCTGAGCCTGAGGCCTGTTTCAATTCATTTAGAGCACTTACTGTAAGCATTGGCATGGCAGAAACCTATGATCATACTCAGTTTTCTGATAGCTTTTTAAAGGTAAAGCTTTGTATCCACTGCATACTGTAAGTAGATCAAAATTAGTTTCCATCTGCATAGCATAATTGTATTGACATGTCAGTGTGTTTTATTTTTAAGTCTGTTAGTTTGCTGCCTTAGCTTTAACCTGAATGTCATTTTCTAAATTCTTCCCAATGTGCAAAAATGTGCAAAAAAATATGAAATTGTTGATGTGTTTTACCCAAATTACGTTAAGATGAAGGTTTTGATAGATGGATTATTTTTAATTTGGAAATGTGTACCATAATTTGCACTCTCCCAAACAGAGGGTCATCAGGCTATCATATGCTAAATTCAGTGATGTTTCTTTGATTTGTAAAATTGTGCCACAGCTAGAAGTTGCTATATAAATGTGGGTCTTAGGGATTGTTATACTGTAAATATATTGATATTAATATTATAACAAATATTAACAATAAGCCTTATGTTATATACTATCAGACTGTTTGTGACATAACATGGTGTACCACAATTCGCACACTGTGAAAATAAAAACAATTAAACTTTGCACTATATAGAAAAATCAAGAAATGACATTTTAGAGGATTTATTAAGAACTACCACTTAAAATTTGTGAAACAAACTAATCATAGAAACAATCTTTTTAGCTGAAGTGAAGCATGGGGGGGGGGGGTGTTGTGCAGTTAATAGAAAAAAGTACTTGATTGATAAACATATCACTGATCATGTTTTACTTGCAGTGCTTCTCATTCAATCTATTCATGGCAAGAACCACAACTTTTCATTAAACATTTCTCTTTAGTTTGAAAGTAAAAAGTAATGGGCCCTAAGTTTTTAATATAGAGCTTAATTGTTATTAAAATCAAATGCATTCACATTTCATGTTCAATTTGCTTCCATGACAATCAAATGCTGTATGAGATAGGCTCTCTATATTGTAACGCTGTGGGTCTAATGTGATGAAAAGGTTTTTGATTGTCAGAATTGCCAGAATTCCAGGTTTGACATTTTTTTGGAGTACAATGTTGTATAGTTATTATATATGTCTGCTTTCAGTAAAATATTTAGAAAGCTTTGGTCGAAAGCTTTTACGACAGTGCGTGAAAATATTGGGAGAGACACACCAGAAGTTAATTGACATATACTGTGGCTTACGTGGCAATATTATTAAAATTTTTAAAACACATCCAAAAATGTTACATTTTGCTTAAAAAAAAAATGCTTGCAGCTCTGTTATATGATGTATATATATATATATATATATATATATATATATATATATATATATATAAGATATATAATATCTAGTTATATCAAATTTATATATAATATATATGTACGAATTTGCAGCTTTTAGACAAAGTACATTTTTTTTAAATTGGTAACTATTTCTTCATTAAATGCCAAGTTTTCAAATGTTTCTGAAACGATATATATATATAATATATATATATATATATATATATATATATATTTTTTATTTTTTTTTTTTTTTTTTTTTTTTAATATGGTTTCAAAAACATTAAAACTTGGCATATAGTGAAGAAATAGTTACCAATAAAAAAGTACTTTGTCTAAAAGCTGCATGTATCTAAAATAAATATTAAAGCCCTGTCTAGCCATACAGTCCACAGTATTTGATAAAATAGAACTGCTGTCTGTCTTACTTTTTAACCTGTCTGTATGAGAATCGTATATAAACTCCAGGTTTTCAAAACCTGTCGAGACTGTTGCTTTAGTTGCTTTAAGTGTTATTTTATGTGAATTCAGCTTTGTACTGTACATGTGATTTCATTAAAAAAATGAGTGCATGCTATTTTTTAATCTGAACTTTTGTAATCTAATTGTTGTCTTCAATTGAAGAGAAGTTGCATTTGATTTTTTGTATATAGAGCATTGCAGTGCATGGAATAGCTTCTGCATTTCATTAAATGCCGTAAAAAATGTGGACTTACAATATTGTGGCTAAAAATACTACTACCTAAATTGCTGTTTATACTATTAAAGAACATAATGTGCAATTTTTTGAGATGTGTTGTTTTGTTATTTTATTTCTCTTGGGAACTTGAAAAAGTCAACGAGAAGACACCATTTAACCAGTCAAGACTAGTCTCATGATATCGGTGTTGCATGCATGTGTTTACTATACTGTGTGACAAAAAACAAGTATTCACATAGCAACAATTTTTAATTGTCTGAAGTTTAAAACTTTGTTCTTGCTTTCAGTTCAAGTTAGAAGAGAATTTTATTTTTCTGCAATATCATTATATTTCTTATTTAATGAATGGCATCTTTCTTGCAATGACAATTTATGTTACTAAAATAAACTTAACAGTGTACAGGTCAGACAAGAAATTAGCAATACCTAGATACTTAAACATCACTGATTGTATGTATACAATAATACTATATATATTATATATATATATATATATATATATATATATATATATATATATATATATATATAGCAATATACACACTCAAATTTAGTATAATATATATTTATAAATATATATTTTTAATGTAAATGTATTTTATATACTGTATATAAAATGTAACGTAATGTCAAACAGATCTGACTAGCCGATATTAGGCACCGCGGCAGGTGCTTTTGTATGCAAGACTGCACGACCTATCGATGTTTCATAAGTGTCTCAAGAGTGATGATTCTCTGGGCCATTCTGGAAAACCCAAACTATTTTGGTTGGCCAAATATATTTTTTTATGTTGTTTAGACTGTTATACAATATAGAAATAAATAATTTTAGGACATTGCAGTGCACATCAGCATTGAGGGGTCATGTCTCGAAAAGCTAAATGTCTGAGGGACAAAAATGGCACCAACGGACAATACAGTGATGTTATTAATAATGTAAGATTATTTGTCATTTTAAATGGAAAATATCTTTCATTCTTCAGGCTACATGATGGTGTGATTTATGTTACAATAAAAAATAAAAGGGGGTTCCAACTACTCTACAGTATGTGATCATTTGATCAGTTTTCATTACTGTTAACTGTTACCATTATAGTATGAATTCCTTATTTGGTATTCCAATTGTTGTTAATCCAGGAATATATTAGTATTGTTTTGGAGGGTCTTGTTTTGGTACTGCACTTCTTGTTCAATGTTTTGTTTTTTAAAGGGTAGAGTACTTATTTAGCTGGGCTTTGTCTCTCTTGTGGTCACAACTAATATTTATAAATGTACTGTATAAAAAAAAAAAAATGTTTTCACGATGATAATACATTGAACAACAATTGAATAAAACAAGTACAGTACCAATGATTGGTAGGGGACCTGTTTCCCTAACATACATAGAGTAGCACTTTTCTCCAGCCTGTTTTAGAAGCTTAGAATGTTTATTAGCGTGTCTTTGAGAATACAAGGCTTTGTTACAACATTGGCATTAATTGTACGCCATTGTGCCTATTTATTAAGATGTGCTTAGCATTATATTGTGTATAGATTTTTATAAACGTCAGTAAATCCATTTTTTTCCTAGGATAAAATTATTTAGATCTTTGTAACTCATACCATTTACCATTGTGACTTTTTGGGCTTTGGATGATAAACTAAACATTTCAACCTATTGGCTTCATTCTCGGTACACAGCTGTATTCTGTGATTGTTTAGGTCAAGTTTGATCGTGGGCGTCACACTTGAAAAATGAACCCTTATGTCACAGCTGCCATAGACAGAGTGGGGTTATGGGGGTTATGCATACAAACAGATGGTATTTCCAGATTTTCCCATTAATACACTGTGACGGCTTTTTGTCTGATTCATAAAACCACAGTCGGGTCCTGTTTTACTGGCATATTTTTGCCGACAGATAATTACTGATAAGTTTTAAAAATATACATACATTTTGTATTTAAACTTGTCCCATACTTACAACAGGAACTACATACTTACGACAGGACAGGAAAGTTTATTTGGTGGCAGAATAGCTTGTGGATATCAAACCATTCTGAGAGCGTCAAAATTCTCCAGACAAGAACTCAATATTTTTTTGAGAGACTGGCAAATGCAGAGAAATTGTTTGAATAAAAAAGTGCATTAATATAACAGAGAAAACCAATTTGGGCAGAGGTAACCGAACACGTCAATGCTGCCTCGATTGTAAAGCAAAGTGTCTGAGATTGTCAAAAGAGATGGCAAGACTGAGCACATGAGGTAAAAAAAAAAAAATAAATAAAAGCAGCACATCTCCACAGAGACGCTGTTGGCACTGGTGCTGGCTATTCTGCCTGGATTAGAAGTAAATGACACATCTGCCAAATCCATGAAACATCCTGGCATATCCAAGGTCACAGGTCATTTTTGCAAGAATAGGCACTGCATAGTTATGTAAGTTTGGGACTTTAATTTCCCCAGTGACACAGATGTTTTAACATACCCAGTTTTACTTCCACGATTACAAACCATTTGATTCCAGTTGCAGATCCTCAACCCCCCCCCCCCCACCCCAAAAAAAAAAAAAAAAAATAAAATAAAATAAAATAAAAAATAACAAAAGGGATATCGTTAATATATATCTATATGATGATACACTTTTTAATATTTGGTGAAAGTCCTTGGTAAATCTAACCAAAATTGGACTCTGAAACTCGTTATTCAACTACAAGCCCTGACTCACCCGGAAACTGCGTTGCCAATGCACTGTGGATCTTGTAGTTCAATTTGATGTAAGCGCTCCCTAAAACGAAAATATATAACTTGCTTTCTTCTTTAAAAAAAAAAAAAAAAAAAAAAAAAAAAAAAACAATTTAAATATTAACCCACACTCCGTAGAGGTTTAAGAATGATTTGCACTTTTTGCCACAAAAGTATTCACAACAAATTATAATTAACTACAATTACCAGAGTTCATTGCAAGTCATGCTTGTCCAACTGTGTCGCTGAGGAGGCATGTTGTGAGACGTATATACTAGTGCTTTTGTTAGGTGTTGTATGTAAAACTGCATTGTTAAACATGCCTATGAAAGGAAGGTACCCCATTAGAAGGACCTTAGAATACCTTCAGAAAGGAGATATTGTGTTTAAGAACACAGTGAAGATTATGACAGTCAATTACAACACACATGGGGAACTGAGCGACGGGGCAAGGTCAGTGTTGTGCTGTGTGTGTGTTTGTGGTCGCAAACGTAGTATTATTTATTTATTATTGATTTATTTATCCGTTTTTCTTAAGACAAAAAATATAGTGTGTTTGTTTCACTAGAGGCACACTAGTGTTGGAAATTTTTATTTGGTAGGTTTCTAAGTTCGTGGTAGCAAAGACATTGTCAATGTCAAATTGACTAAGCATCCAGAATAAATGAAACTCGATGAATGGTTGCTCGAATGAAGTTCTGATCCATTCAGGAATTGGTCGACAGAACTAAACAAGCGAAAAATATATACACAGTAGGGTGAGGTATGGCTATCAGTATTCATAATAATATATACAGTAGTGTGCAAATGTATTAGAACACCTAATTGCTTCTGTTTATTCTTGCTGTGCACGAAATCAAACCACTGTAACTGAAAAATTGTCAAATTAGGCAGATTAGTGATTGTCTAATTTAATTGTTTTTAATCGGCCACGCAAGCAGTTCATTTAAAATAGTGAGAGAAAATGAACACAGCCACACATGGTAAATACACGGGATGGTTTAGAAGGTGTTTAACAGGGCTAATTAAAACATATAGTTTCTATATAACTGATTACTTACTTAAAATGTAAATTCTCACACCCAGAGGTTTTCATACAGGTAGGCATATAATAACAAATCCTGAAATACAATTGCACACTATTGTCTATAGACAGGTGGGCTATTCCAGTCCTGGAGGTCAGGTGTCTCTTGGCTTTTGTTCCAACAAAACCAACTCTAAATTACTTAATTAGACCAGTTATTGGTAATAATTGGTCCAGTTAAGTAATTTAGCCCCCCCAGGACTGGAATTGCCCACCCCAGGTCTATAATGTTTGCAAAGTAGGGCCAAAGCTTGCTCATAACCCAAAACTTCAAAGACGACAGGCAGGCATTTACTGCAGAATGTATTAACAACCCCCCCCCCCCCCCCCCCATTGGGAATCTTATTGAGTATGAATCTGGTCTTGTGTACATCAGATGCACTACTGTAATAAAATGTAAATCCTCTGCTTCATTCACATCAAAGCCAGTATAAGCATATTATGGGACTGATTAGGCTCAAGGATTGAATAGCCCTGTCTGCCTGTTTTCGCAAGTTCCCTTTATTTGCAACATTAACTAGTGTGCACATGTGCAACAGAAGATAATCATTTTTGTGTTGGAACTGTATTAATATAGAAGTAGTACACTATTGTGTTTAAGTATTTCAGGCAGTTTCTCATTTGGAAATCTACACAAACTTGATTCCTGGTCTGTAATGAATCAAATTCAGAGAAGGGTGCTGTGTGACAAATCATAACCCTTCACTGTTGACAGTCCATTTGATTTTATGATTGGTACTCCAAGCAATCTGAGGGGACCTTTAATTATGGATTGGAATAGCCCCGCCTCACCACATGTCAAATGTTTGACAAAGTGTTAAATGTTATTGCAAAATGTTTTAGAAACGGAGCAAGCTGTTGTCTATAAATTGTTTCTATTTCTTGTAAAATTAGTTTCAGTAAGTTGAGAACAAGTTAGCAAAATTCACTTACTCACTTTGCAAGGTACATTTTCCATTCAGTACCAGTAGTTCTCATTTCAGTATTTAATTCAGAATTGCAGTATACTTAACAGTAGTTGTGCATCACTGCTTTTCTTCATTGATAACAAGTTTATGTAGCCTTGTATTATTACTTTATATACAGCCATTACAGTTTGATGCAAACAAATATGAACTTTGTTATTGACAAGATTCAAGCAGTGAAGTCGTGGGCAGGATGTGGAACACTGGAGCTTATATTACCATCTCTGAATTTCACTGTAAGGAGCTCTGGACCGGCATTGTCCTCTATGTTTTTGTCTGTGCCCTGAGAATGGAGCTTGGTTAACACCATTTACTACTGCAGCACAATCCACAGAATGTGCTAAATCCACTAGCCTATTTAGTGTTCATATTAATAATATGAAATGTTTTCAAATCTAGAAATAGGGATTTTAGCCTGGTTGGTACATAGCTCTTAACAGAGCCATTCAGATATTTGTATAACTGTATTGCTCGTTATCAGGTTACACCAGGACTGGTACATATTTGCATTGGTTTCTGACGACTGTTTTCTTTTTCTTGCAGAAAGTTTGTCTTTTTCAATATCCCTCAGATCCAGTATAAAAACCCCTGGGTTCAGGTTATGATGTTTAAGAACCTGACTCCATCACCTTTTTTAAAGTTTTACCTAGGTATGTATGTGTGTGTGTGTGTTTGCTTTTCAGATGTAATATGTTAAAAGTTTATTTTGCTTTTAAATACAATTAGCATAACGATTAAAACATTATTAGTGGTAGGTTGCAGCGATGTACTTAAGCAGTGAATACAGGGAAGATCTTGTATGAGGAGATCACTGTACGAAATAGTCGAGACTGGCTTATTCTCCAAAATCTTGTTTTGAGATAGAACTGGCATGTTTAAAAAATAAATAAATAAATAAAATGTAAGGCCATCTCTAATATTCACACACCAAATCAATTTCTTAGATATTTTTGAATATATATACAGATCCATACTTGTTAGTCAATTTCCTTTAGTCTGTCATAAGGTCTTTGTTAAATCACTTTATATGCCATCTGTATACAAAGTGCTTGGAGTAAATTGTGAGTAGTGAGAGTTGGTACAAGACTAACTCCTGCTGTAGTGGTAGGAGGTAGTGCATGTGGAAGCCTAAACAGCTCAAGTCTTTTTCTACAGGAACAGTGATAAGACACTGGCAGAATAGAAACAAAGCAGTCTTTCCCTGTGCCTGTCACCATGCCTGTGCTTGGGAACCAACCTGCCGTGGACTATATATTTAATGTGGCTTGCTTATTAAATATAAATCATTCTTTTTGTTTTCTGACTTGTTTTCTGGCCTATGTAGATGATGGTGATCAGGTTTTGGTGGATGTTGAAGGCAAGGACCACAAAGATATATCTCAGCATGTGAAAAAGATTCTTGGAAAAAGCGAGTAAGTTCCAGTTTTCTAAAACATATATTACATCACTACAGTACACGCCACAGTGTGCTTGGACTGTGCGCAGAAGGTGTGTGTTTTAGAAGGGGCAGCATTATTTTTGCTGGTGTTTTTCTTCTTCAAGGGAATCTGTACTTTCAGAAAGTGAACTCTGCTTGATCACTGTTTTTTGGCAACATTCATTCTTCATTTACAGAAAATCAGTTTCTAAATGTTGACTAATGTTCATTGCATCCAGCCTGTACTGTAACGAGACAGTTCATTCTGCATACCATATTGCATACAGATCATCTACATGCACATAGAGTAGTTGTGCATTGTAAAGATGTTTCTACTTTTATGTGGCTGTGCGATGGAAACAGGGCAGAATTTTCCAGATCACGGAGCACACTGTTAAGCTGTAGTCATGTATCTGTAGCTATACTGTTTAATTATTCCAACTGTGTAATACAAAATATATTGTCCTGGTAACTGTAAGATCCAAGCTGCTTTCCAACGCACTCAAGGTCTGAGAGGCTAAAAAGCCCACTGGCCCAGCCCTCCCAGGATGCATGTTACTGACATTGTGGTTTCTGTTGCAGAGAGGTTCTCCAAGCGGAGGAGCTGGCCCGAATGGTGCACTCGAACCCGGCCAACTTCGGTCCGAAGAAGTATTGTCTGAGAGAATGTATGTGTGAAGTGGAAGGCCAGGTCCCTTGTCCCGGCCGCATCCCCTTACCGAACGAGATGAGAGGCAAATACAAAGCACAAATGAAAGGCACTGAGGTCTGATCAGATGGCTTGGACTCTTGTAAATACGTTACCACATCTAGCTTCACCCTTATTAAATTTTTTTTTTTTGTAACAAAATGGTTATGTTTGATTTTGGTGGATATTGCAAACTGTTTTCAAGTTCATAAAATATAGCCTGTTATAAAACATAATGGAGCAAGTTTAGTAGTTATTCATTATAGTTTGCACCATTTTTTTGTGGTGGGAGAGTTTCAGAATCCTCCTTTCCAAATCACTGAACAGTTTAGATTGGCAGAGCTGCAGCCTTTTCACTTTTGTCCCCACATATCTGCCACTCTTAAAATAAATAAATAAATAAATAAATTTAGATCTCCCCACAGCAACACCAATGATTAATATATAAAACTAAAATGTGTTTTCTTAAGTAAATCAATCCTAATGAGTAAATGGTTAGTTATGCCTGGTATAAAGAGAATAAACACACACACAAATAATCTATTTGTGAGTAAATAAAAACACAAACTACTTGGGACCAAGTTAGAATCACTGTGTATTCAGAAAGCAAAACACATTGGAATTGTGAAAAACGTCAAGTTATCAAAAGTGCACAGCCATGTAAAGTAGAGATATCAAAAACGCAAGCCAAGTTTCAAGAACCCATTGGGGCAATCTTACCCAGCACCAAGCAAATAGGCACACCTGTAAAACCGATGGGGGCCAAGGTTGCCTCAATTGTTTCTTCTAACTTGGCTTGTGTTTTTCATGCATTTGATCTGTTTTTGTTGTGCCTGAAAAACAACCCAAGTTAGAAGAAACAATTGAGGCAACCTTGGCCCCCATCGGTTTTACAGGTGTGCCTATTTGCTTTGAGCTGGGCAAGGTTGTCCCAATGGTTTCTTGAAACTTGGCTTGTGTTTTTGATATCTCTACTTGTAAATGTCTGGGCACTTTTGATAATTTGGTGTTTTTTCACATTTTCAATCTTTTTTTGTTTCAGATATCACTTCTTTTTTACTTTATAACACACACACACACACACACATTATGGGAATAGTAAAATTGTTCACCCTATATTGAGGCAATGTATTGCCATTTGGATAGGGTAAATGTAAATAGTAGCCTAGTCTGTTGAAAGGGTTAAATTGTGCATCTGTGTAGCATAACGGTTATGTACACTGAACAGAAATATAAAGCAACATGCAACAATTTCAAAGATTTTGCTGAGTTACAGTTCCTATAAGGAATTTCCTATAGTTCCTAATCTGTGGATTTCACATGACTGGGAATACAGATACCTTAAAAAAAAAAAAAAAAAAAAAAAAAAAAAGGTAGGGGGCCTCAGGATCTCGTCACGGTATCTCTGTGCATTCAAATTGAAATCGATAAAATGCAATTGTGTTTGTTGTCCATAGCTTATGCCTGCCCATACCATAACCCCACCGCATGGGGCATCATCATCATGGGGCACTCTGTTCACAACGTTGACATCAGCAAACTGCTCGTCAGCATGACGCCATACACACTGTCTGCCATCTGCCTGGTACAGTTGAAACTGGGATTCATCCGTGAAGAACACACTTCTCCAGCGTGCCAGTGGCCATCTCAGGTGAGCATTTGCCCACTGAAGTCGGTTACGATGCCGAACTGCAGTCAGGTCAAGAACCTGGTGAGGACGACGAGCATGCAGATGAGCTTCCCAGAGACGGTTTCTGGCAGTTTGTGCAGAAATTCTTCAGTTGTGCAAACCCACAGTTTCATCAGCTGTCCAGGTGGCTGGTCTCAGACAATCCCACAGGTGAAGAAGCCGGATGTGGAGGCCCTGGGCTGGCGTGGTTACACGTGGTCTGCGGTTGTGAGGCCAGTTGGACGTACTGCCAAATTCTCTAAAACGACGTTGGAGGCGGCTTATGGTAGAGAAATGTCAATTGGCATGCTGCAGTCAGCATGCCAATTGCACGCTCCCTCAAAACTTGCGACATCTGTGGCATTGTGCTGTGTGACAAAACTGCACATTTTAGAGTGGCCTTTTATTGTCCCCAGCACAAGGTGCACCTGTGTAATGATCATGCTGTTTAATCAGCTTCTTGATATGCCACATCTGTTAGGTGAATGGATTATCTTGGCAAAGAAGAAATTGTCGCTAACAGGGATGTAAACAAATTTGTGCACAGAATTTGAGAGAAATAAACTTTTTATGCTAATGGGAACATTTCTGGGATCTTTTATTTTAGGTCATGAAACATGGGACCAACACTTTACATGTTGCGTTTATATTGTTGTTCAGTGTAGTTAGAGTGAAAGTATGACTAGTTAGGGCTCAAATTGTAGCGTGCACGGGGGAAGGCAGCAGCATGGCTGGTAGGTGACGTGATCGCACACGAATTAGGTTTAAAATTAGGTTTTTTTTTTTTTTTGTTTTTTTTTTTTTTTTTTTTTAATATATAAATGTACATGCAGCAGTGATGTAACAACAGACCGCCCACTGACTTTTCCCTGCAGCGTTGGGTGTGAACAATGATCTGCGGCAAAGAAGGAGGCGGCATGCGTTCCGCGCCCGGTGCGAACGGGCCTTTAATGTTCGTCATTTTTTATATATATATATATATAATTATTTATGATATGTTGATTTCAGCGCTTTTCGTTTTGCTTATTGTTTGCTTAGTTGCAGAAAAAACGATTTGTAAAAGATCTGCCATGTCACGGGAACGAGTACCATCAACACAGCACAACGCTACCAAGAGTAAAGGCAAATGCGTGTGTACAAGCAGACAGGCTAAACTGCGGTCTCTACCGGCCCTGGGCCGCTGGGCCATGGTGTCGAATCCTGTACTAACAGAATAACCGAACTGTGTGGATTGTTACTGGCACGAATTTAACATATCTCTCTATGTACACATATGTACAGTATGTTAAGGATGTGCACATCTCTGGTTTTTAATATTACCACTAATCATAATGCAGAGATACTCTCTGAACGTTTATGATATGTTTCATTTCCATTTTTTTTAATGGATTAATAGTTCTTAATACTGTATTTCACTGAGAGATTATTGTGGCATTGACATACTAAAATCCCAGACCGGGTTGCTTAGTAACCGGTTTAGAAACTGAAACTGCCGCACAAAACTCTAAACAGTTGTTTTTATATTACCGAATTTATATATTACAACATTATATTGCACATTGTGCTTATAAAGACACAGTGCTTGCACTGTATTTCTTTCTGAAAAAAACAAAAAACAAAAACAATTACTAGTAGTACACCGGTAGTGTTTTAATGTAAAACCTTATCAACCCTAATTTTATACATGAATACAAAAATATCTACCTCCAAATAATAGTTGCTCACTGTATATCACGTGGTGGGATGGGATGGGATTTATTTTGACAGGGCAGGAATTTAAAAAAAAAAAAAAAAAAAAGTTACAGGACGGGACAGGACAGGATTGAAAATGAGTTTCATGGATGGGACAGGATAGTTCCATTATATTATTACATTATTATGTAAGGACGTGGCTGTTTGCTTAAACATTCTCATAAACAGTGCATTGAAAAGTAAATAGAAACGTATAACCCTGTCTCAAACAGTTGAAAAGTGGTTTCATTCATGATTTGAAAATGATCTTTAAAAAAAAAACTGTCCTGAACAAAACATACCTTAAACCATCCTTTCATATTATATTAAAAAACAAACAAACAAAAAAACTCTAAAAATATGTTTACGTTTTTATTATTTTATTTAGGGATAAGAGTTATTTTTGCACATTTGCACACTTGGTAAAGAATCAATTTGAGTTCCTAGCATTTCTGTGCCTCCTGGCTTTCCATCTACTCTAAAGACGAATGTAACCTTACGTGAGATGTCACGTGACACACGGTTCTGTGTAACCTTTTATACACAGGGCTGCAGAGACAGTGGTGAGTCGATGTTAATCAGCACATAATCAGTACTCTCTAAAACGTGCAATATGTGAGTATTTATGTGTCTATAACATTATGCTGTTAATATGGTGTTAATAATGTTTGCAATGTCCCCAAGGCTCGATCGTTGGAGGATACAGTTCAACGGGGTGTTGGTTGGATTTGGCACTTACACATCATTTTTAAATGAGCTAAAGCCGGTATATACCAACACTAACAATAAAAAAAAAAAGCGTTTTTAACTCGTTGTCATTCTCTTTAGCAGTTAACATGTTGGTTCTCTTTTGAAACGGTTAATATGCTTTTGCAGCGTATGCTACTGTAGCCATATGTTCAAACTCTTTGTGACACTGTCATCACCTATTTATGTTTTTAGTTAAATGATTACACTTTTATTACATTTCAATTATTGGTACGTTTGGTAAATTACAGCAGAAAACGTTTACATTATATATAATGTGGCGTTCTGGCGAAATTGTGCTGCCTGGATTATTATATAGCTCTACTTTAGCTCCCGCATTGGGCTGAAAAACGTAACAAATGGTTTATATTTAAAAACCAAGCCGCATAAAATATATAGTGCACAGCAGGTTCACAAGACGACTGAAAAACGGTAAAAACAAAACAGGATAAATATCCAAGTGCGAAGATAGTGTGTGATGATGTTGGTTTAATAGCTTAGCCACTATGACAGTACAGGAAAGGTTACGTTAAAAGGTCGGGCTCTTGTAGGCAGTATAATTAAACTAGCCCTGAATAAATAATGGTAATACATATCAGTGTTGAAGATGTGATGACGTTATTTTGTCAGCTCTCAGTGTTTTGTTTTTCATTTAAAACTAGTTATGAGTGCATGTTGGTTGTATTAATGATTCATTTGACAGAGGGCTGATTCGTTTCAGAAATCATATGGTGGCCATAATCTTAACTATTCAATGCCAATTTCCAGTGAAGTCATCTGAAGCAAATCAGGCCTGTAAAATGTGCTTTAATTAAGGGATGCCCTATGCATTAGTGTTTGTAGCTGACAAAACACTTTCATAGTTATGACTGGACTCAAATGTGCAGATTCAAAAGAATTCAAAAGATATGACATTGCAAACCTATATTTTCATTTTAAAACAACACACTACACAATGTAATAAAGTTTTCAGTTTGCTTCCAGGAAATATGTTACACCTACCCTTCTCGGTCATTTAACGTCAGCCGTTTCTTGCTGGTCAAGCATCTTACTGGCTGCAAAGATTTGTCAGTCGTAATTGTTCTGATTTTTTTTTAATTTTATTTTTTTTAATCTACTTAAATATGTCCAAACATCCATAGGTATAGAAATACAAATACAAAGCAAGCTACAATAAAGTAAAATAAAATGTTTATTATTTATTTTTTGTATTAATGTTCTCTAGACTCTGGAAAGTATGGAAGTCATGAAGGTCCTGGATTGCTGCTGCTATGGTGAAGTATGATATTGCCAGACAGCATGGCATCGCAGTACTGCCACTAGGCGTTCCATCTTCTCCAGCATTCTGTTTGTTGCATTTAGTGGTCTAGTAATCCAGAGAACATCATGGCCTCCAGCTACCCCCCTCCATTTGAGGAGCAGGAGGAGGTGAGGGAGGGTTTCCTGTGCCCACTCTGTCTGAAAGACCTGCAGTCCTTTTACCAACTCCAGTCTCACTATGAATGTGAACATTCAGGTGAAGACAGAGATGTCAAGGGGCAACTGAAAAGTAAGTATGATAATATAATAGACACGTTGAAGTTGTTAATTACTATCGGTTTGTTAATGTGCTGTTATATTATCCCTGGTGGTGTGGGTGGGGGAGATAATTAAGACCCTAATATGTATATACTAACAGTAGAGTACACAATTATGAACCCACCTGTCAAAGCGCTAAAGACTACAACCATTGACTGGTCATCTAAAAATGGGTAGTGTTATTTCCCTGCGTTTTATTCTAGATAAAACATGTTTTGTCTTGGCAGCTACTCTAATGCTGCCAATGCAATGGAAGATTGCACCTTGAGCCTCTCTAAATGTTTTTTTCGGTTTGCGCTGCTTTATACAGCACCCTATCCTTCATTGAGGTTTCTATTCCTGTTGTATGGTATGTGGAGTTTCTCATACATCATACATTCCCAGGTTCTGGATGATGAATTATGGTTGTGCAATCTGTTCTTCTTGCTCTGGGTAATTGTAAGGTTGTTACGGGGGGAGGGGGCAGCAGATTTGTATTTTCAGTCTTCTGTTTTACTTCCTTACATTCCACTCAAGTACAGAGTACCCTGATCCACTTATCTTATTTAACCCTGCCGACTTTGCTGCTTGTGTGTTCTGTTGCCATATAATCTGGCACCTAGTCTTGTATTTCTTGATCCCTTGAGAAGCCTATAAACAAAACCAGTAGCTGCCAACATGTGGAGATCAATTACTTTGTACTGTGTACTACAGCACTGCTGTTCTCAAAATCTGTTTCATGCATGCACTGTAAAATACATTTTATTTGCAGTCTGATTCTTGCTGTGATTCCAAGTGCATGTTGCTACTTTCTAGAGAACTTCTGCTAATATTTAAGACCGGAAGCAAATTTATCATTTCAGCTTCCAGGCACATGTCAATCACAGGTTAACATTTTAGTGAAATTCGGTGTATTTTGCTTTTGGCTTTTGTACAATAGTAATAAATGGGTGACAGACTTTTATTAACATCTATGGCAGAGTACCAGTGGCTCTGAGTGACACCTGGGAAACCGTCACACACGTTGGATTGAAGCATGTTTCTAGTAGAATGGAACAGATAGTTCATAGCACAAAGAAGCAGAGTGATTAAAACAAGAATTGTCTTCTATGTGGTACATTTAATACAGTGAAAGATAAACCATTTAATGACTGATGAAAAAAATGGTTTTAAAAAATCTGAATTTGTGGCTTTTTTATATAAAGAGTTATATTAATTCAGTTTTTAACTTTGCATTCATTACTAATAAATTACTAATTGTTAATAAAAAATATAAATAAAAACTGGGACAAATTCTTACTGTTTGTGTGCTAGCCAGTATGTTTTTATGTACTAGTTAACAGCTGCATTGTTAAAAACATTTAGCCACTCTGATTGTTGTAATCGTTTTCCCTCTTAAGATTTGGTGCAGAAAGCTAAAAAAGCCAAGGATAAACTCCTGAAGCGGGACGGTGAAGACAGAGCTGAATCCGGGAGTCATGAATGCCACGAGTGTTTGTACAATGGAGGAGTGAACCCCTATATGTGGGAACCACAAGAACTAGGTAAGACTAGGTCAGACCATGTGTAATCAAAACCCCTGGCTCAATACCTGTGATGAAACTAGATGTGTTAAGTGGGACCCTAGAGGAAGTAAAACATACAGTACAGCAGACTTTACAGTTCAGAATGTAACCTCAGACAACGTTTGTTCTAATTGAGGTACATATTTAATTGATGTTACAAAGGTGGAGGATTTACTGTGAACATACAGTCTTGCGCAGACACAAGGAATGTTTAATCAACAGTAGTATTTTATTAAGTAAACAAATAATAAACAGAAATCAGAAAGTCAGAAAGTAAATCTCTTAGCCTGTAAGCAACAAACACAATTCAAAAGCTCTCACTGCATTTTGGTGGCTAGCAGGCAATTGAAATATGACACACCTATCTCCTCATACACAAGGCATCAACTTCATCAGCAAGCAGGCTGTGATGTCGCTAGTACCTTGCTCTCTCACACACACACACACACACACACACACACACACACACACACACACACACACACACACACAAGCACACACTCAGCCTAACTGAAATGATCCAGACAATCTTAGAATGTATCACATTAAGCTTATCAATAGTATATAGATTAAGTATATGGCAAGTTCACTTTTAAGTACATTTTTCATAAAATAAATGAGGTAGATTACATATAGTTAATTCATCAAGTTTCACTAAAAGTTATTTCATACGCAAAGTGTGCAAACTAAGTAATTAACAGTTCAATTCTATGAGAATGTGTTAAAATTAATTAATTTAATTCCGTGAAAGGAAAATGCAGCTGGAATTATACTCAGTGGTTCCTTGAAGCTTAGACTTTTGGTCTACTTGCTTGGAAATTCAATCTGTTGAAATGTCCAGTACAAAAACTCCTCTTGGCAACAAATTCTTCAGTCCTGTATTGGATCAGACTTGGCAACAAAGCTTTCAATTCTCGATAGAATCAACAAACAGCTGCAACAGAGTCTTCAGTCTCTATAGGATCCACAACAGCGCCTGTCCGCTCTGTCCTCTTCGCTGAATCTTTTAGCTATGGAAGTAGCAAGGCACAGTTTCTTTTGGATACTGTGGTTTTAGGTGTAAAGCAGACCCAAACTGGTTTGCCTGATAAGTCTGTAAGTTTTATGGCAGTCCTGCAGCCGGGCCTCAGTCTTGTTGGCTTGCTTGTAGCTTGCTTCCTCATCTTGGCTCCGTTTCAGGCAGAGTCCCGTCTTATATCCATTTTTAGTCCCGGAGTTGCAGCTTTGCTTAGCAGAGTAACAGCACCTTGTTCAGCATTCGATGTGGAACTGAAAATGTTTAGTTTTGCTTAGATATTTAGTCTTTTTACTCTACTGAGTAGCCACTTTTATGAGATCATTTGTGTATCTTACCTTTTTAACTCACAAATCTTTGAGATTTGTCCTTTGTCTGCTTCCTTTCGTGCAGCAGCAGCTTGTTATTGCGTTTGGGACTTGTTGACATCTATATTTTATGTCTTCCTTGCACCAAACTGCTTGTGTTGCAGTTTTGCAATCTCTTCACTTCACTTAGTCCAGATGCTCCCCTCCTAGCCGTGGTCATCTTCAGTATTCCTGCCAGGAACCACAGCAGTTTGGTTTTTTCCTGAGACAGAGCAGTTTCATTAATGAGTCCAGTTATATCATTAATACATGTTAAGGTGTTCATATTATGTTCAGGGAATGTGTCCCACATTGATAAAGATATTTCTCATTAGTTCTAGCACATTATTTTACTGTGTATTAAAAAAAAAAAAAAAAAAAAATCATTAAATCTGCATGGTGGGGCAGAATGACTGCCTTCCCTCCTCTAGACCAGCCAGCTTTCTATCAGGATAAACACAACTGCAAAAAAACTAGCTTCCTTAATGCCAACATTTGCTGCTACCAGCTGTGCATTGTACATACTAACCCACGAAATTTATACACACAGGCTATTTAATATAACTTTTAATATGACCTTTTCATTTTGTTATGTATATTATCTGTTAGTACAGGCATTGTGATCATTATGGTGAAAATGTCTTCCCTCTATACAACCAAAACTAAATCTTATATATCTAGGTGCAACAAGAAGCCATCTGGATTATTTCAAGAAACACAGAGCCGCCAGGATTGATCACTACGTTATTGAAGTTAATAAATTAATAATCAGGTTAGAGAAGGTAAGTGGGAAAAGAACTCGAGGAGGTGGCGAGGCGCTGGGTTAATGTACCTTAGAATTGAGCCCCAGACAGTAGGATTTTGCAAATAAATAAAATGACAAATAGAAAAGGTCAGGTGTTTGAATTTGATGGCGTGCAAAGACCTGAAGAGAGTTTTATTGATTACTTTTCATCTCTTTAAGGAAGGTGGAGTGGCATCCGAGCGTCTGTTGGTCTGACTAAAGCAGCATTCGTGCTAAGAGTATTTAAACCTTAAGTAGCTCTACTGAGTTTCATTCTGAAATAAAACCACATCTTTAAAAGATCTACAGTATACTGCCAACTTTATGTATATGCTATTGAGCGCAACTTTATCACTGTTCCTTATTCCTTTCTCAGACTGCACTCGATCACTCCTTGCATGCTGTATCTTTTGGACAGAGTGGATTTAAAATAACTGAATGGATAATCAGTTTGTAACAGCTCAAAGTTGAGTATTTTATTTTAATTAAAGGTTTACTGACACATACATAACCAGTTTATGCAGTTTCTTTTTTTTTAAATACCACAGAGAAAGGTAGGCAATGATAGTTCCTGAATTGTATCTTTCATTTCAGTGAACGGTCTGTTGATATTCTACAATAGTATTCCTTGAACCCTGGATGAATTTGTATCTACCCGATAATCCATGATCCTTATTGCACTGTGTTTTATTTATGTTTTGCATTTTTTGTGTGTGTGTGAGGCATGTTAAATTCTTATATGCTCCACATCCTTTCCTGTGTCCCAGTGATACAACTACATGCAAATGTTCTGTCTGAGAAAGAAAAAAGGAAATTATATATAATGCAGAACTGAAACTTGGTATGCCCCTTACGATTCCAAAAAACAAAACTATCATTAAGTTGAAAAGTGGTAACATTCAGCCGCATATTCTTCTAAACTGTACATGTTTAAACATGCAGATTTTGTTTTAGCTAGACAAGCACTAACTTGGATGTGACTCTTGTGCAGCATCACGTTGTGATTTCTGTAAATGGTAGTAGTGTTTAGTAATTTGGCCATTCACTATGGTTTGTTTTTTGTTCTTCTGAAAAAAAACCTGACTGGGTAGCTGATGACCTCTTAATCCTAAAACATGCCCACCACCCAGGTAAATATACATATACAGGATACATTTGCATATCCATGGTTCAATAACATAACTCAACCTTTTTCAAGCAATATCTTGTTCAGATATGAATCAGTAATTTGTCGTTCTGTCTTCTCTCCCCATATGTGTTTATTGATCTAGCTGTAAATAGGGATCCCTTTTATTAGCTTAAAAACAATTTGATTAATAAAAGCTTATAAAGGCAAAAATCTTGTCTTTCATTTATCAGCTGACATCATTTGAAAGAACAAACACAGATGCTGCCAAAATAAGAGGTGGGTAAGAGTTTGGTTTATTTTTGAGAATGTTGTTATGTATTAGCACAATGGTAATGTAAACTAAGAGATTTTTTTTTTTTTTCAAGCAATTGAAAAGTCTGTTGTATCATGGGTAAATGATCAAGACGTGCCATTCTGTCCAGACTGTGGAAATAAATTTAACATTCGAAACAGACGCCACCACTGTCGCCTCTGTGGATCAATCATGTGCAAGAAGTGCATGGAGAATATTACCCTCCCATCAGCATGTAAGTAGCCACCTCATTTTACCAGCCACACTTATCCTCTATTCAGCACTATGCACACAATGCTGTACACTAAGATAGTGGGATCTATTTTAATATCTAAATAGTTACAGACTGCCCTTAACTCTTTGCATTCCATTTATTCAGTGTGTGTCAGGCGCGTCGGGTCCAATTTATTTACACACGCTGTTTAATTTATTTTTTTCAGAGTAAAACAGGTTTAAGAGGCATTGAATTGCAAAAGGACACTCAGTACTGTATGTACAGCCAAGCCCCACCCCTTGTTCGCTGTATTTTTCACATACCTCTTTATAGACGTGCATGCTGATAAATCCTCTCCTGAACACCAAACTCCTCAATAATTTGATCCAAGTCCATTATTTTATTACTATAACATCTCAAAAAGCTCTGCAAATGATGTTCTATGATAGTCTTTGAGCACTGGTTGCAGAAACAGCTACCTCCTTTTATGTCCGTGTTATCTCTGTAGTGGATGGGGCTATGAGATACGCCCTTTTTCTGTCGGTCTCACTCAGCCATTTTCTCGGCTTTTTCTGGAGAAAAAATTATTAGAGACCTGTGCTTTTACGTCTGTTTAATGGTGTCGGACAAGGTCCGACATCGGACTGGAAAGGGAAAATTGTAATGTCGGACCTGGTCCGACATAGGACTGTAAAGGGGTAAAGTTACCATCGGAATATCCTGGTATTTTACTGCATATCGAATTTTGATGAAACTTACTAAGAAACACCGGATATCAAAACTAGCCAGTTAAATCCCAAAACCTCTGTGATCATGACATGATCCTGTGACATTTGCCCTTGAGTGGTATGTGTTTTTTTTCTGTTTGTATCGAATTTTTTTTTTTCAAATTCTTGTATTCTCCCCCCCCTTCACTCACAAAACAAAGAACCGATGTGTAAGACAATAGAACAGTAAAAAATTTGAGCTACTTGCCTTATTTAAATTGCCTAAAATATATATATTTTTTTCTGTTGCTCCAAATCCTGAGATACTGTGCTAAATGCTGCTTGTCTTTTAGTGTCTTTATTCCAGAGGGCCGAGTTGGTTTAGATTAACATAAGTCCTTGTTGCAAAATAATTGTTTTGCAGCTCTAATCAATTACATTGAACCACTAGTTGCTGGATCACAAGTCTCTGCTTGAGAGCTGCAAGCCACATTGCCCTGCTGCTACAACTGCTCCACAGATCATAGTATTCATTTTAATAAGGAAGCAGAACAGATGTTAAGGGAGGATTACCTGTTTTGAGATCAATCAGCTATTCAGAACTGGACGAGCTGTGATGAGTCAAATGGCCTCTTGTAGTTCGTAAATGTTCTTCTATTTTCCCTGCATGCTGTTTTGTTACACTAAGTACTAAGACAATTGCCTTCTTTAATATCTAAAAAAAATATGTTTGAATTGTTTTTCTTTTGTTGCCTGTAAAAACCTGAACATGTTTTTAAACTAGGGCTGTTAGTTAAGCCTCCAGATACAATTGATTAATTGGGCTCACAAAATGGAATTGTTCGAATAAATATCGATCGTATTGATAACTATTGTACTGCCCACATGCGTTTTCACACTATTTCCCCCCCCCCCCCCCCCCCCCCCCCCCCCCCCCCCCGCCCCCCCCCCCCCCTCACGTGATTATTTTAATGTCAGTGAAGTTCAGTAAAAGCTTGTGCACAACAGTGGAGTGCGAGGGGTAATTACGCCTTGGTAGCGTCAGAAAAAGAAAGAAAAAAAAAAAACTATTGCAACAAGCCTAAAACAGGTTTAACAACATACTACACGGTGTTACTAAAATATTTCTTCCAAACAGATTGCAGTACTTTGGAATATAATCTGTAGACACACGTTTATGAATAATCTGTAGACACACGTTTATGAATACCATCTAGCCTTCACTATCTGTAAAACACACAATGTAGAAATCCCTGCTTATATACAGTCAGTTTTCTTCAATGTGCACAATTTATTTACAGGCTGTTTGCCAGGAATACAAGCCTGTCGTCCTGCTCTGGACTGAAGGCGCCGCACTTTTTTGTTTGTTAACATTGAATACGTACTTACAAAATATTTTCAAAACTGATTCGCTTGTAGGGTGGGACCAGCTAATCAGATGCTAGTTAAAGTACAAGTTTTTTCTCCAGTCTAGATCAGAAGTCTGTCATGTCATAACCTGGTGTGGTGGGATTTTAAGATTTTGGGTGCACAGGAAGGAGGGATAATAAAATAAGGGCTATAGGATACATTTTTGTAAGGGTTAGTTCACAAGTGCCAACATGTCAAATAAATGTTTCACAACCTACAATCTCCAATCTGACTCCATTTTGGAGAACAGACTTTGCTGAGATTTCCACTCCCTATTCCCTGTGAATAATATGACTCTCTCTCTCTCTCTCTCTCTCTCTCTCTCTCTCTCTCTCTCTCTCTCTCTCTCTCTCTCTCTCTCTCTCTCTCTCTCTCTCTATATATATATATATATATATATATATATATATATATATATATATATAATATAATATACTTATATAATATAGTCCCCAACAACACCGAATTGTGTGGAATCAGGGTTGTTGTGGCTGCTCATGGTGGCCTAACACACTATATTCTTCTAGATTGTTGTTAGTAATTTACTTTTGAAAACTGGGACCCTTGTTTTTTAATGTGTACACCTGTTTTTGTTTTCTACGCTCAGATAAACTGACTAGTGCCACTAAAGAGGGCATGTCATTTCTGGGCAGCCCCAGCCTGTCTCCCAGCAGCAGTGTGCAGGGCTCCCGGCGTGGCAGCATCAGCAGTATGAGCAGCGTCAGCTCTGTCCTGGACGAGAAGGATGATGAGCGCATCCGCTGCTGCCGCCACTGCATGTGCATGCTACACAAACGAGAGCAGCATATGGACGAGAAGGATTACGCTCCGGAGATCGTCAAGTTCTACGAGGTAGGATCAGCTCAGTCCCAACTACCTTACTGACTTTGTCAAGTTCTATGAGGTAGGATCAGCTAGGTCCCAACTACCTTCCTGACATTGTCTTCTATGAGATAGGCTCAGCATGGTCCCAATTTACCTTCCTAGCATTGTCAAGTTCTATGAGGTAGGATCAGCTCGGTCCTGGTTAATCATGGAACACCACCAGTCACAGGGCCCAGTTCTCAAGGAGGTTATAAATGCTTTCTCCAATATTATAGCACTGTATTTTAATACCGTACGTAAACGTTTGAACACTACTTTCTAATCCAGTCACGGGGCAGCACCCTTTCTCTTAGCTTTGTATTACAGAAGCTTGTTTGTTTTAACAGTAGATCTGTTGTAAAATGAGACCTCCACCCAAATTTCCCCTCATGGAGCATTGCACAATCGTTCCAGACACATACCACACCATCATAAGTTGCATGAAACTGTTTTGTTTTACTGCAGATATGTCAACCTGTAGGGCCTACATCTAATAGGCTTGGTTACTGTATCTGTCGTACTTTTGAGAAAGTGTTTGGCTAATTCAGTGACACAATCAATTAAATATGTAATTCCACAAGGCTAAAATCTTCAGAACAGCGCTTTTCAGTATGCATATCAATGACCCGTTTCATTGCCAACTTGTTTTAATCTTTGGCCATCTGTAGTTCATACCCATTCTTTTTTTTTTCTTATTTAGATGGATGGTGTTTTATTAGTATAAAGGGGTCCTGTATAGTAAAGTATTTGATAACCCTGAATACCTCTTACTTTACCTCTCACCTCACCTTACCTCTCACCTTACTTCTGATTGAGTGTTTAAAGTAATGGGTGTGAACATGGCTTCAGTCCAATGGAGGAGTTGTGTGTTGGGACGTTAAACCAAGACTTGTCTGCATTGAAAGTGTTTCATACACTTTGGTTTATACCTTACATATTCCTGAATGTATCCCATATTTATATATACACACACACACACACATACACACACAGCTCTGGAAAAAATTAAGAGACCACTGCAAATTTTTCTTAAATCAGCAGCTCTACATGTATGGCAGCCATTCCATTCCAGTGTCTGTTGAATTCCAACACAGGCACACCTCATTCTACTGAATGAGGTACTGATTGGGAGATCACCTAAACCAAATCTTATTTAACGAGGAAAAGTATAAAAACCACGCCTGTGGTCATCACTATCCTCTTGCAATAGGACCAGCTGGATGGCAAAACAGTGCTAGTAGTACCTCAAAAGTAATTGGAATCAAAAAATAACTATTGACCATGCCCAAAGAGATGAAAAGGAAAGTTTTGAGTGAGGAAAAGAAGGGTTCAATTCTAGCTTTACTGGCAGAGGGATACAGTGAGCGTCGGGTTGCTTCCATCCTTAAAATTTCAAAGACGGCGGTTCATAAGAACAAGGTCAAGCAGCACACATTGGGGACAACAAAGCTACAGACCGGCAGAGGGCGAAAATGACTCTCCACTGACCGGGATGACCGCCAACTCATTCGAATGTTACTCAGCAACCGTAGGATGACATCAAGTGACCTACAAAAAGAATGGCAAACGGCAGCTGGGGTGAAGTACGCGGCGAGGACGGTTCGAAACAGGCTCCTAGGGGCAGGGCTGAAGTCGTGCAAAGCTAGAAAAAAAAGCCCTTCATCAATGAGAAGCAAAGAAGAACCAGGCTGAGGTTTGCAAAAGACCATAAGGATTGGACCATAGAGGACTGGAGTAAGGTCACTTGGAGACTTGGAGAGGCCTACAAGCCACAGTGTCTCGCACCCACTGTGAAATGTGTTGGAGGATCGGTGATGATCTGGGGGTGCTTCAGCAAGGCTGGAATCGGACAGATTTGTCTTTGTGAAGGACGCATGAATCAAGCCAAGTACAAGGTTGTCCTGGAAGAAAACTTGCTTCCTTCTGCTCTGACAATGTTCCCCAACTCTGAGGATTGTTTTTTCAAGCAGGACAATGCTCCATGCCACACAGCCAGGTCAATCAAGGTGTGGATGGATCCTTTCACAATATGTATATATTTATTTTTTATTGATATGCTGATTTATCTTTTTTCTTCTAGAAACTCAGGATGTGTATGGAAAAGGTGGATCAGAAGGCTCCAGATTACATAAAAATGGCTGAATCGTTAAAGTAAGCATAAACATATACTATATATGTACTGATAAATCTACAGAAAACCAAGGAAGTTGGTATGATGAGAGTTAAGAACATTTTCTGTATTGGGTTGATTATTACCTCAAGAATTCTCTAAAATATGCATGTGTTAGGGCGTAAGCGTGTAAGCATCTCCATTTACAGTAAGCTAACATTGAGCAGCTGACAAAAGTAAATAATTAATCTCTGGTTGTTTTGGGTATTTTGTTAAAAGCATATGTAGGCATTGCAGGTGGTGTCCAGTAACAAATAACAGTTTGAGTGCCACATTGTTTAATCTCTGACAACATCAGTGATACAGTTCTTTTTCACATATCCAGTGCACTTCATATCTTACCAACGATTCCATTACAAACAACAGATTTCCTTTGCTTTACACCCCTGTTGATGCTTTCTTTTTGTTAATAAAAACTTGTTTTGTAGTTAACATATTTTTTTTAATCAATTCTTAGCCTATATTACTGTTCTGTTCATCTGGCATTTTGAGTCGTACCATCCTCATAAGAGTCATAAGAACACATGTTTTGAGCGAGAGGAGGCCCATTGATGCACATTCAAAGTATTTCACGCATTCTTTCAGCATGTTAAAGATCCCAGTAGCTGAAACTTGTCTTGACAAATGGCTTTACAAACCATTTCATACACCCACTACTCCGTGTAAAGGACTGCTCTGAATCTAATGCCACTCATCTTCTTAATGTGTCCTGTGGTTATAGTCTGTGTGCTAAGTTTAAAATGGGGTTGATCTCTTTAGAATTACATAAATAAATAAAAATTTAGTTTGGCTTTAAATATCCCTGAGTTGTCTTGTCTGGCATGGATTGATTAAAAAAAAAAAATAATAATAATAAAACTTCAAATGCTCTCATGAAAGAAACTAAACCTATTTAAATCCTTTGTACTAATTCCAGTGCAGGGATACCAAGATATTTAGTGAACAAGAGATATGATTAGGGTAGAAGAAAACACACCCAGTCAGTCCATCTCAGCATTTGAATAGTGGACAATTATCCATTCAGGGATAGCAGGATATTGAGTAAGCAAGCATCAGCTCAAACATGCCCAGGTTTTGTCCCATGTAACCTGTGTTGTAAATGCACTGTCCTGCAGGTGACCTTTCCAGATCAATGAGTGTTTAATCAGTGCTGCCTGTCCCTGTTCAGTTTTAGATGTGATGTGTCTGACAGTTGCTTCCAAAACCAAGACTAGACACATTTCTCATAAGGAAGCAACTGTTTAAGGTGCAAGAGGGTCCATTTTATATTTATTGGACATCATGGTTAGAATAATTCAGAAATAATTACAAGTGGTCAGCACACAATGTATAATCCAATTTAATCATATTGTGCATGCAATGTTAAAATGTCTTCTTAAACTTTACTAAGAATATGCTGTAAAAAAAAAAAAAAAAAAAAAAAAAAAAAAAAGAACAACTGGATTCAATGTAACAATTATCTGGGTCAGTGATGCCCTATAGAGCTGTTGGACTTAACTGAGCACTTTGGGATTAGCTTTGATTCTTGTTTTTCCTTTCAGTGCTGGAGAGTCTACCTATAATTTATCTCATGCTAACGGTCTCAGACTGGAAGTCCAGAAGTACTATGAACTAATTGATGCACTAAGGTAGGCAACATATTGTCTAATGTTATAATATTAATTGTTTACTACTTTATGAAGCATTCGCTCCCCAGAATCAAGTATATTGTTGCCGCTTTTATCACTTTAAACCCTGGTGAGAGGAAATGTTCTTCTTGGTCTGCACTTTATAGAAAACAACTAAATCAGTGATGTTTCTACTAATCTAACATTAGTTCACATCATTCTGACACCCATGATGTCAGGCACAACTATTATTCCGATTTAAACCTATTTATATTTGGATCATGGACTAGTTCAAGAACAATATGACCCGGCAAACTTCAAATGGTACATTTACCGTTTCTCAGTAAATAGACCTGAAGAGAATGATGTTGAAAGGATAGAAAAGTTTTTAGGTCTACCCATAAACACTTTAGTATCTTGGCAATATTAAGTAACATGATCTGAAATATAAATGGGTTTAAACCAAATAGTTTGTCCATGATCTAAGATATAGATATATATGTTTAGGATAGATATATCTTTTGCTATGTGTGGTCATTCACTTTCCCATAGCAAAGTGACCATGAAGTCCTTCAATCCACCGGTGTGTAACCCCCAAATGTAGTGCGCTAACACAGAGCTCAAGAATATGTGGCCCCTGAAATTCAAGTGCTGCATGAAGCCTCTTTCTAGCATTGTTTTAATTTGAACACACATAATAATACTAAATCTTATGTTTTAGCTGTACAAATCTCTGGGAAAGAAAATGTGCTCTTAAATGTCTAGTCAATTTTTTTTTCCTCCTCGTAGTAAGAAGATCCTGATGCTGGGAATGAATGAAGAGCCTAAACCCCATCCCAAAACACAGCAGTTACAGCGGATGATCAGATATACAGCAACACTGTTTGTACAGGTTAGATTTATGAACTGAAAAACTAAAATCATTCTGTGTCAAATCATCACACTTTAAGTTTAAATGGATAAAACAGAGATCTGTAATGCAAAATATGATATTCCTAGTATTAAACTCATGATATGTCCATCTCCAGTCACAATATTGTATATTGGTAACCTGTAAAAGTGTGTTTTTAGCATTGGTCATGCAGGTTCTGTGGATAAAACAGTCAAGTTATTACCACGTGGATCAAGCTGGCCCATCAAGAATTCATGAAGATGTAGCTATTCCACCTAACTTACAGCAGCTCCTTCTAAATGGAGAGATGACAAGTTCAAGTGCCACAAAACTATAAGCAATGCAGAAGCAATTTATCATTATTTCTTTTTGTATTTATCAACTACAGTTTGAGTTTGATCTTCTGTTTTGCAGTACATTTGAAGTAAAATCTGTATTTGACAATGTTTTTTTGTAATGCAGGAGAAACTCCTTGGATTGATGTCTCTACCAACTAAAGAAAAATATGAAGAGATGAAAGAAAAAAGGAAGCAAGACCAGGAGAGAAAGCTACAATTGGAGAAACAGGTAAAGGAAAAAACCTCTCCCATAAATGAGCTAGTGGAGTCCTTGGCAAAAGTCAGTTTTCTATTCAGATTTTTTTTTAAAAAACAAATGCTCACACCCAGAATGATTACTTGTAATTTGTTGGCATTATATCTGATTATTTTTCTGGAGAGCATCCTAAGATTGCAGAAGCAAGTATATAGCTAAAGCCACCTTTGTATATACACAAGCGAAGGTGAGACCGAGATGGAGATGAAGGGTAATTACTCAATTGTAGGTGTAGGTGTCTATGTACAGTATATTGTCCTCATTTATCTTAGATGCCCACCCGTTCCCATTTTTTTTAGGCTCTTCAAGAGGCACAGAACAAGAGAACAGAGGAAAAACCAAGAGACAGGTTGCATGTAGTTGCCAGTACTAATGGTGAAGCTGCACAAATGCAAAAGTCCTCCATGACTAAAGTAGGTGGCTGGCTGCCTTCTTCAGGTGCACCACGCAACTGGGAGAACTCGGACCCTCTCCTCCAGCAGATAGACAACATTCAGTCATTCATCCAACAGGCAAGAGAAGCCAGCAGGGTGGATGAAGTGAACATGTTGGAAGAGAACCTCCGACAGCTGCAGGATGAGTATGACCAACAGCAAACTCTTCTAGCGATGGAGCTTTCCAAAAGAGCAGCTGAAGAGGAAGCCGTGCAGGAAGAGCAGCTGCAGATCCTTCACGAAAGAGAGTGGGAGCGAGAGCAGCAGAAGAAAACATCATTGCAGCACTCAAGAACACATTATTCACATTCCCGGGAGGTAAAGTCCGTCCAGGAAGGTGTTTACGGAAAGCCAACTTTGGGTGTGGGAACTTCAGACTCCACCCAAAACAAGATTAGCCCCTTATCAAAAACACAGTCCTTGCGCGTTTTCCAGCACTGGCCCAATCAAGAGAATATGTCTCCCTTACCCCAATGCGAACGTGAACCACAGCTTGGAGCCAGTGCAGAACAACATAAGAAACCTACTTCTTCCTTAAATCCATTTGAAGATGCTTCTACACCACTAGAAGATGATCCTTCAAATCCCTTTCATGAAGAAATGTCAAAATCAAATGGCAAAAAAGACAATAACCCGTTTGAAGAAGAGGATGAAGACTCCAAAAATGAGGTTACCAGTGTTGGTGCATCAAACCCATTTGAAGATTATGGAAATCCTTTCAGTGAGCCCAGTCAAAATGCTGCTAAACCATTCACTGAGGCAACATCAACTAACCCTTTTGACATGGATGAGGATGCTGTCGATGAAAATATAATTGAAGAGGAACTGCTTCTTCAGCAGATAGACAATATCAGAGCTTACATCTTTGATGCCAAACTCAGTGGACGCATAGATGAGGTGGAACTGCTTTCTGAGAACCTACGAGAACTGCAACGCACTTTGCAAGAACAGAAGCAGAAAAGACGTTGACTTGTTGGAAGGCTAATGGTGTAGGACTCGGTTCTCTTGGTACATAGTTAATATGGGGCTTTACTTATCTGTTGAAATAGTGGGAGCTCTTCAATTCACATTTGTCTGGGAAAGCACAAAACCAACAGCAAAAACACTAATTGTGTGGAACTTTGGTTTAGTATCCAATAGATAATATGATCTCATAGGTCAAGGATTAGTTTGATCAAATAATCCTGCCCAAATTATAAACAAGCAGTAGCCCACTAGAAATGAGATGCACCACCTTAATGGAGAATTTATTTATTTTGGGGAGGGGGTTGCTTCTCAAATAGCCTTTACAGTTTTGTTTAAAGTGTAAATACCTTCAAATTACATTTTGTTCCTCAAATACTGTGTTTTTTGTTTTATGTGTTAAGGTGGTTTGACCAAGTTCAGGGGCTGTCCTTTAGTTCAAGTTGCATGGATGTATGTAAATCAGGCTAAATTAGCTAAGGTAATAGTTGGTGAAACTTGATCCAAAGTGGCAGACTTTGATAAAGACTGATCTAGCACATGGAACATATATACGATATATATATATATATATATATATATATATATATATATATATATATATATATATATTCAGACAACTAGAACTGAAGAACAGTTCTTGAACTCAGGTGAAAGCACCTTTTATGTAGACAAATTATACAAATAAACTGTTTGAGTAATTGTAATGAGGGTCTCTCAGAAAGATTTCAAACACCATATGTAAAAAAAAAAAAAAAAAAAAAACTTATTTTAAATATACTTCTTGAAGCAACACATTTTTTATCAGATACAACTACATTTCAAGATATTTGAACACAGCTTACATTTTTAGCATGTTTCCCTAAATTTAAGCACTTTTTTTTTTTTGCTTTCTGAACTGTCCTGATTTACTGGAAAACCCAGTGCACTAAACACAGTGCAGATGAGAGATGAATGCAGAACCACAGGTGTTGCACGATTGTTTAACATGATTTGTTTTATTGTTACCACTCGTTATATACTTGTATAGTCGTTGGTTGCTAGAGGTTTTTAAAAATGCCTTAATATTATGATAAAAGAAATAGGTTGTTACAACACATTTTATCAGAAGTAAATTCCAGCATTTCAGTCACTGCATTTTTACCAGGATGACATTAAGATCTTTTCTCTTTTTATGATGTACTGGTAATTATTTATAAGAAATCTGGTCTACCCAATGAGCTCCACAAAAAAATATCTCATTTTAATTTGTGTGTAATGTTGCATGATGTAAATAAATTGAACACAGGTTTTTTTTTTCCTTTTCTTCTTAACATAAAACATTCAACTATAGTGTACAACTGTGGCCAAAAGTTTAGCATCACCTACAATTGTAGGATTGAGACTGAATTTAAAAAAAAAAAAAAAAAAATTGTAAGAACATCATGTAATCAAAGAAAATAAAAAAAAATGATATCTCAAGTCTTCTAGAAGCCATAATAGTAGTACAGTATTTCATTAGATTAGATTAGATTTTGAAATGTCACATTTTTCATTTTTGTCAGTTTTTTGTTAAAGCAGCATGTAATTCAATATGTTAACATTACTTTATTTAGCAGGATTCATTTGACTTTATGATGCAAAATGTGTTCATTATATAGGGTGATGCAAAACTTTTGTCCACAGCTGTTTTTTACCGGCCCTGGTAAGCATGATTCAGGGTCTGTAAAACAGTTGTTGAACATTTAACACTAAATAGAACTATTCGGTTCATTTTTATTTTTTCTGCAAAGGTATTAATATTTGTAACAGGTCTCTGCTCTTACATAATATAATATTGTAATTATGTTTAACATTTAAGAACCTGAACCAGATGATGAGAAATAAATAACCTTTATTCTATCTATTCATTGTCTGTAATTTGACCTTTTTTTTTTTTTTTTTTTTTTTTTTTTTTTTTTTTTTAAGAACATTATACGCTATTTGTATATAAAGTTATTTGTCAAGTGTTAATGTCATGAATTGTAGCTTTCAATAATGTTGCCTGTGCTCTACTTATCATCTTGATGGAAACTGCTGGTATACAGTAATAAAAGTGGGTTTTGCTAGTCTGGGTGTGCTACAGAATTTGTTATGTACACTTGGGGTGTGATAGACGGTCAGGAGCTAGGGCTCCTCCCCTCTGCTCTGCCCCTCTCAATCTATCTATCAGACTCCCAATTTAAAACCTTGGTTATGCCGTCCGCCATCTCACTTTTGTTTGATCTTTCATTTCATTGGTCATAGAAAACTTGTCAACAAAAAAACATGCCAGTAAACTGTTACTGTATTTATCCTAACAATGGTTTTACGAATCAGATGGGGAAAAATAAAAAGCATATTAATGAGACAATCTGGAAATGCTGTCTATTTTTATGCATAACCCTCTAAATTTTTAATGGAAAGCTAAATGGCTGTATGCTGGTGTAACATACAGTGTGTAGCTGGAGGTTAGACACGATTGTTATATCAGGCCACAGAAGTGCTTTAAATTTCTGATTATTAAAGTGCTGAAGCGGAAATGATACAAAGTGATTAGAAAATGATTCCGCAGTCAGCTTCTATCAGGGTAGAGATGCCTTCTGGGTGTCAGTGCATCCTGTGTGTTGTTAATGTCCATCTTTTATTGTAATTCACACCTGATTCACAGCTGCTGGTTTAAGTGATTTGCTACTATAGACTCCGAATATGTTCTGCAACCTCTTTCATGTTTCAAAAGCAAGTCAGCTCAGACTCTACGGTCTGTAGTAGCCACTCATCTGACTCGATTCAAGTCATGGATGTTGTACACGGTCCTTTTAAAGCAACCATGACGTAAAAAAAACAACAACAAAAAAATCATTTGTCCACTTAGTTGCCCTTTAACCTTCTGCGAATAAGATGGCTATTATAAACTACAACACTACTTAATTTAAAACAACTTTATTTAAAAATTGAAAAAAAAAAATACACAAACCCTTTTTTTTTAAATAGAAAACATGGAAGCACTGAGATTCTGAGTATTACAACTCTTCAAGTATGTTAATCTGTTTGAGTGAATAAATGGGTTGATTATGGTACAGTGTAGAATTGTATCCCTAGTTTTAATCAGTTTAGCATTTTAAACTATGACAGAAATATAAAGTTAACTCAAGTGACTCAACTGTGAGAACTTGAAATACATTTTTTTTTTTTTCAAAATCATGGAATCTGCTTGTTTATCACAGTAAGATCTGTAGTGCAACTTTAGTTCAAACCATACTTCAGTTTCCATTCTTGGCAAAAAAGGCTGGAAAATGTTCCTTATATACACTCTTCTACTTCAGCTAAATGTTACATGTGTATGTATGTATAAGTATACACACTATTGCGATGTGCCTTGCAAGAAATCTTTTTTTTTCTCTAAATGTAAACAAATTCACTCTTCTTCAAGTTTTATATAACCATCATCTAGGGGGCAATAAGAATCGTTCTAAGTATTCAGATACTGCTTCCCAGTTTTTCCACAGGAAAGCAAAGAAAACCAGTAGAAGGAATGTGCTGAACGTCCTGTTGCGTGTTTTCATGAGGGGGACCATGCAGTTGGCCACAGTGGAGACAAAAACCAGCAGGACAGCCATGACCGCGAGCAGCACATTGATGAGCTTGCCCAGAAGGATGCGGGCAGTGGCGTTCTCCAGCCCCTCCAACTGAACCACCTGCTGCTGCTGCTGCTGCAGCTCCATCTTTGAGATACGTGTCTGACAGGCCTCTAGCGCCTCCTGTGGGATGACAACAGTAGGTGAAAGGGATTTACCAAATTCAAACAAAATGGTACAATATACAACGTGGTAGATTATACAAGGCAAACAAACATTTGAACTTTTTGTAAAAATAATTTAAAATTTACAAGGACGAAAGGGTAGACCTACATTGTTAAAAATGCAATTCAATTCAAAAGCAAGCAAGTTAAATGTCAGTAACGGGCATGAAAACACTGTAGAATAGAAATGTTTTATTTATTCAACTCCTTACTGACAGACATTTTAATCTCATCAGAGGATGTCCAAATTAATATATGTAAATGGATACTTAATGTGTTAAAACATAGAAAGCAGAGAGTAAAGTGATACAGGATTCTAATATGAAATAGGAGTACCAAACTAGAACAAACCTGGAATGCGCAAGGCATGTTAGTGGACTATACTGGGCAGGGTGGGGAGACTATGAAAAAAAAAAATCCAACAGAGGGCTTGTCTGCACAGTCAAGAGTATACAACCTGATCATAACCTCCATTGTACTGTATAATGTGCTTAATAGACTACACTTAACATACAACAAAATCAACCCCAGTCACTATTTTAAAATCCAGGAGAAGAGGATGCAATTCACAATCATCAAACGTAGCTAAATATAATCTGTAACTCTAAGGTACAGGGGACATATGTCTCCCACAAATAAAATGACAGAACATGGTTTACAATGTACTGCCAGGTTGGATCTGGTTGTTCAAATGGTCGGTTTCCTTGCGATACTTGAGTCACTCTCACATGCATTTAAAAAAAGTAACCGTGTGTGCAACAAACACGCTTTGTAGCATTGCAGTTTGCAAGACGTAAGCTGAAAGCTGAACAGCGTTGCTTTAACATACTGAAAGAAAATCAGCAAGATGTTCTGTTGCCATGTAGTTTTTGTTCCCTGACCATACTGACCTGAATGTCACGGGTGCGCTCGTAAGACTGGTAAGCAATCTTCTCTTCCATGCTAGCAAGCTCCTGTTTAAGGTTGTGAATCTCATTCTGATGCAGTTCTGTCAGGTCATTTAACTGTTCTTCTAGCCGTTCACATCTGCAACAAAGTGTGTGGCTGTCATTAATGGGAACAACTGCCAAAAAGGGTTACTGACTAATCAAACAGGTGTGAATTACTAGGACATTATATAGGCAGAGGAAGATAAATACAAGGCAGTGAGGTAAATATTCCTGTGAGTGAAACAGTTAAACTTGTACAAGAGAAAGGAGGAATCAAGTAAAGTAGCAAGTACAAAAGAGAACAGCAAGATGGAAAAAGAAAAGGAGAGGCGTGTAATATTGTAGTAGTTTATCGTACAATCATTTTGGGTGTGCTGGGGGGATTTCCCCCTATGCTGCAGCCAATGCGGGGGATTCCAAAATTTTAGGGGGGAACAACAAAAGAAAAGGCACTTTGCATATAAAAAAAAATATATATATATTTCACTGCATCAGCATTCACACTGGTGTTGCTTTAAAATAACCTGCTTTCAGGAGACCTAGCTGTTCATCACTGTGAGACAGAGCACTCACTCTCCATTGCTTTTGTCATTGCCTGACTTGAAGTTTTTGCTGCAGCAGAAGAAAAAGGTGTTTCTTTTTAACAAGAGCTCCAATGTTTTTTTTTTTTTTTAACTCTTTAGACTCAGCCCTATTTCCGCCTGTTTTTCATTCATTTATGTATGTTTAACTATTGGACAGTTTGTACTGCAAGCATTTAACATTTCAGATGCAAGGCCACAAAATTTTCTTTTATATTACATAAGTTACAACAGGATCAGGCATACTAAAAAAAAAAAAAAAAAAAAAAGTAAAACTGCACTATTGAACCTCAATATGAAATGAACATGGGGGGGGAAGCTGAGCTTCTAAGCTTTCAGTCTAGCTGCTAAAATGATGGAGCAATAGACTCATAACAAAACCTAAAGCTGTGAACTCGGTGACATGATGAGGCTTAACTTTAGGCGATCGTAGTTCCGGCTAGGAGTAGCGCATACACACACTGAATATGTCTTTTGGAAAGCCCAGAGTCTGTACTTTTAAACAAGCCAGGTAGGTGGCTTTTACAGTGCCTGAATAATATACGTGTAACCTTCGATGCGCTGGCGCCCCAAAATGAATAGGGCTGAGTTAAGAGTTAAAGCGAAACTCACCGCTTGCAAAACTGTTTACTTACTGCAGTGTACTGAGTTTCTATAATCCTTATAGAGGCCCAGAATCATGTATGAGAGAATAAAGTCTTGCAGCACTTAAAACATCCAGCATGACTTTTAGTTATTTTAAGCATAACTACTCAGAATGCGGCTCAAAGTGGTTTTGTCACTGACACCCATTTCCGTAGAGATTTTTGTAGCGTTTCAGGCATTCTCAATTGGGTGAAAAATACAGTAGCTTGGTGTCTTAAAATATCTCTGCGGGATTTTCCTGCACTGAAAGTTGCAGATATATGGGAGCAACTTGGAAAATGCACGATTCCCACAATCCTGTGCTGAAATTCAAACCCACCATAAAGTAGATGAGTATGTAATCTCCTGAATCTGCCTTATCTCCACATGTAAATACTGATTTATTTATTTTCTACCTTCTGGAAATGTTTAGGCTACTTGAGGTGCAAGCAGTCAAACCCCTCCATAATGTTCTGGCTATTTTCCTGCATTAATGAAGTAATCAATTCAGTAAGACAGTTACATGTTTATTACTCCTGTAATTTCTCTAGTCAGTTACTTTTCAACAAGCCAATCCCTTCTCCCCATTGTGGGAGAACAGGTCACGTTTACATACGTATGGCCACCTCCACTATATCCACGCCAAGATTGTAAGGAACAGGAAAATTACATAAAAATGTCCCCCAAATACTGCAACCTTATTTTATGGTTTGCGTTTGGCAGAACAACCACACAAAAAGTATAATGGTTGAATTATTTCTCCATATCATAAAGTTCAAATACCCCTGGTAAGAAATTGATTTGTACACCACAAGTGTCAAATACTGTTGACTTGAATTGAACACAATTGCAAGAAGCAAGTAGGGACCTTTATGGTAGAATATTATTCAGACAACAGGCCCTGCAGAGGTAAACTGAGTGAAGCCTCCATTATCTAATGTACAGAATTACAATTACCTGTAGCGCTCCTCCTGTAGTGCTTGCATTATAAGAGTGTAGTCTCTCTGGTAGTGAGTTTTTAAGTTTTTAAAAGATTCCTCCAGTCTATCTTGGATGTCCCGGATATCTTGAATCTCGTGAAAAAGAGTTTCAAACCCTGAGCTTTGCCTGTCCAGTGTGTTTGTTTTGGAGCTGGGGGGTCCCCCGGGGGCCCCTGCAGTGCTGTTGGCCTCCGCGGAGCCCGAGGTGGCACTTGAGCAGTCGTCTTCACTACCATATTTAAGACTGGATTGCAGGTTGCTGCAGAGGCTCAGAGTATTGGTCCCATCCTCACACTGAGACTCGTCTGAGTCCTTCAGGCCGGAGATATTGTTGCGGATGAGTGATGCAATCTCCCTTGGCTTGGAGACCACCGCCCCAGCTGCTGAGTGTGTGGCCTGGGAGATACTGGACAGCCCCCCCTTAACGCTGTCCACCACGCCCTCGCTGAACCCAGTCACCTTGGCTCCAACGCCCTTCAGGCCCTGGTGCATGTCCCGCAACACATCCTTGGGCTGCCGGGGGATGCCGTTGTGTTCGATTTCGCGCAGCTTCCGATGGTAGTGTTCAAGCTTCCGCTGCAGTTGCTGGATGGTTTGGGCCGATTTCTGATTCTTCTTCTCAAACACCTGCTTGATGCGAGCGCTTTGCTGCTTGTCTGCATTGGTGGCCAGCTTCAGGTACTCTGCCACGTTGTCGTCACGGGCAGTCTGCTCGATCTTTATCTGCTCAGTCAGCTTGAGGACCTTCTGCTGCAGGTGAGTGATAGCCAGTTTTGTTCGCTGGGGGTCCGGAGTGCTGTCCACTCCATCCACGCTGATGTTGCCATCGATGCTACAGGCTACAGCGTTGGATGTCTGTGCTAGGCTGCTCACCTCCAAGCGTTCGATCTATTCAAGGAGGAAAATAAATGTTTTAGATATTGAGCTGTTTGAGGGCCACATTTTTAACTTGTTGCATCAAACCTAAAACCTAACTGGACAATAAATAAAGGGAGAATCCCCCGTATACCCAAAACACATGTATTGGGTCCCTTGGTATCAAAAGAAACCCAAAATGCAACTGAAAGAAAGATTATGCATTACCTCACAACAAAGCCAAATATTTTGCAATATTTTTTGCATTTATTCTGTAATAGGAGAAGATGTTTCTGGAAAACAGGAATTACCATCTTTAACAATGTTTTAATCAGTAACTGTTGCTTTACTGTGTGACAGTTGATCTCAACTGATAAATACATGTATTTAATTTCACAGGTGTATCATTGTGTCATGAGGTAATTAACTTTCACCATCCAGAATTTCAGGAGATACTCAAGATTCAATGAAATGTGCTATATCAATGGCATCATTGAGAATATAGTCCTTGCACTGTTATTTTGATGACAATGTATCCTGGATATATTTTCACTTTGTAACATCAAACAAAATGGAGAAAAAATATGAACCTTTATTGCTCAATACAAAGCAAAACTGAGAACAGTCTCTGCCTTAATATGTGTAATCAGCTTGGCTCAAATACTTATGAGCAATTCCAAAAAAATAATTAAGAAAAAAAAAAAAATTACACTGGATAAGTTATAAACATGAATAGAGAAATACAATACTTCTGGAAATGCAAACGCATGAGTATTAAGATGCATTATCACAACATTTCGTCAAAACAAAATTATATCATTCCATACCATTGCTGTCATCTCTCTGTCAAGTAATTTAAAAAAAATTCCATTGTTTTTGTTTCTTTTTAATACTTTATGTATTTCAGATTGGTTCGATAACAAAGTGAAGTCAATATCTGCACATTTATCTTATTTCTTTGAAATTAATGCATGTATTATTAGCTTGCATTTTTTTTAAACAGTATTGTACAAGTGATTAATATGAACTATGCTTGGACATCAAATGGTTTTCATATATAAAATTGCAATGTGTAAGAAATGCACTAATTTAAAATGGCACTTGCAAAAGAACATGCATTTCACGTAATTCCTTAAAAAATACTTTGCATTATAACATTTTTATATTGAAACTTCTATTGATAGTGGAGTATTAGAGGAATACGTTACCTTCTGCATTTGCACAATATTTCATTTTGTATCCGATTATTATCCCACGATGACACGCTTATATTTTTTGAAGTGACCAGCATATTGTACCGGTTTCTGAGTCACTAGAAATGGCCACTAGGGTTCGACACGTCATATCTCCCTCCTGAAACAATTAGTTTGAGATTTTTCATGGTGTTTTAGTCTTTGACAGTCGTCTACCTAGAGGAAGGATTACACTTCAAAACAATATAGTAGAACGTGCCTAGTGGTTTGAAAGTAATTCTTGGTGCCGAGCAATGACTGCGAATGTATTTTCTGATGATTAATTCATAAATAAAAAAACTAAACATGTAAAATTTTAACCACATTTTAAAATCCAGGAAAAATATGATTTTAGAGGCAGGACTAATAGATGTTATCAGACTTTTTCGTATTTTAGTAGTTAGCTGGGTAATGGTGGATTTTAATTATTTTACAATGGTCAGTAACCTGGAGTGCTTTCAGGAGAGGTAGTGTGTGGCAGATGCCTTGTGCTCATTGAGTGAGGAGGGAGAGCTGCTGTTTAACTTCTAGTTTTAATTGTATTTGGTTTTATTGTTTTTACTTTGGGTTTAATCTGTTTTTACAGGAAAAGCACTGTTTAGATGTTTTTAATATAGTTTTTTGGTTTTATTTACCTTTTATTTGGTTAAAATCTGTTTTTAAAGGAGAACGTTATGTTTTTTAGGATTTTATGCTGTTGCCTGGGGAGGTTTCCCTGGAGCCAGCAAGTATCTTAACTGTGTTGTGTTTTACATTTTTGTTATTGAATGGATTTTAATTGCAATGATTTCATAAAGAACCTTAAGAGTCAAAAAAGTCTCTCTCTCTCGCTGTGGGTTTCCTCGCACAATGGGCGTTATTCTACAGAGCCTGGGCCAATGGAGTGACATTACACCACCCATAATATGCACAGAGTTCTACCTTAAAACTAGAGTCTCTCCTCCCCCTTCCCTCGTTTTGTTCAGTAACTTGTCTCAATCAAGAGCGTCAGTACTTTACGAGTAACAGGCGTAAACAAAGCTGTAAAACGATTCATCAATCAAGTGTTTACGATTTCACAGCAAACATCATATTAAAATACAGAGTTATACAGCTAAAAGTTCTGCATCACCAGAAAAATAAAAATAAATCGACATTTCGAAATTATCACGAATACTGTACTATTATTAAGGCTTGTGCTAGCTTTTTGTAGTTTCTTTGACTACATAATGTTAAACAACAAAAAAAAAAAAAAAAACTATATATATATATATATATTTTAAATAATGTGTCAATGCTAACATTCTGGTGATGCAAAACTTATTGGTCATAGCTGAATGCTGAAGCCATTATATCGACATTACTGACAGTAAAGTTGATTCTTGTCAGGGTTGCACTCTACGAATGCCTGTACTGTACCAGCAAGTCAAAACTGAAACTACAATAAATGAGAATTAGAAATGGCCGTTTCTAAAGACTGCCTGCACATAAACCCAGATTATGACTCAATAACCTCTCATCAAATTTCCTCACCATTGGGCCAAGTTGTTCACAAGATAAAAATGTAAACTGACATAGGTACAGTCATTAAAGAATAAAACAGTCAGCCAGACAGACTCTGTATACCTTTAGATTATTATACACTCAATAATTTGTGCAAAAGAAGTTTCATTACAGTAAGAAAATTATTGTATATAAATTAATAAAAAAAAAAAAATTGACAAAAATACATACAGCAACACCTGTTTTGAAACATTATATTAGTTCAAAATCCTCCCACTACCTTTCATTACAAAATTGTCAATTAAAATCTATCAATCTACCAGATAGACAAACACATACGTGTTTATTTCCATTATGTTTTGAATATATAAAATACAAACTGTTCAGTACATACTGCAGACTGTGTAAAATCTGCAGCTGCAGTAACTGTCCTGAACCTGTAAGCTGCAGCTCACCTCTGAGTAGTCCCAAATCTGTTTTTCACAGCAAGTACATGTGAAGCAAGAAGAGCACATAAACATTCCTGCTGCTGCTGCATGGCCCCTGCATCTCCTGGCCCTCGAGGTGCCTGTCACCACTCAGCTCCCACTGTCCTCTCTGGCTCCTGACAGAGCTGCTGGATCCACGCAACAGCCTACAGCGCCGAGCTGAGCCATCACTGTGGCTTTGCCAAGCGAGCAGCTCACAGCCGACGACTCAAATGCAATGCTGCTGTGCTTGGAGTGCAATGTGGGGGCTGCCCGGTTGTGGGAAACAACCAGGTCTCACGCACAAACACCTACATGTTATGAAGGATAATTCAGTTCTGAAAAAAATGCCTGCATGGACATCTTGTTAACCTCTGTATAGAAATGTTATACATGCCTTGTTTTATATTTTCTGGCTTTTGAAGACACAGCTCCAGGTATTTCACTTGGTTTGTTATTTTAATAGTTGCTTAGAGTGTTCAAGCAAAAATATCAGATGCATGCTCCTAGATTTACTGTAATTCTATACATTCCCCATTTCATTAAAATACTACATAGGTGTTTATTTTAAAATCTTGGTGAGAGAATTTTTTTATAAGAACAAATCTGCTTCTTCGGTTTTATATTTTACCTTCAACGTATGCTTGAAATGTGATTTACCTTTTTAAATTACAGAGCTTTTAACACTAAATTACATCAGTTTACATTAAGTTTTACCTCTATCATCTACAGTGCTGTATGTAAAACAATACACTATCTTACTAAACAGTAAGTAATTAGTATACTGTTTGATTGTGAAACAGTTCAATGAAATTCTTCACAGTAAACTAACTCCCATCTGTGTTTAAATTAAACTCTTTCAAAGACACTCCCCACCCAATGCAATGATGAAACCCTTACACCACACTGATGTATTCACAAGGAGTCTAATAAAACAGCAGGAATAAATCTCACATTCATGGTAAACTAAGTACATTAAGCGTCCTTACATTTACATAAATATTTACATAAAGCCACATTTTACTTAAATTGTTTCATAAAAATAATACATTCTTGCAACAATACCTTAGATTTTAGATCTAAAAAATTTATATAAATATTATATATATATATATATATATATATATAGATATATATATATATATTATATATATATATATATACTATACAGCTACACAACATGAAAATGAAACTGTGCATTATTAACAGTGTAAATCCATCTGTAAAAGGGTCTATTGTAAAGACTTTAGTAGGCTACGGAAACCTGGAAAATTAGACTGTCTTTAAAAATTTTAATATAATATTAACATAAAAATACAAAATCTCCTTAATGGTTAACATAGAACAATGATTTATGCATTGCACATTATGCTTGTATAAGGGTGAGTGCACTTAAAGAATATAATTTTAAGATTTATAACAATGCAGCTTAAGACTTCAAGGCCACTACTAAATACATTAGTGTGCATACCAGATTCAGAATGGCTTCCATGAGCAAGGCTCACTTTGCTTGCACTCCATTCACAAAGGCTGCTGACTGTCCTTCCTCTCTGGGTCCTGTGAATCAGGGGTCATGGCTTTCACAGTACAACACACCAAACATGGCTTTAGAGAACATCCGCCCCAGCAAGCCCTATAATGCTGCCTAATGCAGCCACTGTCCATATAAACCAGTTGCATCGCAGACTTCTGTATGTTATTCCCAATAGCTGCTCACGTCAGTATAGTAATTGCCTTGTCGTTCGTGCTGCGACAGTAATATGACATCTCAAGGTTTTTAAGAGAACATCATGCATAATATCCAGATTCTCTGGCTTAAGAATCAAAATGCAGAAATAATTTTTCTTCAGAATAAGCATTTGTATTAAGTGATCTCAAAGTGAATAAAGTCCCTTTGGAAAAAATTGAACTAAATGTAGGCGTTTGTTTAAGAAAATGAGGAAATTAACTATCACAGTGAAAAACAACAAAAAAACCCATACTGGGTGAGGCGGTCTGTTCACACAGATACGTTCTTCAGTATCTATCGCCTGCTGTCTCCAGTCATTTTAGCTCCAATAAGAGGTCTTTGTTCACACTGTGGTGTGCTGAATTAGGCGACGCTGCTTCACAGAATGAAAATACGAAAGAGAAAGTTCACAAGGTTTCTTTATCTTAAACCCCCTTGGAGATTAGAGGTTCATATGACTTTACTAACAAGAGAGTGTTATTTTTCTACAGCTCACAACCAATTAGTGTGTAAAGGGGGCAGGGAGCCCAACTGCTAAAAGCACTACATAACCAACCAAGAAAAAAACACTGATGAGGAGCTGAAGCAATGGAAGCTGAGAAAAGTGATGGTTTACCTCTGAGTCAAGCTGCTGGCAAAACTTCAAAACTAATTGTAAATAATCAACAAGGCTACGATTATTATTTTATTTATTTCTCAATTGTTTGAAACCAGCAATTGTATGTATTAGAATATGTATCATAAACTGCTGTGCATTTATTTTGTGTAAAATAAATAAATAAATAAATAAAATAAATTTAGAAAATAAACAATTCTACAAAACCCCCAAAAAAAAAAAAAAAAAAAAAAAAAAAAAAACTTTGAGGACACTGAACAAATTAATGAATTATTTTAACGTGTGAATACATATGGACAACAAAATCAACTGTAGCAAGATTTTTTTTTTTTTTTTTTTTTTTTTTTTTTATTATCTGTATGTGTAAAACTGAATCTTTTCAGCATGGAACAAAGAATTAGGAAAGACATGATTGAAGTCTTGAAGTCTTTCAAATCTTATAAGGTGCTGTTAGTTAACCCTAACAAATACATTAAGCCCAGTATAGAAAACTATACAAGTGCAGTAGCCAACAGAGACAAAAAATAACTTGTCAATTATAAAATCAATTTGCTCTTAAAATTGAAATGGATCGCGCCCGGCTGTGGCATTCTGGTGTTTAATTTTACTACCAAAACTATCACACCTTTCAGTGCTTTTTTTTATTATTACAGTATACAGGGCGATAAATATTTTTTAAAAATGATATATTTTCATGCACTTACAGCTTTAGTTCAACAATGTGTGAGGTATGTAGCATCTTATTTATTTGCTGTACTTATTTATTTTGTGAATTTAGTACATATTTTATGAAAATTGAATTATGAGTACAGCCAGCTAAATTTGCCTAAAACAGTTTGAAGATTGTAATTATTAATTTAAAAAACATACATTTACTCTGTGCAAATGCTGAAGTTTAGAAACGTTTTTCAAAACAAGTGAAGAGCAGTTTCAAAGATATATCTGGGGTAAGTACTGACATACGTCTTATGACACCCTCAATACTCCTTCAAAGAAGGATCCAGTTCAGGTGGTTTCACAGAAAACAAAAGATTAGAACTCATCTTAGAGAACGTGACAAGCCCGATAAAGTTTTCTGACAACTGGATGAGGATTTATCAAGATATTGGTATTTAAACAACGCTCTAGGTCATTTTAGCCAATCGGAGCACAGAAAGCCATTCAACAGCACAAATCTGACTCAAACCATGTAAACATACCCTCAGCTATACACTTTTACAGCTAAACATGTAGTTATACTACAGCCATAGATAAAAATTGCATCACAGTTATCTATTACAGTATCAATTGGGTAAGAGGCAAAAAATACTGAATGCTTAGCACCAGAAATCAGAAAGCATTTTTGTTTTGTAGGAAGACCAAAGCTGTTGCATTCAAAATACTGTGCAAAATTGTAATGTTGTGCACTTTTATAAATTTGTCATGGCTATACTGTATATGAATGTCCTCAAACATCACTGCTTGGCAGTGAGCCGTATACCGTGTCAGTACCTTTCATAAATAAAGAAAATCATGTACAATATTTCTAGGTTAAGCAGTTATTTCTGTCTTTCTAATGGTGGAGGTGATTAGATACAATAGCATATTCTTAGGATGTAAAAACCATCATCGTTCAAATTAAAGATTTATACAGATACCCCAATGGTTTTAAGGTGGTATAGAAATAGCTACAGCATGCAATAACATTCATAAAAGAGAATGTTACTCACAAGACAGAGATTCGGCTGCTTAAGGCTAGGCTAGCAGGCAATGGCACCTGTCCATTTCTATTTGTTTTGCTGCATTGGAGCTGTGCTTGCTGTCAATAGAATATGACATCTCAAAAGCAACTGCAGGAACCATTCTGAAGAACCCAGTAAAATTCAATTTTGCAGTTAGACTTGGGGGTCTACTGGGACCGGATCCAGACGCACTGTATCTCATTAACAGAATGTGGCAGTTCAAGAGACGAAAGGAGCAGCTTGGCCAGTACAATGGAAGAGACTGTACACTGTGATCCCAACATGCCAGTCTGCACAGCTGTAGAGTAAACTCAATTGGTCATCTAGAATTTGATATGTAAAATACATACAACACAATCTGCTCTATTTGCAATGAGTTACTTAAAGATTTATTTATTTATTTATTTATTTTTTAAAAGTCTGATTTCATAGATTAATTCACCTTTGATATTTATGATTCTGTAGCATTTGGATGAAAGTCGTCCCCAGGGTTGACTATGGACTGAGTAATGTTTTGAACAATATAATAAGAAAAGTGTTCTTTCTGTTTCCTTGTTTTGGCTAACTCTAGATATTTATTGTATGGTATAATTTAAATAAATTAAATCAAACCTACAGTATATACATTTTACTTATACCTATCGGAAATGATAAAAAAAAAAAACACCTATACATTTTCACAAAAAACTCAAGTTTAAAGCAAGAGATGCTGAAATGCCCAGTGCCGTCATTCCTTACCAATAGATATGCTAGACATTGACCTTGATCACATTTTGTCTAACTATATTTGTATTATGGAGGGATTGAATGGAGGGACTGAAATGCCATGCTGATTGAAATGCCATGTTAAATCAACCAAATATGTCAGTAATATACATACATATCCCCACAGCTGTCTATACTAAATTAAGAGCTGTCAGATGAAATGCTGTCAGTGTAATGAAAAGGTAGATGACCTAAATCTACCGAATGTACATTGGTATCAATTAAAAGGTTTAATTTAGCATTGTATACAGTAGGTGGCACCAAAACCCCTTTGTAAAGCTCAGACTGCATTCTGTCTGGCTGTGCAGATTGCTGAAGTACATTCCACCTTCTTGGATCAGTTGCTGAACAGCCTCTGTAAACCTTGTCTTCACACAGCTTCCTCCTTAACCTTCTAATAAGCATAGCTACTTAAGCTAGTTCTTTTTTTTAATTTCCAGTTTCTTAGACAGTCATTTAGAAATGAGCTATTCATATGTAAATACATTGTTTCATAAACATAGAAGCAGATCAATTATGTCACAATATGCTGTTGAAGATTAATAAAACACCTTTTATGTATACATCCATTGTCACTGTCATATTATTCTTCGTAACTGATCAGTTGAGTTAAATTTACGTATTTCACGGACAGTTGCTCCTGCTTTCGTTGTTGTGCTTTTGTCACATTCGTGCATCCTATGGTCCTGTATTTCCCCGCTATATATGTTTTTTGTAGTGAAAGTACACACTAGCGCTGTCAGTTAAACCTCAAAATAGCAATCGATTAATTGGGCACACAAAGTATAATCATTCTAGTAAATATCAATGATTGTACCATACACTGTACGTTATCATTTTAATATCATTGCAGGTCAGTAAAAGCGTGCGCACAGCAACTGAATGTGTGGGGTAATTACGCCTGGGTAGCGTCAAGAGAAAAAGAAAACACAACATTCGCAACAAGCCTAGGAGTTTTAACATAGTAAGGGGAGTGTTACTAAAACATGTATTCCAAACAGATTACTGTCCTTTGGAATGTAAGCTATATAAACTAGAAACAAGTTTACAATTTTTTTTTTATTTTTTTTATTTTTTTAATTCAGTAACAGCTGCATCATCACACATTGCATTTTGTTAATACTGTACCACCTAACTTATTATCTGTGAAACACAATGCAGAAATCCCGGCCTAAAACATTTTTTTTTTGGTTTTTTCACATTGAATACACAGAGGGGCATACTTACGAAGAATTTTCAAAACTGATTCGCTGGTAGGATGGGACCAGCAAATCAGATGCTAGTTAACACAAGCAGGAAAACAAGAGCACACCCACTGTTTGTCTGGTAGAAATACTGTAAATAGCAAGGTAGGGCGTTCATAGCAGCCCTGGTACACCCCGATGATTTTACCCTTATTTGGAGACAAAAGCATCTGATTATTGAACAATTAAAAAATGTTAACGATACGATTATTGTGAATATTCGTAATCACGACATACCATACTACCGAAAAATCGTTTCATCCCTATTTGGGAAATATCTTGAAACTATCATCAGCCGAAATATATTTAGCTTTTTCTGTTGTCCAAGAATACTATTTTACCTCCAATGCTGAAAACTCGATTTTAGCAATCTAAATTAAAACTATGCAGGACCAACTTTTGTGCCACCCCCTACTGCACAGTACAGGTCACAGAAAAGCAGTAAAGACACACTGATAGGCTGATTAAAACTTTGTTGTCATTTGAATAGTAAACAACAACGTTAAACTCTTCTGAGAATTTTTTTTGCAAATGTTATTTGTGAACGTTTTTTGTTTGTTTTTTTACTTAAGTGCAATGCACACAGGATGGTGAAAGAATACTACAAAGGAAGATACGTAGTTTGTGTCGCTTGTGTTTTGCAGTAGTTCATTTAAACGATGTTTTCTTTTTTTTTTCTCTCCGTACTTGTTCATATGCACTGGCCCCTAAAAGAGGTGAATTTCGCGGTGACCCCTTAATTTCACGATTTCTGCGAAATCGCAATTTAGGTAGACCTAGTCATAACCGTCCTTATAGACACAGTTCTCCAATAAGGACCTTTGGGGCTCATAACGAATAACGGTTTATGCTGGTAAGGCGGCTCGTGGACTCAGCATTGTTCAGCACTGTCACATAGGTAGTGTTAATGCAGATGGTCTAAAACACACACTACATTGAATGCAAGTTGTAACATTAAGTGGCAAAGAATGAAACTTGCACAATAAAGTGGTTTCATGATGTCTCAAAGAAGAACTCGAGACGACTCAAAACAGGTATGTGATGTATTATTGGGCACTCCTAAAAAGTAAACGGAAAAGTTCAAGCTCTGAGTTAAAGTCATTTTTAAAGGTGCTACATAAGACAACAACAACTGCATCTAACTGCTTACACTCCAGACTTAGACCAGAAAAATAAAACATTGTGCTACTCTGTTAAAATGTGTAATATAATGGTTGATGTGACCCCTGACAACATGCAGTTCAGGGGTAGGGGGCTATTTTGCTGTTTCCATGGCCATGGCATATTGGGTTAAGAAGGACATGTTATGTGAATGAGAATGTAAAGGAATGCTGTGACACAGAACTGTACTGAAATGCTGGGAATTAGCTCTCATAAGCTGTTCTTTTCTTACCAGGGAATCAAAAGGGGATCAAGCATGTTCCAAAGCTTTGTCTGCAGTCAAAAGGGGCAATTGCATAACCAAACTAAGCAAATCTAGCTAAGCATTTGTTTTATGCAACTTTGTTTTCATAACAATACTGCTGATCTTCTTAGGTGCAGATTAGGGCATGGATCAGCTCTAGAACACCACATTTTTGTTTGTTTTGGTAACATGGGAAAATAAAAGGTTTCATTGCAGAGTGCATAATCCTCACAAGTTTAAACTATAATCAAAAAACTTAATTTAGGACACAGGCAGCTCATAATGTGGACATGTGTAGTACTGTATGTGCAACCTATAAGCACTATTTAGCAATGATTTAGTGTTGTGTGGGTATCTGTGGATGGCATCCACATTTTTTTTTTAAACTTCAGCATTTTTTTAGTATCTTGCTAAGTAAGAAAGTTGATAAAAAAGCAAGTTGCTAAATCATAAGGTTACCAATGTAATCAACATTATATGAAAATAAATAGCAGTGATTAACCCATGAACTACTGCTGGGAAATTACTGGAATTGACCTGGCAATGAGAACAAAGAGCCCAATGTAAAAGACTTAGCTTAGACTTAGAAAAATGCCAATTCATGCAATAAACAGAGCAGATTCAATTTAGTTTTTGATTGTGCCAATCCAGTCACAATACTTATTTCTCCTCATGCTCTCCAATCACTGCATGTATATTTTCCTAGAGACCGTGTAGTCGAGCCTGAACCCATACTAAAACACTGAGGAACTGTAACAAACTGAGGCTGCAGTCTGTCTCTAAAAAACTGCAGATATTATTACAGTGGAGAAGAAAAAACAGTAACAATATTAAAGCTACTATAATTGAATTGGTCTCACCCCATCCTAAAGGTATGTACACATTAGCACAATGAACTAAACTATTTTACCAGGTTCCTTGCGATTATTTTTAAATACAATTTGGCAGCTACATCACACTATTAGTGCTCAGTTCTGTTTTGGGTTAACTTATCCGAAATTTGTCACTGACAATATCTGTAACATACTTTTCAAATGCTTTAATTCAGTGAATTTGCTTTGTTTCTAAAATGCACAAGGTCATTCGTTACAGCACAGGAAAAACTAAACAATAGATTGCATTGCGAAATAATGAAGCAGGGGTTGATGTTAGCAGTAAAGCACAAAACCAAACCTTGGTGTGGCTGATTGAACTCATTGCATGTAGTAGTTAGAGAAAATGACTACACACTGATCCTCAACCAATGTTCCTCCTGGCAGGGTCTACCAAATAAAGGACTCCTTGGGAAATCCAGTAGGAGGGTCCCAGTAGAACCTACAGCATCAGGAATTCTGGGTCTCAAAAATGTCTCAAATGAAGTCAAAGTTGACATGATTTTTTATTTATTTTTTAATAACAGGTACAAACTAGCTCTTTGTGTATGGTGATTAAATGCACTTTCTATGAAAATAACTTCCAGACTCTAATGCACAAAGCATCAGTAGAAGCATGCTGATCCTGTGAATCCATTGCCTGCACACTGTAGAAGTCCATTGCTGGACAATTCTATTAGTCACTCTGTATTTCTGTGAAGGAAATGGATATGTTCCTGCAGTCTGAAGCTCAGAGAAGCTCTGCAATGCTCAAAGTGCACAGCGAGGGGAGCAGAGGGTCATGGTAGATGGAGCAGGGAAGAAGGAAGAAGTTAGAGCTGCTCAGCCAATAAATCACTTTGTAACCCTGGGGCAATTCAGATGATTTTTTTGTGCTTGCAAGTCATTTCAAGCAGAAACTAAACTGGAATAATTTACTTAAAGGAAAAGCATAAAAATATAAAACAAATTAATTTTGCTTTGCTAAAAGTGTTACCTACAAACCAACAGGCACTAGCCGTAGGTGTCTGCAACAATGAAACAACCCATATACAAAAATGATATTTCACAGACACAGCTACAAAGCCTTGATACATTTATGGGTGAGCAGGTGTTAGTCTGCGATTCAGTATGTAAACAATTTAAATAGAATACAGTATTTATACACAACAGGAAACAAGATATGTCTGCAAAGGTGTGTGAGATGTGGTACAGTGAAAATAGGGTATCGAGTCATCTGAATAAGCAGCGCCAAAGAACAGGAAGTATCACAGGTCATAAAGCCGCATTGAAGGCACAGCCGACTGCAACTTCCTTCCGAGATATCACATCCTAGACTCTCGTTCCACACAGAAATATACACATAAATATGTCAGCCAGTGAAAACAATTCATGTTATTTGTCTTGCTGTAAACACCACAGTGATTTTTACACCAGTTTTACTTACATTATTTTCCCATCCTTCCACAACTACAGTAGGATTCACTGTTAGGAACCCATTACCTTTGGGTTCATTGTTTTAACTGACTTGGGCTTCAGACTAAAATTCCTTTGCTTTGGGTGACCATTTAATTGAAATTGACAAGATTTACATTTTCATTTAAAAATTAAATTTTTGAATGCAATTCACTTATGATTATCAGCTTATATAAGTACATGTATCATATAATGAAATATTAAGTGTTTATAGACAAGTTTATACAGTTAAAAACATAGATAATCATGAAAAACCTGGTTTCAAGCAGGTGTACTCAAACTTTTGACTGGTACTGTATATTTAGATATCAAATCTTCATAATCTTTTTTTTTGGTTTAAAACAACTTATTTGTATAAAAAGAAGGTGACACAGTTCAGTAATTTCCACATCAAGATAAAGAGACATTTGCTCTAATTATTTTAAATGGCTCACTTGTTGTTAAGGACACACTGAATTATTGCACCTTTCATTTATAAACAGGACCGCATCTGTTGCTGGATAAGCTATTTCCATGAGGACAGCACAATACAGCCCAGCATACATTAGGTGTTCTCAATTAAACAAGGCTACAGAAAGCATCCAATGTGCAATCTGTTTACTGAGGCAATGGCCCCAGTTAATAATGAACTTGTTCTGAGAATGCGCAAACATGGAGGTCTTTCGTGTTTAAAAGGCAGTGGATGCTTTTCAATCCTCCTATCCATTTCCATTGTAACTAATATAATTTTTTTTTTTAGTTTGTTAACAGTGAAAGCTTAAGTTAGTGGTGAGTGTATGGAATAGGTTACCAAGGATCCTTTAAGATACAGAATGACAATGTTCTGGGACCAATTAAATTAGTTTTAGTAATAACAATGTGTTCCATGGTTAACAATATAAATTAAATCCTTGTACCAATAAAAAACAGTTAACCCAGCAACTGGGAGCTCCTGTATGGGCTTTTGAGACAGGTTTGCAATCTAATATTCTACAGAGGGTTACAAACTACTGTTACAACAATGGAATAGCGGGCAGTCACTGATTAAATCTGTGTTCTGATGACAATGTAAAATGGGACTCCAGCTACCCACAAGCTCTGTACAGTGCACTTATTGTCCAAAGAGATTATGTTGTAATTGTGCCAAGTGTGTGTGGTGGTGGTGGGGGCATGTCAGTATCAACACCAATTCTAAACCAGCTTTCATGATAAATAAGGGCTTGCTTAAAGCAAGATTGTAACATAACTAAAGTAGGACGTGCAGTGAAAAACAAAACAGATAAAACTGAATGGAACAGAACAAGAAGGGAGCCCAACGATTCAACATCAGCTGCGGTTTCATCACTATGTTTCATCAATAAGTCCTTTAGTCTTTACCATGATCAGAACATTAGCTTGAAAGTAGAAATACTACCTGGGCAATATTTGCCATCAATATGCTAGATAAAAAGTTAGAAGTTCAGTTACAGTAACAGTAACATGACAGATCCGTTTCTTGTAGAGAACTCATTTGCACAATTGGATTACTTTTGATCTCTGTTCTGCATGCATACAAATCACATTGAGTCTGTTTTAAAGCACAGCTGCTAACCACATTTCTTTGTCACAAACCAAAGCATTAAATATATACAGTACAGAGTTAGTAAAAGCAATGGTTAATTGATTAACATCTGCCTCTCTCTAATACAATCAGAGTTTACATGATCGTGAAACTTTTCTAAAAGGTGGGGATGAATGGCAGTGTTCCAGTTTCCACAGGGTACAAAGTGAAAAACAAGGACCAATTGGGTTTTATGGAAGAGCAACATGAATGCACGGACCAAAGGGTGGTGACAGCTCTATAAGTCTGACAGCCCTAAAGATATCTGTAAACCTGAGTTAAATGGTAAAAAAAAAAAAAAAAAAAGAAATAAACCACGCCACACTGTTTTCCCATGAAATGTAACATGGGTTCTGGATGTATGCAACATTCCCTAATTAAGCTAATCAAAACGCAGACATACAAGTTTAAAAAAACAAACACAAAAAAACAATAACATTATTGCTGTACAGAGACCAACACCACACCAAAAGCACAATTTATTGTTTTTTAAAATTTGTGTTTAGCCCCAAACAAAGATGAATGCAGTAATCTGTACTTTACGTTATTTGCAATAATATTGTATAGCCTAAACTGTTACCAGTACTATATTTTAAGCTCATTAACAAAAGTAGTAAAAGGTATTATTGTATCATTTGTTTTAACTTTTTATTTTTTTGCTGTGTTAAATCAAGGTCATATTGGTGATAGATATTTTACAGTCTATTAGATTAACTAGGATTTACAGATACACACAACATCTGACAATTCATTTGGTAGATAAACAGTAACACCTACTTCTTAAGATTGCCACATACCCTTGAAGAAGAGTCTTGAAAGCTAATGTTTGTATATCACAGTTAACTGAAAAAACAACACTAGCTCTTCAAATCTATTGCTATTGTTTTATTTAAATAACTCTTCTTTATTCACCTTATGCCCTATAGAATCCATGCAATGCATGTCTTATGCCAGCAGTCAGATTTGCAGAAACGCTGGCTTTTATTAAGAATCGAAAGAAACGTATCACTATTATAACACATTTATTTTAAAGGTTTATATATGATGGACATTGATGAAATGTTTTAGGTTTCTTTTTAATCACTCAATCATTCATGCTTGACCATGACACGCTTGAGTGACTATGACTGAAGCATATGCACTTAATCACCTAATTAGTGAGACACTGGATATGGAATGATTTCAGCTGTTGAATTGCAAGCTTGAATAAAAGCAATAAAGAAAATCACAGAAAAACACAAAAACAATATGCCACGTCTGTCAAGAGAGCAGCACCTTTGTGCAATTGGCATGTTGGAGGGTGGACGAGGGCAGCGTACTGTGGCTCACCATCTTGGGTGATCACAACCAACAAGTACAAACCTGGCGAGACGGTACAATTACATCAAGTGAATTTTATCCAAATATAAAAGTGCTAGGTTTCTTTTGATGCTCAAATATAAGTGATACGTTTCTTTTGATGCTGTGTATATGGGGATTGATGGGAGTTGACCGGCCTTGACAAAGCAATGCAACACTATTTCAGCATGCGGTGGAAGCTCTGGATGAAACAGGTAGCTCAGCATGCTTTCTTTTTGTTAAAATGAAGGGATGAAAGGCAGATAAAACTAAATAAAATTATTTAATGACGTAAATAAAAAATAATAATGTCGGGATTAAATACATGCTGTTAGAGTATTGCAGTAAACAAGGCAAGGCTGAAGTTGTGAACTAAACGACTTATTGGGGTTTCTCAAAGAATACACATCACTTGTCATGTATACACTCAAAGCAAGTCAGAAAGGTGCAACTTTTGCGAAAAGAGTCCCACCTTCCTTCTACTGTATTTATTCATAGATAAGGTTGGGAATCGCAAGTCTAAGATGCAAACCCACCTAACCCTGGCTAAGACTAGTTTCCTGTCTTGGTCTGACCTAAATAGCCTGTTTTTTATAGATTCAGTCATCTCTGTAGAACTATTGCATAATGAATACCAATTAAGGGATACCAACATACTTGGTTAATCCCTGCAAATGTTGCTGAACTGGATCTAGAATACACACTTTAAATCGCTAGGTACACAAGTATGCATTGAATCACAAGATTATCATTAGCTCACTGCTGCAAAAACATGCAAAACCTTGCCAGCAAACAAAAACCATAAACCAGATGCCTACAAATCACTCACTGTCTTTACTAACTCAGTGTTTGTTTTATATATAAAACACCATAGGACTTTTAATGCAGCAAGTATTACAACCTTTAACATCTGGTACCAAACATACTTTATTCTTTTGTTCTTTTCACTAAGCCCTGACAACAGAACAAACCCGTTATTTTAAAAAGAGCAGTTATTATTTGGTAAAATCAGCAATACTGAAAAAAAATTTAAGATATTTAAAATATTTCAGATTTAAGATGGAATTCACATGTATTAGTTGAAACAAAGGGTTGACATTAATTTATTTTTTCTTTTTTATTTCTTTATTTAAACAAGGTCAAATCTGAATTCCACTCGAAATTGTTTTAAATTCTACCAATATTTAAATTAGGCAAGGATCTGGTTTTAGCAAAATAAAAAACTAAAAAAAAACTAAAAATGCACATACTTCATTCAGGCACAATCTGGCAATCAAGGATACAACGGGCTTGCTATTTGTAATGTAAACGCAAATGTTTTCTGCTGTTTTCTGTCACTTGAGAGAGAGGCAGCAGGTACAGTTAATTACAATCACATTAGGACAAGGAAACCACAGTGCCTGCGAGGCTTGTACAGTTAAACCACCTGCCCTAATCATAAAGAAACCCGCCAACAAGACTGGACCGGTGTGTCTGGAAATGAACAAAGACAGGGACAAAACCAGGGAGAGGGAGGAAGTATCTACTTCCCCTTTGTGTTGAGACTAACACACACACACACACACACACACACACACAGACCCACCTTAGAAAACTGCCTCCTCAGACTGAAGCGCTGTACCATTGTCACTTTTATTATCTTTCAGACAAAGCAACAGCAGTGTTAACCCTTGATAGACAGGACCCTGTCAGACAGTTAGTCAGTCAGTGTCAGTGCTGCTACATGATGTTAATGAAAAGCAACTGCCCCAGCTCTGTTTTATCTTCTGATTTTTCACATGCAGTAAGGTATGGATCCCACAGCGTGCTAACGCTTAGAAAGGCTTGGTCATGTTAACACTTCCTGTGAGTCAGCTGTGATGTTTGGATGGGGAGGGGGATCTGTGCTGACTAGGTCTACCACCCCTCCTCCTCTTAGTGCTATTAGCTTTCAGAGGCTGCTGGAGCTCTCTGTATCTGTGTGTGAGAGAGAGGGAGAGGGAGAGGGAGAGAGAGAGAGAGAGAGAGAGAGAGACCCCTTTCTCTTTTCAGAGCACAAGGGCGGGGCATGGAAACAGGCAAGAGATAAGAACCTCAACTGAACTGAATATAAACCACACACACCTCCAATCAAATCTGCACCAGAAATAAAAAACTTCATCATTATAGTTATAATGCCAGTTTGACACAACTGTATTTGAAACTCAAAATTAGCCTGAAGAGAAGAATATTGTATTGAATTAAATTGGTTGAAATATTTTAATAATACAGCATTCTTCATTGTCTAGTACTGATTTCAGGTACACATTTTAATGTAATTACATTGTAATTTTAATGTGTGCAATGTTTCCAGAATCTATATATTTAAAACTAATGCAGATTAATTTAATGAACAGTGACTGAAAATCACCACAATACTGGTATGAAGTGGGATGAAAAGCCACTGTAGATACATGAAGAAGCACTTAAATTATGGTTCTTGCTAGATCTATACTGATAGAATATTTGTATTCCATGCTGTAAATTGTAATAAGACCCTAAATGTTTATAAGCAACCTAAAAACACTATTATAATTGAATAAATTAAAACTACAAGCACTTCATTTTACTACCCTATAGCTATTTTAAAGCTTTTTAAAATGTACACACTAGTGCACTGGGGGTTGAGATCTGTCCTCTAAATCACTACAGTAAGGGCGATTTAAAAAAAAAATACACGTATAACAAGTGCTCTGGCTTTTTTGTTCCGTACCACATCATGGATTGTTATTGCTGTGCTAAGAAAGCTTAATGGGCAAAGAACAGAAATGTTAAACATGCCCCTGTGGACCAGTGGCGGAGTGTCCCATCCATTTTATGTTGTATGTAGTGTGTTAATGTTGGTGTTTATGTATAAAATACACAGGATATAAATATGGGTTACGAGCATGAGTGTATTTTATGTTTATTTGTATTTAGGCACGAGGATTGCACAGCACTTCACATGCAGGTAAAATGTAATAATATGTGAGCATGGGAAATTGCACTTCACTAATTCACGTGAAGTTGTACCGAGACTCCAATTGAATGATTGATTAGTAATCGAGTCTCAGTACAGCTGCATAAAAGCAGCATGTTTTCACTCACTCTGGGTTGTGTGTGTTTGTGAGTGGAGAACGGGTGAGACAGAAATCGATATCTCAATAACAATTGCTATTTCGTGCTGGCAGCTCCAGCACGGTACTTGTTTTCTGTTCGTCCACGTCTGTTTTGTCTGTCTGTTTGTTTGGCCAACGCTCCCTTTATTTTCAGTGTTGTGTGTTTTGTTTAAATCTTTTTGTTTGTTATATACTTTTAAAAGGTTTCCCTGCTTAACTATTATGTCTAAATTCCGGAAGACGGAGCCCAACACCCAATAACCAAGTCTGTAACCCAGACTCCACGAGTTACCGGTAAACTTCTACTTTGGCCCTGACTCAAGAAGAAAACAATGAAAGTCTGCATTGCTCACCAAACCTTCAGCACAGTTATAATGAATGTTTTGTTAAGGACTGTTTTTTTTTTTTTTTTTTTTTTTTTTTTTTTAACAGATTTTTATCATCCGAAATCCAAAAAGTCAAACAACCACATACGACAGCCATCTTTGAACACAAAGCAAAGGAGGCCATCAGATTTTCCCCAATAACATTGATACTAGTTTAAAATGCTAATGTTACAATTACAATTATAATGTTAATATATATATATATATATATATATATATATATATATATATATATATATAATATATACAATGTGATATTTTGTAATGTGCTACTTTGTACTGTGATATTTTGTAACAATTGTAAGTCGTCCTGGATAAGGGCGTCTGCTAAAAAATAAATAATAGTTTACATGCAAATACACCTGGACAAAGCTGCCAGGTAGGGTGGAGTAAAATGTCCAACACAGTGTACTCTTTGGTATAGGCCAGTATACCTGCTACAGAGTTGTGTCACCATATGTACCATGAAAAACAGTATATGAATACAAAATATACAAATATAAGAAACAGTAAAATTTGTGAAAATATCTTGCTTGCAAACATTTCATGTTTTACAGTAATGCAAGACCAGAGTTCAACACTAGTGGAATCCATACAATACTGTGCCTTTTGTGCATAGGACTTTCAATAATCACTCAAGGAAAAAAGCATATACATTTTAATGGAGAAAATAACTTTACTATCTGAAAAACAATGAATACTAGCAAAAAAAATCTAAATACATACAGTAGTGTAATATATAATTACTCACAGTAATCTAATATATAATTACTCACAGTAATGTAATATACAATTACTCACAGTAATGTAATACATCATTACTCACAGTATTGTAATATATAATTAGGCCAAAAAAAAAAAAAACACATCTTTGGTTTCAGGTACCCCGACCCCACCTGGGAAAAACCATGCAACTCTAAATTTATTTGCCCTTCCACTTTTATCCTCTGCTTAGAAATGTCAGCCCCATGAAGGCTCTGCGCACAGTCAGTGTTTTCACAGTCGCTCTTCAATCTTGAAAATTATGAATATTTTTGGACTAATGAAGAAAGCATCAGTTCAGTAGTCACTAAAGAAGACTGTTTCTATTTGCAGGGCTCGCAAAATTTTGGTAATGGTACTTGCCCTTTGGGCAGTTCATTGTCGACATTTGGTTGTCCAGAAAAAATGTTACGTTGCCCATAATTGACCTATGGACAGTGATTTGTACACAGTATACTGTACTCAATATAGGTACAGTATCTCAGGGTATCTCACGCTAAGGAAATGCATGTACATGGATTAGGGAGTGGTTAACATGTAGAAAACAGAAAGTACTGATTAGAGGAGAAACCTCAAAATGAAGTGAGATAACCAGTGGAGTACCACTGGGATAAGTATTAGGTCCTCTGCTATTCCTAATCTACATTAATGATTTAGATTCTGGTATAGTAAGCAAACTTGTTAAATTTGCAGACGACACAAAAATAGGAGGAGTGGCAAACACTGCTGCAGCAGCATAGGTCATTCAAAATGATCTAGACAAGATTCAGAACTGGGCAGACACATGGCAAATGACATTTAATAGAGAAAAGTGTAAGGTACTGCATACAGGCAATACAAATGTACATTATAAATATCAGATGGGAGATACTGAAATTGAAGGAATCTATGAAAAAGGCCTGGGAGTTTTTGTTGACTCAGAAATGTCTTCATCTAGACAATATTAGTTAGTTATAAAAAAAAAGGCCAACAAGATGCTTGGATATATTGTGAAAAGTTGAATTTAAATCAAGGGAAGTTGTTATGTTAAATGTTAAAACTGTACAATGCATTCGTAAGACCTCATCTTAAATATTGTATTCAGTTCTGGTCACCTCGCTACAAAAAGGATATTGCTGTTCTAGAAAGAGTGCAAAGAAGAGCGACCAGAATTCTTCCATGTTTAAAAGGCATGTCATATGCAGACAGGCTAAAAGAATTTAATCTATTCAGTCTTGAACAAAGAAGACTACGCAGCGACCTGATTCAAGCATTCAAAATTCTAAAAAGTATTGACAATGTCAACCCAAGGGACTTTTTCGACCTGAAAAAAGAAACAAGGACCAGGGGTCACTAATGGAGATTAGACAAAGGTGCATTCAGAACAGAAAAAAGGAGGCACTTTTTTACACACAGAATTGAGGGTCTGGAAACAACTCCCCAGCAATGTTGTTGAAGCTGACACCCTGGGATCCTTCAAGAAGCTGCTTGATGAGATTCTGGGATCAATAAGCTACTCCGAAGGCCTCCTCTCGTTTGTAAACTTTCTTATGTTCTTATGTTCTTATATACTTTTTCAACATCAAAATTCCATACTTTTTCCATATTTCCATTAGTTTTTTTTTTTTTTAACAGACTTGTGTTTTAGTCGGTGTCCTGTGGGATATTGCTATAGTTACATACCTTCAATACCACCTGCTGCATTACATAACACAGCTTATACCCTGAACAGCTAGTGCTAAAGAATGTTCTTAACAAGCATCCACAATTGGATAAGCAGTTCACTAGATAACGTAAGACTGGATGTAAAAAGTAAGACATACTGTATAGACATAGCAGGCAATAATAAACAAATTCCAGTCAACGACCATACAGGGCACACAAACTTCTGTTGAACCGTTTTCTTTTGTCAGCATTGTGCTATAGGTTAAAAACTTGCTGTCACTTACTTGCTCGGCCTCCTCATAGGGAAGGTAGCAGTTGGTTACCTCAGCCAATGTAGAGCTGCAGGGGGAGTCTGTAGTGGAGGATGAGCGTGGCCGACCACAAAGTGTCGATTCCTGGGAGATGCGCCTGTGGATCTGCGGGCTCCCCTTCGGTGGCTCGCTCGTGGTCTTGCTGCTCCGCCGGCTCTGCAAGCTGGTCCCTCGCTTCATCATGGGAGCCCCTTGGATCTGCTGCAGCATGCGGTTCAGAGCTATAGATGGGCAGAAGTTTAAGGAACAACAACTCAGGCCCCAATCCTTTATTTGAACATTTCACAGCCATAGACTGTCTCTATACAAATTTTGGTGCAGTTTAATGATGGAATGCCAGTTATACAGCTAAGAAGGGACTCAGCATGATCACTAGGGGTGTCGAATATAGCCAGTGGAGCCTGAAAAGTGGTTGGAGGGATGCAAATGTAAGCACTGACTAGGACATGCCAAATTCAGTATTTTACAAGTAGAGCTTAATAGACTATAAGGTGAAAGGAGATAATGCATTTAGGCAGCAAACAGGTTAGGTCTAAGCAAAGATTTATGATTCTACAGTCTGACAGTTAAATAGAAAATTGTACAAAAGATACCTACCATCGGCTCACCTCAGTCTAGCATGTCGATTGCTCAAGGTTCACTGTCAAAACAAATGGGAAAATAAAACATTAAAACAAAAGGTATAGTGTGTGTCTAATATATATATATATATAAAGACACACTTGAAAATTGAAGTCTACACCCCCTTCAATTTTTTTCGCATTTTGTTGTGTCAGTACCTCAGAATTTCATGCAATTAAAAGAGGATTTTTTTTCCCCCACTTATCTACAACACCATACTCCACACTGTTAAGGTGAAAAAAGTTAAGGAGAAATATATATTATATATTATATATATATATATATATATATATATATATATATATATATATACAAAACTGAAAGATTAATACTTGGTGGAAGCACCTTTGGCAGCAATTACAGCTGTGAGTCTGGGATAGGTCTCAACCAACTTTGCACACCTCGATTTGGCAATATATGACCATTCTTCTTTACAAAACTGTTCAAGCTCTGTCAAGTTCCTTGGGGAGTGTTGATGGACAGCAATCTTCAAGTCATGCCACAAATTCTTGATTGAATTTAGGTCAAGGCTCTGACTGGGCCACTCAAGGACATTTACGTTTATGTAGCTTTGGCTGTGTGCTTTGGGTCGTTGCCTCGCTGAAAGGTGAACTTCCGTCCCAGTTTCAGCTTTCTTGCAGAGAGCAGCAGGTTTTCATCAAGGACTTCTCTGTACTTTGCTCCATCAATTATCCCTTCTATCTTCACAAGTGCCCCAGACCCTGCCGATGAGAAACATCCCCATAATGCTGCCACCACCATGCTTCACATTGGGTTTGTGCCAAACATAACGCTTTGCATTTAGGCCAAAAAGTTCCATTTTAGTTTTGTCAGACCACCAAACTTTTTTCCACATGGCTACAGAATCTCCCGAGTGTTTTCTTGCATACTTCAAATGGGATTCAAGGTGGGCTTTCTTGAGTAATGGCTTCCTTCTTGCCACCCTACCATACAGGCCAGATTTGTGGAGTGCTTGGGATATTGTTGTCACATGCACACTTTGACCAGCCTCCTGAAGCCTATCCTTAACCGCTAGCTGCAGAGTGTGAGCAAAACAGGAGCTGCTTTCAGGGGGAAGGTAATCAGAGTCATCAGTGACAGTCATTTCTTCACCCTCTGCTTTAAGCTCATCCTCCTCTCGAGCAACGTCTTCACCATATTGGCTGATTTGTCAATGACCATGACGGAGATGTGGCAGGCAAGGTTGTACCAGGCAATGGTCTCCTGGTACCTGTGGTGAATATTGTCTGCTGTATGGGATCCCTTAAACCTCTTGCAGGCAACCACAATACTGTGCATGGTTAGGGCTGTAATTCTTTCATGGTAAAAAAAAAAAAAAAAACTGCTATTCTCACGATCTAAAAATAGATATTTCAAAATATTCCATGATTAAACATAATATGTATCAAAGCAGAAAAAATAGCACTGCCACATTAAAAACTGACCATTTTCTGGAGTTATTAAACATATACATGCTTACCTGAAATGCAAAAGTGCAGAATATATTGTTTTTTAAGTCCACATTTTAAAGCCATTCTATTTTCACCATCAGTGAATTCTCAAACAAAATAAATAAATACATAAATGCACGTAAAAATAACAGACACATGAAATGTCCCCTTCTTCTACTGGACAGTGCGATCGAGCAGAAACATTTTTGATCTTTGATGTAGCTGGTGCTTTTTTCATTGAAGACATTGTAAAGCTCTATGTAGTGTGTTCAAGCATTTACCGGAAGAAAACTAAACCAGTTGCCAGGTTCCTAAATACAGTATAACAGGTACTGTGTCAATAAGGCAAACGTTTGCTGTATTTATTTTTAAGTGATCAAAATATGTAGATTTACACCACTCTTCCAGAAAAGGGAACTACATATTACACAGCAGTGGGTACAATAGATGGAAATCATGAAATCTGTGGTAACCATGAAAAAATACAGCCTTATGCATGGTATAATCCAAGGTGTAGAGACCAGATATCCTGATGAAGGAACGCATATCCCTACTACTCCAGATTGTCAATGGTGAGACACATATCCTGGGCCTGCTGCAGAGCGCAGGGGGGGGAAGTGTGCAGTTGAGATGTGTACGCTGGGCAAGGTGCAGCAGGGCTCGGCAGTGGCCTTAAACTCACAGGAGGCAGCAATATCCATAGAGAGATGTATGAGGTCACTTTGTAATGGAGAAGGCAGATGGCTGAGTGCGGTCAGATCATGAGGGTGGTGTGTTGATCAGCTCAATAGAGAGAATGATGCTTTGTCTGAAAATACACAAACGCAATAGTCAACACAAATTACAATAAAAAAATAAAAAAAACTTCTGGAAGCACACTCAATTCTCTCTGTTTTACTCATTTGCTGCTGAATAATTAACACAAATGTCATGATTAACTTACCTTCATGTGCCTCTTCTGGTAGGATGACTTGTATTGCAGTGTGGGCCAAAAAGTTGTCCACATCTGCCAGTTTTGTAGCCTTAGGAGTGGCTGGCATACTGACTGTTTACAATATTGACTTGTGTCGCAAAGCAAATCACAGCAGATGTATGACCCCACCATCAACACTAACATCTTATACACTGCCCGCTAAATCAACTTCAGTTATTCAGAGTAATAATTCTCCTCACTGTTTTCTTTTATTATACTTTAACCTAACTAACTGCACCATTCTACTCCAACACATCAAATAGCAGTATGCTGCTCAAATGAACTTCTCACAGTGGCGACACATTACCTAAACTGAAGTCATTGTTAGTCAATTAAATTGGCTTCAAAATGAAAGCAGTTGAGCAATCACGACAATTATGATGTCTCTAAAATATAAATTTCCAGTTTTAGCTCCAAGTCCTTCAAAGGAATTAGAATTGGGAATTGATTTTAAAAAGGAATTGGAATTGAAAAAAAAGGAATTGAACCCAACCCTGATTACAACCCTTGTTTGATCAAATTGATGCACAACAAAAGACATAAAGTCATTAAAATGAGACTCTAATATCAACAGGATGTACAGGCTATGGGTGAGTCTGTACACCGGTCCTGTTATTCTACATCGCTATTACCGTAATTAGGGTATACAACGGTTAACAATAAGTTCATGTTCCTATGAACAAAGTCAAAGAAAAGGCCATTTCCATATGAACACCTTTCCATTCAACATCATGTAAAATCAAGTCTCAGCACTACTCAGCTTTCTCACCAAGTCTCAAGCTGAATGTTCCACCCACTTCCACCTTGCTGTCAATCACCATCATGACCGCCATTTTGCCTCTGCATTTTTCTACTGCAAACATGCCACTAAACCAAGCGATGATACTTGCATCCTCAGCAAAGTGTCTGAGAAGGACCTTTTTTGTGAACAGATTATACTGTATTTTGAAAACTGTTTTGAAAGAAACTGTCAATGACACAGAAATGTCAATATCTCAGTAGCAGAGAAGAGTGACTGCAGTAGGATAGTCTACTTATTGTTGTTATTAACAGTATTTCAACTTTTTTAGGTAAAACAAGATTTTTTTTTTTTTTGGAAGCTTACATGTGCAATGTCACGTGAACTGTAGATATTAATCCAATAACATATGTCTTAGTATTAAATTATATTTATTTGTTATGGTGTTGCTATACATATTTTATTTCCCCTGTACCAAAAATAAACAACTCATCTCTGCTCTTACATTTATGTACTTATTTATTTTATACTGCAGCTTCACCTTGTTTTGAGCAAATGATAGATATTCTTCTTATTAAAATAATATATTGTATATATTGGGTGTTCATTTAAAGTTTTAGAATTCTTTAAAACAAAAACAAGTTAAATTGCAATCACATTTTTTCAGCTTTCTGGTATAGTATTATATAAAATGCCAAAGTTGAAATCATTCTGTGAAAGGAGTTGTGATTTTTTTGGTGAATGACCATAATTGAAGTAATTTACAATAGTGTAGTATTTCTCCATTTTTTGTAAGCCTTTGTTTTAAAACTTGCATGATGTACTGTATACCTTGGTGTTAAGGTTACCACAGTATTTTTTTGACGGTCATACCTTGAAAATTTTATACTGGCCCATCCCTAATGCCGGTATTATCAAAGGTCATTGTGTCTCTTAGCTGACAAACACAGTACTGATCTTGTGCACACACACACACAGGGTGTGGCACGTTCTGATATTATCAGTCTGTTTGAGTTTCAGTCAAAGTAGGAGTCTGTGCGTTTTTTTTAGACACTTCCTCAACCCATATTTTCTTCTGAAAAAAAAAGTTAAATGAAATGAACATTCTAAATGTTTGCCATTTATTTTCTTTAAAATAACTCAAGCATGGGCTTGCATTTGAGTGCTGTTGTCTCTACTGGACCTAGCAGCCATCAATTCCTTTGTTTTGTACAAGGAATGCACTGGGGAAAATCAGTAGGAGAGATTTCATCTTGAAGCTAGCCACAACGCTTCGGCAGAAACAATTTGATCAGAAAACTGCAAAGCAGCAGAGAAACGCAGCTCAACCTGGATTCTGTGCTGCACTGAGTGACACACACACAAGAGATGTTACTTTCGTTTTAGATTAAAGAATACTTTTGTTTTTACAGTTTTGTATGTACATAAACCTGTTTACTCTAATTTCTTTTGAAATTTGTATTTTATTACAGTTTTTCATTTATATATGGTAAGTTTGAAAATAAACTCTTTTATGTTTAATTGTTCATTTAAATACTTTTACCTTTCGGCTGTGCGGGTGTTTGATATGATGTGCTTGAATAAAACTTTTGAGTTGTATCCGGTAGTCTTTCATTTTAATATTGATGTTTAAAATGTACTGTGATAATGACTGCCGTCGGCGGTTGTAGGTAAGAATATAACTGTGGCAGTTCTAGTGTTAAAGTAGTCCATAAATGTACACTTTGTGTGTGTCTGTGAGATTAAGTCAGAAGAACTGGATCTTGACTGCTGAAATCTCTTGAGCCACAAGCATGATTCTTGCTCCGGTTTACTTAGGTTTTTACAGCTATTTTTATAATTAAAAAGAGACTGACCCTGCCCTTAAAGTTGCACAGCCAAAAGGACAACCTTTGCTGTTTCACGATGTATTCGCGTGACAACATCAGAGTCATGACTGTAGAGTCGATTTTCACGTCCATGTAAACCCAGCCACTGTCGACATTCTTTTAGGCTACTTTATGAAACTGATCAGAAGTACAGCATTGAAGTATCTGCAATGTGTTGAGGTGTTTTGTGAGGTAATGCAGTTGACAACAAGGGCAGGTGTAGTGAACATTATAGAACTAAGAGCAAGGATAGAGGTACACCTGTCTTAAAGCTGCTGCACATATTGGCTAGCTGAACCCAGCCACAGCACTTTATACATTTTTTAATTAAATAAGCTACCATCTCTTGGGTTTACACACAATATTTACAGTAATTTAAAAATGCAATTTTTCAGGAGTTCTAGCTGTCTCAAATTCAAATCTGTATTTCTTTGTATACCACAGGGAATTCCACAGTCCTTCCTAACCAATAGAAAAGCATCATCACATACAGCACAGTTATTAATCATTACATTGAATAAGGCAGAACTCCCTAAATAGAAATCATGGATATACTGCGTATTTAAGTATAATATACTGTAGCCATTTCTGACGGTTTAAAATTGTTGAAACTACAACTATAGCAAGTCTGTGTCAGTTTCATAACAGGTCCTTAAAGCACAGCTCAGTGTCCCTTTCCTTCAGTAAAACTAAACTGAGGTTTAAAAAGTAAAGCCTTTATTACATTGGGTTTATCGTAGGATTTAATGACTTGCAAAGCCTAGAAAAGCACTGGAGGCTGGGCAGTCAATTCCTCTGTCGTATAATAATTGACTACAAACAGGGAAACAAATTAATACAGTATCTGTTTATTTTTTTAGATGGTAATTTCCTATATTCAAAAAAGCATTAACAAGCAACAAAACCACTTTCTGTAACTTGGCCTGCCTTTCTATGTTGTTTTTGTATTAATAATTAATTTCTAAATGCACCGGCATTAATAACGAGTAGTACATGGTTTCCTGTGCATAAAAAACAGCCTTGTGATGTTTAAGTGCTGCTTGGTTTTTGTGCATAGCTGTAACTTTTTTCGACTCTAGCATTAGGAAGGTTTCAGGCTCTTAGTGCTGTGCAGTTTCAGTACAGGAACTACAATTTCAAGCAAGGCCCTGGGTCCCCTTTTTCCTGTTCTGGGGAGCTCCAAATTGGCACCCCTTAAAAGTCACCTCCCGCCACAGAACAATGCTCCAGTGTTAGATAGCTACCAGGACCCAGAGCTGTGTACGACTACTGTACTGAATGCATCCCGCCTTTCTGCTTTTAACAACAACAACAATAATAACAATAATAATAATAATAATAATAATAATAATAATAATAGTTTGGAACTAGATAATGTAGGTGTGATGTCCAGACAAAAGGTCAGACACACTGATAGGCAGCCTTTATATACTCAATAATTTGTGCTAAAAAATGTCTTTAGAAAATTTCATCACAATTGGACATGCGATTCTCTAGGAATACACAATTCTAAAATAACATAAAACAATAACTGGATGGACAATCACCCTCCATATTCCACAAGTATAGGATACATTATAAAACTTGAGTTAAAGAAGGTCCTTAGCAAGTTTTGCGACAATCTGAAAAGTGGTTATCTAGCTGCATGTAAAACTGTGGGGGATAATTAACACAATTGTAATCCTGACAACATTAATAATGAAAACAATATCCCCATTGCTACTTAAAAAACAAGGCTTGGTCATTTTTAAACAAACGAAATTCCTGGCCAGAATACTGTACAAATTGTTTATACAATTGCTTTAGTTTACAACTTGTTTCTAATTTTTTGTGTTTTATGTTTAATATGGAGATGCATTACATTATTGAACTAAAGCTTACTTCTATGATATTAAAAGCATTATTTTACCCATAATGTTATAGTATTTTGCATGGATTTTTATCCCTTGGTGTAATGAAAAAAAAAAGAAAAAGGTCAGTAGAACTTGGAATCAGTAAAGTTAAAATAGTGGTTCAATTTCACAAGGGTTAAGTACCAACGATGAACAAAACAGGTTAATGACTAGGCAAATATTCAACCCCTTTAAGAGCAGTGCACCCTTTTTGAAAGCAAATATGTGCTTTGCATATACTAAACAAGTAGCCGACTGATCCCACAGCTTTGTATAGCTGGTTCTGAAAGGATCCCGATAACTCAACAGTGATACATGGCTTTGTAACCCATTCTGTACACTCACACCACTCTGTAAAAAAGAACCATCTGTCCGTCTCCTCTCAATTTCCAAAGGTGACCCTGGTCTCTGAGCTGTGCTGAAATCCTGCCTAACTGTGCTTACTCCTTTCAGTAGTTTAAACACTTTGATTACCGTATTCCTTCAAATTTAAGACACTTTTTAAAACATTTTTTTCTCTCAAAATTGACCTGCATCTTAAATTTGTGTATAGTGATGCATGTACTAAACTCAGAGGATGATGACTAGGAGAGATTAGTTGTTGTTACAGGCATGTTAATTTATCAATATACAATATGCTTTACCAGTATACCTGACTGATGAGTTTGTAGAATTACAATGCAAAAAGTGAACTATTTCTTTGTATAAATGACTCATATGCATAAATGAGGTTGTATCTTTGTAAATAAATCTTTATTTGATGTCTTATTTTTTTCTCAAATTGAGGGTGACTAATTCCTCTAGAGATTAAACAAATAAATCAATATACTTGGATTATAATTTAGATTCTTTCTACAGCAAAACACAGAACATATACTTTTATCATAGTCTTACTACTGACATTAAGATGCTATTTTGATTGTGGTGCTAAAGGACTTAAAAGTGTAGGTTGCAAATAATAAAACATTTTTTTGTACATGTGATAGTCCCAAGTTGTATTTAACCCTATGAACCTCAAACAAGAACTTTAATTCCCAGATGCCATTGCAGCTCCTCCATGCTCCCTGTTTCCACTTCCCAGTAACCAAGCGCTGCAAAATGCAACTTTAAAAGGTAACTATAAATAAAAACGAATACATGAAATGCCAACATTTGGACCAGCTGTAGATTAGCCATACAGTTTGGTCTTTTAATAGACCCATAGTTGTTTGACGGTAGTCGTGGGAGAGGGGCACAGAGAATCTAAACGCACATAGCTGCAAGTTTTGGAACTGCAGCTTCACTGACTGTACATGTGAAATACAGTGCTAAGACAGCACATTTTATACGGCTAAAAAAAAAAAAAAAAAAAACACACACACACACACACCACACAAAGAATTCAGTTTGGCTTTGTCTGTGTTTTTCCATTCAATATACAACATAGTGTTACTGTACACTAGAATGGGAACTGTTGTTGCCTGTACAAAGCACACAACTCGTTAATGGAGGCTGGTAGGGGGTTTTGTGAAAGCACCGTTCAATACAAAATGTGCAAAGTACAGTGTTCAGATCAAAACAAGTGTTGTGTTGTCTGCTAAATGTTGGCTTCTGATTTATTTAACGATATGACATGACTTTGACTATTTATCATTTGTACTATCATGAGTGAAGCGTACATCAGTAGATGCGAGTACCGGTTCACATCAAATGCTGTGTTTTTTCATAACACGATAAAAAAAATAAATAAAAAAAAATAACTTGATTGTTGCATAGCACTGTATTTCGTATAATAACACTTGTTTTCGCTAAATTGACACGACTGTCGAGTTGAGCCTAGACGGGATCACACAAAACATATATAAAAGCAGACCTAGTAAACAAATAACATATAAATAAAAATCTGATTCCCACGTAATCTTTTTATAACGTGGACCATTCTTATATACTGCACTTAAATATTTTAATAAGCATGTAAAAATATTTTAAAATCAAACGTTCATAATATAACTGAATGAAACTGTGGCACAGGTTCTGTATCCCCTTTGTGTGTGTGTGTGTGTGTGTGTGTGTGTGAGTGAACCTGTACAGTGAGTGTGTGCGTTGTTAAACTCAAAACTAAACCCACACAGACATTACCGATAAAACAGCGCAAACACTTTATCAGAACACGAATAAACATATCACACAATTTGAGACAGCACTTTCTTATCCGTCTTGTAAAATTAAATGCTGTTAGTTAATTTAGATTTGACACTTACAGGAACAGTGACTGGCCTGCGCTGATGTTTCATTCCTCCATAAAATAACACTCCCATGATGACGTCTGGGGGCGCGTTCTGCGCCATGACGTAGTAAGAGGGGGTCGCGGTTCCTGATCCGATTGTCTGCAACTGTGTTGAGAATGTGGTTGGTGTAGTTGGTGTGTATCTATTTGTGATTAATTTTATAGCTACAGAAAAAGTAGTCGTAGTAAATGAGGGTAAAACGAGTTTACCCTCTTCTCATCTGGGGAGTATGCAGCGTACACACGTCTCACTTAAACTTAGAATAAAGCGTTTCCGCAGTGTTACTTTATTGTGATATGCAAATCCTGGCAATACCAGTTGTTCAAGCAATAGCATACTCCAGTTCATTCTATGAAGCAACGCTGCACTTAATGAACGGTTGAATCTCTTCTGATTAACCTTTTTAACCGACACGCTCGTAATCTACAGTAGTGTGCACATTAGAACACCTCGAGATTTGTCATTTTTATCCTTTACCACCTGCATGAAAACCTCGGTGTGAGAATTAAACATTTTGGTCAGTAATCAGTTATATAGAAACAAACTTGGTTTGTGTTTTTCAGGCACAATAAAAGCAGATCAAACCTATGAAAAATACAAGTTAGTAGGAACAATTGTGCCTGTTTGCTTGGTGCTGGGCATGGCTGCCCCAATGGTTTCTTGAAACTTGGCTTGTGTTTTTGATATCTCCATTTTAAATGGCTTGTCCCTTTTCATAACTTGGCATTTTTTCGCAATGTGTTTTTTCAGGGGTGTAGCTTACACTGAGGCAGCCGAGGCACACTTACCAGTCCCAGCAGTGGCAGCACCAGTCTTACCAGTTACAGTTGTAGCAACAGTGTCACCCGTCTCAGCATTAACTTCAGTAGCAGTGAACCAAATGCATGTCTCATATTGCGTTGCAGTTTGCATTAATAGTCTCCGGGCTTCATGAACAGGACATGCAGGTTTTTTTTTTTTTATTAGACAAAAATTTGAATCTATTCCTAGCTACACCCCTGGATATACAGTGGATTGCAGAAGTATTCACCCCCCTGCAAAGTTTTCATATTTTGTTGGCCCCTGAGCATACTCCACGACTCTTTCAATTTAGACTTTACATGTAGAATCTACACAAACTACTCCACATTGATAAAGTAAAAAAAAAAAAAATGCATATAGAATATAAATACTGTAAGTCATATTTACAGAGAAAAACAGATTAATCTCAGTTGCATAAGTATTCAAACCCTTTGCTACTACAGCCCTAAATCAGTTGAGGTGCAAATGATTTGTTTGAAAGGTCACAAAATGAGTGAAATGGTTTTAGCCTGTTTGTACTCAAAGTGGTTTAACTTGTAGATAATTTCCCTCAGGTATATAAAGACTTTCAAGCTGCAACTCACATAGTGATCAAACAAGCAACCATGAAGACCAAGCAGCTTTTGAAACAAGGCAGGAATAAAGTGGTAGAGAAGCACAGAGCAGGAGAAGGGTACAAGTAAATTTCAAGGGCCTGATTATCCCTCTCAGCACAGTTCAGTATCTCATAGCCCCATCCATACAGAGTTAACACTGACATAACAAAGGAGGTAGCTGCTTCTGCATCCAGTGCTCAAAGACTATCACAGACATTTGCAGAGCTTTTTGAGATGTTATATTATTAAATAATGACTTGGATCGCATTATTGAGGAGTTTGGTGATAAAACGAGTGATCAGTAGAGGATTTATCAGTATGCACGTCTGTAATATGTAAAAAATGTATCACACAACACTGCCTGTTACACCAGCAATTAAACTAACAATACAGGCAGTAATACAGTAGTTTGTTGCCATTTCTGTGTTCCACTAGTCAGTGGGCTCTCCCATGAGCTGGAATTGCCTGCATTTATGCGTAGCCTCCAAGTCACATGAATAGGAAGGCCCAGCCAGAAAAGCAGGGCTTTTAAAACAAACATTTTCAAAGTATGTTTTCCATTTGTGGAGACCATACTCTTCATTTTGACCACATGCTATAGAAGTAAATAATACATGAGACATTTACAAGGATATGTATATAGTACAGACACTTATTTGATGCAGTTCGGACAATTATGCGCATTTAGACTACAGGCGAGTGTGAATGAAAAAACATTTGTTTACACTGCCCTCACTCACGTGTATGTGTCTAGCAGAAAGTAATTTCAGGGCCAGTTACCCTGTCAAAAATGACATTTGAAGGTACCTTTAGGGGAACTAGAGAATAAGGAAAGCCAGGAGTTTTGTTCTTTGCTGTAGTAGTTTTCCCAAGGCAGGGCTATCGTGGATGTACTGTGTGTGTGTGTAATTTTAAAGAGCTGCATTGTGGTAATCTGCTTTTTCATGATACTCTATCACTCTGTGGTAGATGTATGTTACTGCTACTACAGTTCATGAACTACTGTGCTTGACGCATTCTTCTACAAAAATGTGTGCATGTTGCTAAAACGGTGTCGCCAGAGCCACATCTGTGGCTAATCAACGATTTCTATTGGACAAGCCTGCTTTAGGAGACCTTGGATTATATTACTAATACCCCATCCACTCTGCCTGCATAATGCACAACCAACATGCATTGAAACCATGTGATTGCCATTCCCTTCATTGACAATTATGTTTTCAAAATATGAAGGTCGTACATTATTTAAGCAGTGTGATTGGGTTGTCTTGTTCCAGGTTTGTAAAACTCACCCGTGCCTTTCACCTTTTAATAGGAGTTGTAAACATATTTTTGTCTCAAAGGGCCTTTTATTAATATATTAAAGCTCCTTAGGAATGTGTGCTACTAAGTAACTGTAATACGTGATGTGAACTCCCAGACAGTAATTCAGAGAACTGAGAGGGCTGCTGAGCCTTTAATGGCAAACCGTTTGTTAAAATGCTAAGATAAACTTGTGGCTTTCTGCCCAGCATTTTCTCTTTAAAAATACAACTATCTTTAAATATGTTTGGCCCCTGATCCAGTACAGCCGTAGCCTTGGTGCTGGTGTCATTGTTGTGTAGGAGAGACTGTTCATGCATATTCTAATTGAATGACAAAAACCAGCACATTCAACGTTTCCCACTGCACTGCCAATCGCTTGGCCTTTTTTTCACTGGATGCATTCCATTGTGTGTATCCGCAGCTTACATAGGGATGCCATTATAACAGCTTTGTTAGTAGGCCATAAACAAAATAAAAATTGCACAGCAAGGGAGGAGCGCTATTCCCAAGAGAACTCATACAGAAGGGTACACCCAAGCATATTGCAGAGCCATGGCATTTAGAGAATTTACAGTGTTACAATACAGGGTAAAGCTTAGGGCTCTAAGTATATTACATAATAATAGTATGAAGGGAAATGAATAATAACATTAAAGAAGATTTCTTCAAGAAGAAATTAACAAAGTTTACGAGAAACTCTTTGTTAGAAGAAAAAATCTTTCGAGTTGATTTTCCTATTATAAATCTCTTTGTCGAGTTTATTTACCTATTATAAATCTTTTTCTCGAGCTGATTTACTTATAAAATCTCTTTCTTGAGTTGATCCGTTTTTATAAAAAATAGCTGCTGTACTATTACTTATATTTATAATCTTTCAATTGAGTCAAATGAACTGCCTAATGTCTGGAAGTCGGCCTGTGTTACTCCTCTCTTAAAAGCTGGAAATCCATCTGACATGAACAATTACAGACCAATTTCCAATTTGTCAGTTTTGGCAAAAAATGTGGAATCTATATTCAGTAATCAACTGACATGTTACTTGGAAGCAAACAACATTTTAAACATTTTAGGTCAGGTCATAATACTGTGACCACAGCATTGAAAGTTATGAATGATATCAAAATGACTGGATAAAAAAAATCAACATGTTTATCTCCGTTTATCTTTCCAAGGCCTTTGATATGGTTGATCGTGCATTACTCAATAAAAGATTATTACGTGCTGGTATTGGATTTCGAGCAGCTGGATGGTTTCAAAATTACCTTACTAACAGATCACAGATTGTCAAACATGCAAATATGATGACAAATCCTGTTTTGTTAAATAAGGGTGTTCCTCAAGGATCTATTCTCTGCCTGTTATTGTTTACCCTATATATTAGTAACATCTGTGATAACATTACACACTGCAAGTACCATCTTTATGCAGGTGATACTATTTTATGCTCATGTAATCCCTCCCTAATCATTCACAATCAATAATATGCAGGCTGATTTTGATTACATTCAACAAGCCTTAATTAATCTAAAGCTTCTTTTAAATTCTAATAAGACAAAAGCTATGGCATTTTCTTCTACAAGGACAAATGCTACTAAATAATTATCTTTAGTTACTTTAGATAACAAAGTTATTGAGATAGTTGGTAACTGTAAGTATCTGGTTGGATAGTAGTCTCGATTTTAAGATCAATATTGATAATCTTGCAAAAAAAAATCTTTTATGGACTCTGGCCTTGTTTTTCTGTAGTTACAAAAAAAAAGGTTATAAGTTTGCATCGCCATCAACATTAAGCAAACTAGATTCTATACAAATATAAATTAATTAAATAAATATTCTTGTTGAAAGAACAAGCTATGGAAGCAAACCACTGACATATTCAATAGAGTTATGCCAAATTGGAGAGCAGTTGTTGAATTTCACAAGGCACTGCCAAACCTTTTCTGTCTGGGACCTGTGGCAAGGTGCCCCACCCCTGTGTGTATTTTTGTGTTATATGTTGCTTGTTTGTGTTAATGCTGGTGTATTGTAAAGTGCACTGGGTATAAAGTGGGTTATGAGCACAGATGATATAAAGTGTAATTTGTATTTAGGCACGAGGATTGCACAAATCACTTCACGTGCAAAGTAAAAGGGTACTGATATGTGAGCACAGGAGTGCACAGATTAGTTAATGTGCTGGGATTCAAGTGAATAATTAATTGATAATTGAATCCCAGCACAATTGTTTGTATAGATGTACGAAGCACTCACTCAGGGTTGTGTGTTCGGTGAGTGGAAAAGGAGATAATATAAAGTAAAGTAAATTAAATTAAAGCATACAATTGCTATTTTGTGCTGAAAGGACCAGCATAATACTTGTGTGTTTGTTCAGACTCACCATGTTTGTTTGTCTGTTCGTCCGGTGTTTGTTTAGTGTTAATCCTTTTTGTTTGTCTGTTTATTTTAGCCTCAAGCGCCATGTCCTGTTCTTTTGTTTAAATCTTTTATTTGTTTCACTTAGTAAACGCACTGAGCACCACAGCATCTCAGTTTCCATTCCAGTATTGCTTGTCTGTGTACTCCTTTATGGCCTGACGTCACCCTACAGCCAGCTTGTTTACAGACCAGATAACACTTCCACGAAAGTGGCAAAAATAGGGACAAAAGGGAAACCATGCAGCTATTCCCTGACCCCTCAACTGAGAGTCCTGGTAATATTTTGTCTAACCTTCTGTGACAAGAATTAAGGACAGAAGCTGCAGTAAAGTGCTGTTGTGCACTTTAACAAAAAAAAAAAAAATCCCCAAAACATAAACACGGCAGGAGGGCTCAAACAAATGTTTAAACAAAACAAAAAAAAAAAACAGGTCAGGCTGAGCATTCGCCTTCACTACTATAAAGTTTCAAAACAATACAAAAATTACAGTTCGCTCAGCACATGCAGCAGTTTGACGGTACAGTACAAAATTGGAATTAACATCCTGAAAACAGGGAAACCTAGATTAACTGGCTGAGAAATGTATTGGACATCTGTGACTTCTTATTCGTGATTCCTCTCTCATTCTCCCGTAATGCTCTAATACTGAAATCTTCTGGGGACTGGCTGGAAAGAGCAGGTGATGGGTAACACAGTTTTTACTAATTGTAGTGTACAGCTATGGCCAAAAGCTTAACATCACCTAGAGTTTTAGGATTGAGACAATTTTAAAAAATAAACAATATGAAAATGTTATTTAACATCATGTAATCAAAGAAACTACAAAAAAAAGCCATAATAGTAGTATAGTGTTTCATTTTGGATTTAGAAGTGTCACCTTTTTAATCAGTTATTCATTAAGTATACGGGAAAACTACAAAGAGGTATAGCATTCAATATATTGATGTAACATTATTCAGCAGGTTTCATTCGACTTTCTGAAGCTAAATGAATTCATTCTATAGGGGGATGCGAAAATTTTGGCCAGAGCTGTACATGTCTCAGCATTCCAATCAAATATTGAGAACATCTTTGTAAGAATTCCACAAATCTAAACAGAGAACATATTTCTGATTATATTGTCCACTTTAAATACAAAGTATAGAGCAGACACATTGTGTTTTTAGAACTATTTTACATCAAGGCTCAGCAGAGCAAGACAGTGAGAGATTGTCTCTATGCAAGAATCCTGTTGATAACAGAGTAAATATTGCTACAATACATTCCAAAACTACCTCAAGTCACGTGGGCATGAAATACCTCTGTATATCACAAATGGTAAATTCATTAAATACAGTAGTATTGTACATTTAAAAAGCTTTTTGTTTTGAAATTATGGTGTTGATTAAGGTTTTGCATACCAATCATACGGCACAGTGTATTGCTTTCCATTTCAAAGAGACACATTATGATGAGATGACACTATAAATGATCTCATTATGTTGAGATCTGTCATAATTTATCTTGTGATTTCGACATAACTATTTGTTCCATGTTCTCAGTGAGCCACTTTACTTAATGTTACAAAACTAGGAACAAATAATTATTTACTTTCACATACACACACACACCCATATAGACCTTTAAAGCTTATAATTAAGGAGTGAGGTGTCTGTTTTACTAATTTATGATTACTTTTATGCTGAAAATGGTCATTAGGTGTAAAAGTTGGAGATTTGGATTTTCAGTCTACTGTATAAGCTACAGTAGGTGGCACTGTATACATACTCTATGCACATGCCTATATAACATGACTACTGTATAATGGAGGAAGCAGGAGAAAAATATCCACCAGGTGGTGCCAAAGTACAGAAATCAACCATCCTTTATCTCAATTTTATTCCAGGCTTCTTCCGAGTTTCTCAATGGCTCTACTTTAAGCACGTTACAGTAACCAGGACGAGACGACAGGGTTTGTATAATACTGAAATCAGTGTATGGTCTGTGACTTAATCGACTGGGAGCGAGAGATTTAAGTGGTTAGAAATGTTGAAATGGTGTATATTTATCATAAAGGTGCAGAGCATTTTGACAATTGGTTACAATGTTACAAATGTAAGCCCATCAACTATTTTTCTGGCCATTGAGTTACAAACTGTAGGAGGCTTGCAGGCAAATGACTGGCCTTCCACCATGACTCGATTACCCAGAGGGGTGCGGGGTACACGTAGTGCTTTTCCAGAGTTGTATAACACAACATCACGTGGGTCTGAAATCTGCCTTCATCAAACCAGAGCTCCTGTATCAGCCGATGATATTTCTTTTCTTTGTGATGTCATGGACCCTTACATTATATTTTTTTGTTTCTCCGGTAGAACAGGGTAATCACAATTATCTTTTTTTGTTTGCTGTTCATTGTTTCAGGTATTGTAATGTTAGATGCCCAGTACCACTGATTGTTCCTGCCTTTACTGTCCGTCTCCCCTTAAAAAAAAAAAAAAAAAAAGTGATTTGATATGATGGTCACGTAAAAACAAACACATATTACGAGTTATATTTACGTCAATACTACGGATAATGAGGCCGACAGACACATGCTGAGTCTTTGTCTTACTCAGCAAACCAGACAAAACTCAAAAAGAAAATTTTCGTTTAAAAGCAACATAATTAAATTTTATTTAACACAATTGCCTGATATTTTTGGTAATTGTGGAGGGATTATCATGGTGTGGGGGGGGGGGGGGGGGCGGGGGGAGTTAAAAATTAAAGTTTTATTAAAAAGTGTTTATTAAAACCAAAAAAAAAAAAAAAAAAATATATATCTATATCTATAATGTTTAGCACATTACTTGAAATTATATATATTGTAACCGAGCTGCAATGCACTACAGTTCGTTGCCCCTTTAAAACAGCACCCAGCACACAGAAATTGAAGTTTTCAAAAGCGCATGTGCACTATTTTTAATGAACACTCAAAACAAAATAAACACCAAATAAACACCTAGCTCTTATGAACACTAACTACACCGTAGCAGGTCCCTGACTAACGCACAGGACAGCTGAGCTGTTTACATGACATAACACACAAAAAGGCTTTTACACATTACCTTTTCTTACAGTTCAAAGCAGAATCAACCAGGCTCTTCACACAGCAGCCCTGAGCACACTGGCTGCTTCCTTTAAATACCCTGCACCTGACTCTAATTTACAATGAACACCAGGTGAAGGGGATAACTAATAATTAACCAATTAACACAAAAAACAACAAATGTGCATTCTCACATGTTTTTGGCAGGGAGGATATTAACCCCCTCCCTGCCCTTCCGTGTATATATATATATATATATATATATATATATATATATATATATATATATATATATATATTTATTTTATTTTTACTAAGCTTTGTGTCTTCTGTCCACTGATGTTCCCCTGCTGTGTTCGATGTGAACAGTGGTCTGCAAGAACTGCAGAGCGACACGCAAGAAAGCGGCATGCGCACCACGTTTGGCGTGAATGGCCCTTTACAGTTGTATTTCCTGGGACATTGTACCTCAGCAGTTTGTTCTGGATTAAAGTAGATTACTGACATGTCAGTCAGAAAGGGAAGCAGCTGGTTGGTTAATGACAGGAAATAAGCCATGGAAGGTATGGGGACAATTTCACCTTATAGTTGAAATGGCCAAGCAAGCAAGCAAGCAAGGACATTTGAGACCCATTTAATGAATGAAAGTGCAAAAGAGGTAGGTTTTATGGTTTTTATTTTATTTTGTTAGCTATAACCACTCTAAAATCTGCCAAAATCATATAGAAATTGAGGTGAAGTCTGAGGTGTTGAGCTCATCCATAGTATATGTTTCAACATTACACACAGTTCTGGATATCATTGACATAAAAAATCTATATTAAAGGATCACTGTTACCCCATTCACATAGAACGGATATGGCGGCTCAGTACAGGCTAGAGCTGCATTTTTGTCTGTGAACTGCCTATGCTGGCTCTATGCAGACATATTTGAATGTGTCTCTAAATCAACTCTGGAGGTAGTTTAAGTGTAGAGATTGAGACACCTTCACTGCATTGAAACACTGTCAGAGTATCTGTCAGTATCCTATAAATTCCCTTGAATTTGACCATTTGCATGAGAATCCGTTACATAAAGAAATGAGGAAAAAAAATTAATAATACAGTAGTCTCCGACTAAGAGAACACCCCTTGGGAAATAAGCAAAGTGTTCTTATAGCCAAAGTGTTCTCTAAAGGCCAAGCCAGACAGTAGCGGCACGGCACCGCTGTGCATGTTCACCTGGACACTCAGGACTGGTCTGCACTACAAGGTACAGTAGTTGTCAGTACCACACCATAGGTTATGTACTCTAATACAATTTACATCTATGGCCAAAAGTTTTGCATCACCTAGTAGAATATTAGGTTAGAAAAAAACAACTTTATGAACATAATTTAAATGTTTTATTTAACATCATGCAATGTAAGAAACTACAAAATGGTATCTCAAAAGTCTGCAATAGTAGTACAGTATATCATGTTAGATTTCGAAATGTCACAATTTTCAGTTTTTGGAAAACTACAAAGCGATATGTAATTACAAAATGTCAGCATAACATTATTAATTCTATAGGGCGTGATGCTAAACTTTTGGCCATAGCTGTAATGCACCCCATATAATCTACAAAATAAAAACACTGGTTTGTTTTTCTGTCATCTATATGCAGGTGTGTGAAATGAGCGATCAGTTTAGCAAAGAAACAAACAATACGCTGCTGACAGCAAGAAGCCTACTACTAAAGTGTAGAAAATATATCCTTTGACAGCCAGTTATTTAATAAAAATAGTAGTGAGTTACAGAAATTTTAAAAAAGGCAAAACTTGACAACAGTATTGGCTACAGGAAGGATGCTCATCGGGGGCTATGTATAAAATACTGACTTGCCTGTCCTTGTATGAAATATATGAGGGATCAAACACTTTAGGGTGCTTGGACACCTCCATAGACAATAGCTCTGTGAAAGGTTTGTGATTGTATTAAGCAGGCTGAAATTGTGCTGTGTGAAAGCTCACTCTGAAGTTACTCAGTCCCAACTTATTTTGTATTGATGCTGCTTTTGTGGAGGGAGTTTTTGACAGGAGGCTGACCATCTCTGCATCTCTTTGTTCTTCGAAACAGTGCCATACACCACTGTCTTTTACACAGCCAGCCGATGAAGGGTAACCTGAAACTGCCCTAATAAACTGTGCAAGGTTGTAAAATTACAGAGAAATATAAATAAATCTATACCAAATACTAATGTGTTCTTTTTAGATCTTGTTACCGCGTGAAACTTGTCGTCAAGAAGGCTGCTTTTAAACAGCTAAACTTACATCAAGAAGGTGGACACAGCCCTTTAGTTGTAACTGGTGTGACTGAATACAAAAGACTTGCAGGCAGGATAAGCCAGGCAAGGGTGTCTCATTACAGCATCTGAAATTACACAGGATTCCAATTATTTTATTGTCAGCAGCTCAGGAGTGATTGTAACTATTGCCTCTCACGTTTCATTTCTTTAAAAAGCTATAATTATCTTGCTCTGCTTGAAGGACTCACATAAAGAGAATGTTTTTTGACCCAGCCCTGGTGAACAGGATCCCAATGCGTAATTGCAGTGTGTCTCTGAGACGATACTGTAGGTCTCAGGTTAACACAAAAGAGGTCTGGGTGCCACTCACATGTCTGGCTCAATGGTAGCTTGACACTGTCAGAGTGAGGCATTCTTCCAGAAGTCCTAGAGGAGCCCTGCTGCCTAATAAAAGGGAAATGTTTTTACTTGCGGAGTGTAGTGATCAGGAAGAAGAGCTGCTAGCCCAAGGATAGACTCTGACAGGGGCTGGTGAGACAGACATGCTGCAGTCACACATGTATTCAAGATGTATGTGATTTACACAAATTATAATGTTATTAAATGCTAAAGTTGATTCATTTTAACAATCAAAAGGCATACTAGGATATATATGCTTATTAGCCTGGATGGATGCTTAAAGAAAAAGTTGTAATGGGTACAGAAATTCAGGGTTATATTAACCCATGTCCTTCTTTAAGTTCTATTTAATTTCATTATGAAAAGGTATGAGTGAGAGGAGGCTCATCAATACTGATGGGTAACCTCCCTTATTTTGTATGTACTCTTGGGTATAGAGTATTCCCTCCAGACTTGGATTTGCTGGTTTTGGGAGCCCATGAAGCATAAACTGAAAATTAGATATGGTCAAACAAAGATTTAATCTCAGATCACCACAGAGTAGGATGAGAAAGAGCAGGGGAAGGAGTATCGATCTCTGAGGCACTAAACCAGTGCAAACTTGAGCTAACTGTCCAGGCAAGTACTCTTCTTTCTGTGTATGTTTATAGATGATATATCCATGTTCCACCGGGGATTCCCACTGATTTAAAAAATTCATATTTCATGTTTTTATCAAAAGCCTTAGCAGATGTTGTACAAGAGAGCCAACCTGGTTGACTCAGTGCTTCCCTGTAAACATGATTTGGCAGAATGATAGCGTATGGAAAAGGGGACCCAGCTATGATTATCAAGCATGATTGCCTTTACATGTACTGCAGCCTCAGGGACATGTGTCTCAGCACACTGACTAAAGGAAACATGTTTGAGTACACTGACTCTCAGGAAATGTGTATGAGCACACTGACTCGGGGAAATGTGTCTGAGCACACTGACTCAGGGAAATGTGTCTGAGCACACTGACACTCAGGAAATGTGTCTGAGCACACGGACTTGGGGAAATGTGTCTGAGCACATTGACTCTGGGAAATGTGTATGAGCACACTGACTCTGGGAAATGTGTCTGAGCACACTGACTCAGAGGATAATTAACTCTTAAACCATCCGCTCTTGATGACCATGCTCACCACAGGACTTCTGTCAGGCTACAACTTTATTGAAAACATGATGTGGAGTCTGATGTTCAATGTATGTCTAACTGCATATGGACTGAAAGTCTCCCTGTTTAAAACAATGTGACTCACCTTTTTGCCTGCTTCCAGACACATCTCTGGCCTTCTGCTTCTATCTAAACTGTGCATCAGAAAAATAATGACAAAATCGGAATCACCTTTTCCTCAGTTCTCATCTTGTGAAACCTAAGAATTCCTTTAAAGCATTTTGTTTGGCATTTTAATTAGGTAAATACAGAGTTATTTATTTTATTTTACTCTGAAATCATGTCCAATTATTACAAACTTGAAATGGTCAGCTTATCTACATGGTTATGTGCAGCAGTACGAACCCCAATTGATTGTCACAATGTAACCTTTGCATCCTGTTTGGGTTCAGACCTGCTTGTTGACACTGTGATCCACATTGTAGGCTGTGACACATAACAGAACAGAACACCCTAACACTAAAAAATGGTATACTGATTATACCTCATTTTAATACAAGTAGGTTATGCAGATTTAATGCAGAATGGGGACTGTTTACTGCACAGGAGTTGTTAACTTTTAGTCATCTGAAGCAAGGCATCCTTGTGTGATGGATGGTGCACAGCAGCAAAGCAGGCAAATGAATTGTCTCCCCCAACTCCCAGCCCACTCTGCCTTTAGAATAGATTACAACTTAAAGCAGTAATTTATATGCAGTGCAGGGTTTTAACAAACAGTAACCAGTAATGACGCATCAAAAGAAGAGTCTGTCCTAAAGAGGTTTTAATGAAAGAATTACATCAATTCGCATTGCACATAACATAATGCAAATAGTGCAGAGTATTCGTATAGACTGTCTATATCGCTTGTAGAGAGAGGAGGCCCATTGGCCCATCAATGCTCATCTGGTTCCTTGCAGCTAGCTGAACTCAGAACTTTGTCTGGTTGGCTTTTAACAGATACCAATGACACAACAGCAGCAACGTGGCTTGGTAAGCACCCTTATAAAGGTGGACCATAGTAGCAGCATAGCAAACTGTACTAAAGAATAGTAAAATCATAGGCAAGCATTGTAAAGATAGGTATGGTAAAGCATAGGTAAGCATTGTTAAGAGAGGTATGGTAAAGCATGGGTAAGCATTGTAAAGAAAAATATAGTAAAGCATAGGCAAGCACTGTAAAGAGAGATATGCTAAAGACATATGAATACTATAACCATGGAAAAAGCATGGAGAAACTGCAAAGTTACCATGCAAATTTACCATGGTAAACTTTTATAAGGGCCATTCCATACACTCACTAGGTCCTCTGTACTGAGTCTGTCTCAATTCCATTTTCGACGGGTTAAAATGGAAACAGACTTAGGACAGAGGATAGGAGACAGTAGTGAGGGTATGGAGTTGGAAACCAAGCTATGTTGTTGGTGCTGAATCATTGGGATCAGTGAACCATTACAACAGGACAATCGTCAATGGTCTCCTCTCTTTTGTAAATGCGTTTACGTAAAGTAAGCAAGTTTTTATATATATGTGTACCCCCCCCCCCCCCCCCCCCCCCCCCACCCCCCCCCCCCCCCCCCCCCCCCCCCCCCCACCCCCCCCCCCCCCCCCCCCCCCCCCCCGTGTGTGTGTGTATATATATATATATATATATATATATATATAATATCCCACACAGTGAAGGATGGGGAAGAAATAAATTAGCTTGGTGTTTTGTCCACATAGGTAAATGCTGGGACAATGAAATAAAAAATGTTATATGCTTGTCACTTTCGAGACCCTTTCACTCTGTCTTCTTGTACAAAGAAATACTGGGCCACAGCTGAATTCAAAACAGACAGTGCCTGTATATATATTTATGTATTACACACAAAATAAACAAAACAAAATCATAACTCCATCAAGGAGTGCTTAATAAACTTTTCCCAAGATAATGTCCCCTGCAGCTTAACCCAGACTAACCTGGTATTGTTAAAAAAAAAAATGGGACTTACATTAAGGGGCCAGAAATGATGGGCCTGTGTTCTTTTTATGCCCAGATTCATTGCTGGACTCATCACTGACAGCATCCTTAAGACCACACTTAGAATACTGTGTTCAGCTGTGTACTAATCCCAGGGCGAAAGGGTATAAAGACATGCTGAAGGAACTGAACAGATTCAGCATAGAAAATAGAAGGGTTAGACTCGATTAAAGTTGAGAAATTCACTGTTGTTGCTGATTCACTGGAGTCCTTCATTGGCAGCCATCTGGATACAGCTCTGAGAAAAATGGAACTCCCATTATTGTGGCGGAGCAGACAACAGCAATGTCATTATCACTTTTATATAGAACTTTTAAAGAGTTATTTATTTACTTATCGTTGTTTGTCTGAAATAATCCTTGTAGTGCCCATGTGAATTGATACAACAGCAAGCAGTAGCTTTAGAATAGGTGTCATTAATTAATGTCATCTCAGCCATGCTTTCCATTATTTAATAATAACAGATAGAGCAGTGTCTGCTTGTTGTATACTTATATACATCATCTAACATATTATACATATTAAACATTATCTTCACCTATTTGGCAATTGCATTTTGAATGAACATCAGTTGAAATGTTTTGATGGTATAAATAGCTAAAAGTGGTCAATCTGTCTGTTTGAGTAATCCAGTTTTCCGTACTTTGGCAATACTGTATGTTATCTTCTGTTATTTACAAAGAAAGCTGAATGACATGTATCCTAGAAAACACTTTTTGTATAAAATTTTGTTGAAAAAAATTATAAAATGTAAAACAAATGACAGCCTGAAATTCAGGTCTATGAACAAGACTCTTGCAAGTTAATTCCATATGCAATTCTGTTTATTATTATTATTATTATTATTATTATTATTATTATTATTATTATTATTATTATTATTATTATTATTTATTATTATTATTATTATTATTCCCAAAACTTTAAACTGCTGCTGCTTTGAAGCTGTGTGACTGATCAGCTTCTGACTTGGCAAGTAACAAGCTGGATACATTGCCTGTCAGATGCTGAAAAAATTGTGCTGCTGCATTACTACAATTGGCGCTGTGATGCATTTTTCGATAAAACCTTTCAAAATCTTCTTCTTGGGATCTGGTGAAGCGATTGATCAGACACTTGGCATATAACATCACCATCCAAACCCACAGTTTGTGAAGTTTGTGAATTAGAAGTTTCTGCGATAAATTTTAATTTCAAAATGGCTGCCACAAACTTTAGTGAAACGCGCCCTTATCAGCAAACTGCTGTTATTTGAACACTGTTTGACCAACAAACTCCAAACTTGGTAGTTATTGTCCCAGTAACAATGGAATACAAATATGTCAAAATGGTTATGTTTTATAAAACAAGATGTCCACCGGGTGTACGTTTACGTCTGAAATTTAAAACTGCCTCGGTTGACAAACTGTTTACTTGACAAACCCCAAACTTCACAAGCATCATCTTTGACACTGTATCAATACAACTGACTTTTAAAAAACTGGTGTTAAACCAAAATGGAAATGACCATTTCTTTGAAACCTCACAAAAGCTTCTTCTTTTGAACCGTTGAAGTGATTGATTTGACACTTGGCATATATTGCCAAACCTGCTTGCAAAGCAGAAGTTGCTGTGATACAATTCAATTGTAAAATGGCTGCCACAAATTTAATCAAAATGCGCACTTAACAGCAGACTGCTTCTATTTGAAAACCGTCTGACCAACAGACTCCAAACTTGGTAGGCATCATGCTGGTGACAACGGAATACAAATATCAAAATTGTTATGTTTTGTAAAAACATATGACTGCCACTCCTACATTTTCTTCTTGTATTTAAAACTGCTTCAGTTTAAAAACGGTTCACTTGATTAACTCCAAACTTCAAACCATTGTGCCTGTGTAGGTAAAATATACATTTTCAAAAATGACATTTGTTCATTAAACAAGATGGCCACCTGACATTTTTGAAAAAAAAAAAAAAAAAAACACTCAAATTCTTCGGTGGAACTGTTGAAGATGCTGATTTAAACAAGATGGCCACCTGGTGCATTGATACTGGGGTTTGGGAGCCGAAAAACTGCCTGGCAGTTCTGGTTATACATTGTTATTGCAGTTTCGCTCAGCTTCCATTTACAAAGCAAGGTCTAGCTTTAATAGAATAATAATTTACAGGTTAAACATCTACTGATACCACACAATTTTGAGTAGAAAAATAATCTGGGCACCCACTTGATTCTGCTCCGGAACTTTGTTATACTGTATGTTACATTCATTAACTGCATTTAAATATGCTAGTGTGTTATGACAAGTGGTACAAAAAATAAAGGACCATTTCCATTGGTTTTTATCCGATACATTTTATTTAAGCTGAAGGCCACATCTGTTAATTAAGTTTCCCTGGCAAGTATCATGCAACCCCACTTGAGAAGTAGTGAGCTTAATTATAACTGATTATAACACATTAGGATACCACCTGGTTATAAATAGCCATGAATACTAGACATTTCAATTCATAAACAACAAGAAAACAACACAAAATCTGTCTACTGAATCATCTAGCCTAATCTACCAATGTAATGTATATACTACGCTTCCATACTATAAACATACTGTGCTACCGTATGCAGTATTCTAATAAACACTATTCAAGCTGCCTCATAAACAGTTTGGGTTAAAACAATAACGTTATCAGGTTTGGGTTTCATAGATATGTACTGTAAATTGTTTGGTAACTCACTGTGCTGAAATATAGTACATAATATATTTATATATATATATATATATATATATATATATATATATATATATATATATATATATATATATATATATATATATATATATATATATATATATATATATATATATATATATATGTGTGTGTGTGTGTGTGTGTGTGTGTGTGTGTGTGTCATCATTATGTATAAAATAAACTATACCTTTTAGTTTTTCCTTGTTCAATTAATTCTCTATTTGCTATTTATTTCAAACAACTGATGTAAAAACGATATCATGTCTGCTTTTTATTCCCTTTTCAAGAGGGTTCAAATATTGCCAGAGAAACCAAACCTTGAAGTAAGTGGTCTTAAATAATAAACAAATAAACCAATCAGACTATCAATCCATCAAACACATTTTTCTGTGCATCACTTTCTTTTACTCCAGATCTGTCAACCCCCCTTCTAAAGTAAGCCTTCTCCCGGGGTGTTGCCTTTTCTCTTCAGCCCTGCTCTTGTTCACATTATCTAGCAACTCTAATAACAAACTAGCCTTGCTGCAAGTGGCAGGGTCTTGGATATCACAGGGAAGTGGGTTGCTGTATTCTGAATCTGAATCCAGATATCGTTTGCCAGGGTGCTGCCACTTCTCCAAGTCTTGGAGCTCCCCAAGGTCCAACTCCTCGTCCAGGCTTCTCCTGCCAGGGTGCTGCCGCTTCTCCAAGTCTTGGAGCTCCCCAAGGTCCAGCTCCTCGGCCAAGCTTCTCCTGCCAGGGTGCTGCCGCTTCTCCAAGTCTTGGAGCTCCGCAAGGTCCAGCTCCTCGGCCAAGCTTCTCCTGCCAGGGTGCTGCCGCTTCTCCAAGTCTTGGAGCTCCCCAAGGTCCAACTCCTCGTCCAAGCTTCTCCTGCCCAGGTGTTGATGTTTGTTAAGCAGCCCGTACCGTTTGCCAGGGTGCTGTCTTTTGGATAGCTCACTCAGGTAAGCCACTTGAATGCTGGGGATATCTGTGTACTGGTCCCACAAGGACCTTCTGCCCGGATGCTGCCTCTTCTGCACCTCCATATAGGATTCAGACTCGTCCTCCCTTTTCCCTGGATGCTGTCTCTTTAGCACGTCTATGTAGTCCTCTTCCTCCTCCCTCTTTCCAGGGTCTGTCTTTTCTGGACGTCCAGGTAAACCGTGTCTTCATCTTCATCTCGTTTTCCAGGGTGCTGTTCCTTCTCTATATCGTCTTGGAACCTCTTCCCAGGATGTTGTCTCTTAGAAAGCCGTTCCTGTTGAGGAGAGACTTGTCCTATAACAGAAAAAGAAAATACATAATAACAAGGGGGTTTATTTTACAGGTAATGAATTATATATTTTAATTTAGAGCAAAACATGTATAATATTATTCTGTGGTTACTTTGCGATTTCCTGGTGACAGTATGATTTGTTAGTTATCAAAATGTCAGTCAACAACTGAAGTCAGATAATAGGATAATTTCGTACCACTTAATTTGCACCAATGAAACATAACCTGGTTAACCATACTGATGGCATATAAAATGTGTAGAAGACATATATGGTTGCATTCTTGTAGAACTTAAGGATAAAACAAAATACATTTCGACAATTAATTGCTCAAGAGATTGCTGTGAATACACGTGTGTGCGGTTTAGAGCTGAACAAGTCACACACATTACTTTTCTTAAGGGGTCCACACACAGATCTTTGCCTTGACACAGTCAGCCTCCCATGTGTTATAAATGCGATTGATAATCTGCATATGAGCGGTGGGGATTATTAGATATTTCCAAATGAGAAAGAAAAAACACACCTTCCATCTACTGTAATCTGAATTGGGGGGGATATATACACTGTGACATTAAAAAACAAGATGATTACATTAATAGTCTGGCTTTTTGATAATGTCTTATTCCAGCTGCTACTCTGAACGTCTATTTTTAATGCTTAGAAAATATCATTATGCAACACTGTTTGATTTTTACAGCTTACAAATATTAAACATGTTACTCGTCCCCTCAGGAATATTTAGAATGGGAGGATTCAAAGTCAAGCAGGAAACACAGACATTGTTGTAACAGCCTGTTAATCCCTATAAATGTGGTTTGAGAAGTTTAAACCAAGTTAGTGATCCTCTAGGTGCTGCACAGTACAAACTATTTAATAAAGCACCTTCTCATTATAATATTATTGGCTGTATTAATTCATCTTCAGTGTTTGAAAAACCCTTCAAGACCATAGCTTGGATCCTGCTGTTGTCTTATTGGAGCCTGTTGCCTTATCACTTTGAGTATTGTTATATTAAGCACCCTGAAATGGCACAAACTGGTATTGGTACCAATGAAGTAGTTGTAAATATATATTCCTGTCTAACCAAAATGGGATTCATCTTATGGAAAACAGGACATGTAAAACGTATCTAGACAGTTGTCTTCTTGTTTAATGGTCCAGAACACGACCATTGTTAAAACAACAACAGCAACCTAGTGGAGTCCTCATTTAAAGACCCCCCCCCCCCCCCCCCACCACCACCACCACCAAAAAGCAGAGCTCTACTGTCTTACCACACTGACAAAATACTGATTCCATTTTAAATGTTTTCCTTCTGTCACACAGGAACATCAAAAGTTGATAATGAATGTCATTACCGGACTGGGATGGTCGGTACCCAGCTGAGGTCTAAATGAAACTAAGGCAGCCTGAAGCCCTATGTGCCTGTTTCCATTAATTACCAGGCAACCTGTTGCCTAATGACAGGCAACGAGGAGCTCTGGGGCAATATTGGTCAGCACCAGAACACACTGTGGGGTGGCCAAGATAATGATTGATTTTTCCTTTGCTTTTCTTTGGGATAATTGCCAGACCTGCCAGGGCTGAACAGCAAGCTTTGCACATGTACAACGTATTGATTGTCAGTCCTCAGAAAAGAGAGATACTTAGAAAGTAGTGTTTATAAAATTGGGCAAGAAAATCAACCTTACGTTTGAATGCTGTAAAAACAATGTGTCACTCCCCTTTAAGAGTTTCCCATGGCAAAAGTGTAGCAAAGTATAAGAAAGCATAATGAAAGCATGGTGAAGTATAGATTAGTATTGTGAAGCCCAGAGAGGCAAACCATGGTAAACTATAGTGAATGTGAAGTATAACCATGTATGGAAAAACTGCAAAATTGCTATATAAATTTACAGTGGTAAACCTTTTATAAGGATAAACAAGGTTAACTAACTACTCAACACAATCTGCTTGATTCACGTGTGCACATTGGTGTAAATACAAGTTTAAAAGTTTCAGCAAAGCTCAGACTTTTTATTTGAAACTAGAAACATTTATCATCCACATTTAACCAGTGTCACTGGGGTTGTGTGCTCATCACCCAGTAATCTTGCTTAAGGTTCCCTCACAATAGCTCAGGAGAACTGAAGGTCAGTGGGCGCCCTCTGACCCCGCAGCTAAGCAATTTGCCTCTTTACACCCAGGAATCTGAGAGCAGTTGGCAAGTTACCAGAGGAGCAATGTCACCCTAGCAGGTTTCTGCCTGAGCTCACCAGGTGCCTCGTAGGTTTTGCCTCCCTATCTATGGAAGCACCAGACCCAATTCAATGCTCCTTCTGAAATCCCCAGCAAAGACCAACTACATTGCACAGCAAGGAACCTGTGCTTCCCTAACTGTATGACTCACCCTGCACACCAGGCAGCCATGCATTTACCAGATGAGCTATTCTGGGACTGCTCAATAAAACATACTATGATTAAATATGGTAATGTTCAGTAGTGTAGGTATAGGCCTGAATGTTTTATATTTATCAGACTAACACTTATTAGGTTTGTGTTGTTACTCGTAACCTTTTATCCTTTGTCCTATTTCTATTCAAAAGCATATTCATATGCAGTGTGTATTCTTTGTTATCTGATATTCTCCATCTCTGATACAACTTTATGTTTCATTTTCCGTATTTTTTTTTTAACAATTTGCTTCTTCCTTTTCCATTTGGTTTTGAGGCATTAAAAGCATAAAATATGACCCTGTACTTATACATTTCATTAAGCATATAACCCCTGCTTAATTATTAGAAACATTTCAGCTTGGATTCAGTTCAAACTTGGCTTTTATTTTTCTCTTTGCACTTTCAGCATAACATGAAAATACTGAGAGATCAGTTTTGAAAGGAGTTCTATAATATGCATCCATTAATATTGAAAGAAGAGAACATCTTTATAGAGACAGGAACGGATATGAAAACATTGAATAGATGAATTGGGCAGAGGGGGTCTGTTTAAGAGCTGCATGGCTCTTAAGTGCTTGTTTAAAAGCAACTGTTGATCAGTCTTTCAATGAATTTCCATGCAACGTCAACAAGTTAAACAAAACCACCTCCTCGGCCCTGGCCCACACAAGGGAATAGCATTTCCATTCCTGCCCTTTTTAAAAGAGCCGTCACATTTTACATTAGTCTCCTTCTTGGAAATGCACAATTTACACTGAAGAAAGACCACTCTGCACTGGAACTAACTAGCTGTGCCTCCTTTCATGGATATCAGACAGTATTATAAAATCAGAATTTAACTTCCTCAAAATATGTGCCTTATAATGAGGAGCAAGTTATTAGACAACTCCAAATAACCAAATATTCTATGTATTAAATATTGTAATAATGGCAGGAAAATATTTTAGTGTATCCACTTTATTTTTTATTGTCTGAGGTATTGCCTATGCTGTTCAGCTGAAGCCTGCAAACTGTCAGAAAAGACAATTTTAAAAAAGACTTCTTCCACAATTAAACAGCTAATACCTTTTTAATTTATATCAGGGGGAGTCAGAGATGGGCAGACTTACACAGAGTAAACACACAAAAAAATAATAATTTACACAGAGCCCTCACAGGTCAGGAGGGAGATGTATCACCAATAATCATTTAGTCTCTTTTACAGTAAGGCTGTCATTTTAATCAATGGGTCATGACGATTTGTATTAACTACAAGATAAAATACAATATATAATGGTCATGCATTTGCTAGGCAATGAGGGGGTGGGGTGTTGTGGGGGTTGAGCAGTGTGACGGGGTACCCATTTTTTTAATCCGGGTCTGGTGACCAAAAAAAAAATGCCCTCCTGCAATACACAACAATGTGTACTGTTCGAAGCCAAATAGCAACGGGTTTACAGTCCCAAACAATAATCCTTATCCTCCCCACAATACTAAAACACAGTCACCTGTGTGTCCGGGGTGTGTGTATTAGTGTTTGTGGTGGGTGATAACAGGTAATTTTAGTGACTGTTGTGAAGTGCTGTTCCAGCTTGTGCTGGCCCAAAAGTGACAGGTCCGTCTGTTCACTGGGCTGGAGCAATGGCTGCAAGGTGGTCTGGAGTCAATTAGGGTTTGGGCTGGGTGTCCCCCCTCTGTCCTGTAAAAGCCCCCTTGTGGAGCTGATGTCTGGGGCTGCATAATCTACTAAACTGACTGGTGAGCTTCACCGGCTCCCAAAGAGAGAGAACAGGAGGTAGCAACAAATGCAGATAAGAGAGAATACACAGATTCAGTATAAATAGGGGCTCCTGTTAATTTTGTAGACAAGAGCCCTTGCTCTGCATTTTGAACCACACCAAAGCTAAAATGCTACTGTATTAAAGCTAAAATTGTGTGTATTTGGTATAATCCTGACAATTTTTATACTGGCCAAGAAAACTGGGTGAATTGTGATGTTTTTGCTGATGGATGTTATGCCTTTGGAAAAAAAAAATATATATTTTTGAGATTGCAAAAACTTGGACTGAGCATAACTCTTTCAGGTTGTGCTGTTTATAATCCCACTCCTTATGCGTCTATGAAATAGATGGGGTTTTTTTTACACTTTATACCTTGAGGAATTATAATGAAATCAAATGTATCTTTCTTGTTGAAGCTGACACCCTGGGATCCTTCAAGAAGCTGCTTGATGAGATTCTGGGATCAATAAGCTACTAACAACCAAATGAGCAAGATCGGCTGAATGGCCTCCATTAATTTGTAAACTTTCTTATGTCCTATGAAAACATTATTTACAAATGGAAAAATAAACATGACAAATGTACACATACTGTGCTGAATATTGTAGTAAACTTTTGTTAGGGATATAGAGCACTGTGTAATGCTTTCTATACATTTTCTGTTATTTCAATCTAATTGCATCATGAACAGCAGTACGAACAAAAACATGTAAAAAAAAATAAGCTGATTTTTCATTCAGAAATGTCTTGTATATAAATTGATTTTATACAGTATAGGCTTGCTTCTTTTTAAGTTTTTTTTTTTTTTTTTTTTTTTTTTTTTTTTTTTCAGGGCTCACAATATACCTTAATAAATCCCTCTCCTTTCAGAGTGCACATTTGACTGGGGTTCTTTATTGGAGCACCATAAACCTGTTAATTATACAACGTGTTTCACAGCTTTAGGTTTATGAGTTGTTCTGACCAGTTGAGCTGACTACACACCATGCTTGAGTGGGGTGGAGATGCTAGTAGGGTAGCAATAGGAAAGAACCCGTCACCTAACAAATAAATATGTTACTCTAAAAGGGGAGTGATTTATTATGGAATTTTGTGAGCCCTTGAAAAATAAACATTGAAAAAGTGCAAGCCTCATTTTAAGAAATAATTAAATGTGGGCTTTAATTAGGAATAGATAATGAGGTAGAAATACCAGTCATATTACAATGAAAAAAAAAAATCTGTGGTTAATATCTGGTGCTGATTTCAATTGTTTTGAAATGAATTGGTACTTAGGTCAATCAATAAGGAATTTCAACATGCATGACCATCAATGTGCTGTTGAGAAAGCACATCAGACAGGCTTAATAAGTTTCACAAACATGAATCTGATCTTTATTTTTCAGCACATATATCCTATAGTTGATGTAAATTTGGATTTAGACTGAGATAGCAAACCAAGTGTTGAAAATGTATGTGACCAAATCACACAAGCTCCTAATTACTGGGCTTCCAATCCACAGTCTGCAGCTCTCATCAACATAAACCCTCCACTTTAGATAATACCCCTGGAGACCAGCATGACTACAATTAACAAACTGTAGCCAGCATGAAGTTCATCCCAAACCACTACAAGACAAACTCTTAAGCCATGTTAGGAAACACATGGGTACAATGGGGAGGAATATCTCATTCACATGGAGCTCAATTACCTAAGCTGATCTTAGAAGCTGTTTTTCAGTTGTGCAAAGTCTTCTGTTGTTCATTGTTTAGCAGGTCTTGCCAAAAAGAAGTTTGTTATTAGTACACACAGAGAACAGAAAAGAACATTGAAGCATTGGAATTCTAGAACTGAGCTGATAATTCTACAACAAAAAAAAAGTTTCCCACAGTAAAAGCATAGCAACATGCAATAAAGCATAGTGAACCACAGTAAGGTATAGGTAAGCATTGTAAAAAATGTATGACTCAGCTTACCAGGGGAAAGGATACACAATCAGGCAGCGCTCTAGCATTATTTGAAAGTGTTATTGAACACCCTTTAGTGTTTACATAAATATCAAAACATAATACAATTGTTTTGATATTTTCTGTTCATGTACCCTGGGTCATAAATCTACAGAAGAACAAAACCGAACAAATTATTGATGAAATCTTCAATGTGAATGTAGAAGACAAAACCACACTTAACAAACCTGTATTTAATTTCTTCTAATCATAAACAGAAAACGCTATTAAATACAGTTTTGTTAAGTGCGATTAGCAGGTTGTCAAAGTTTTGATTTGGTCCCAGCCTTAGTGTATAATGTATGTCAATAGATTAATTGGCGCTTGCTCTGCTGTTAGAAGGATTATACACTGCAGCTATCCTGTGTTGAAGGCTGTAGTAAAATTAATAAAATAACTGTGAAGTATCTTTAATTACTTAAATGCTAAGAAATTTGTTTGCAGTGGCGTCAAGTTGGAAGGCCTGGTTTTGTTCATTTACTAATACATAATACTGTTACTGCAGTATATTAATACACACTTTCATTCAGCCCATTTAATGATCACATAGATTCGGCTATGTAGTGAATGCTCAATATAGTGTAGACCCGCTTTCTATCACTTGCAAGGGACTGGGCAAACATGCTGACAATAAGCAGAGTTGATTTTATCAGGAGTTCACTAATAACCCGGAGAAATAAGTGCTTCTGGCTACCATCAGTTTATATATGGTTAAACTATACATTTATTTTCATTAATACAAAGCTACAGTACAGTGTCATTCATTTAAATGTTATGTAACACTGTCCAGGACCTTTTCCTTCCGCCTCCAGGTTTATCTACAGGTGGGTGTTTGTTTTGTGTTTGGTAACAGAGTTAGGTTTCTGGCTGCTTTGATTTTAACCAAAATTATTTACTTAAAAAAAGGTTATAAAGTCGATTTTAGGAAAAAAGAAAATATTAAATGTACTGAAACACATTTTAAAGAGTAGTTTCCTGACATCCTCCTCCTTTTGGATTACAAATACTTGTGTTCTTTTTTGTAGGAGTTTTCCTGGTTTTGTTTTGGATGGGTAGCAACCCAAAGGATTTTCTACACTGACAGCTCCCCCAGACCTGTTGAGATCTGCCCAATCTTTTTTTTTTTTTTTTTTTTTTTTTTTTACTAGATTTTGGATTATTTTTTGTTTTTTGGGTTTTTTTTCTTCTTGTTTTTCAATTTGAGGAGCTGCAGCAACTTGACTATCATGTTCGGGACTGTCTATATATTTCTGGGGTGTTGGTTTGAGGTTATTTTTGGTCACTTGTAAATGTTGTATCTACATTTCTATACAATACACTTTGTTGGTTAATTGAACTGGGTCCTGAATCTATTTTTCTGACAGTATTCCATAAATTTTGGAAACTGTTACAGTATTACCATTTGTCTTTTGCTCAGCACAAAACCATGTTGTTTTTTTTTTATTTTTCTTTTTGATTGCTTCATAATATCATACAAGATGACAGGAGTATGCCATTTTTTTCTAGCCATACTGCCCACTAAGCTGCATTGGATTCTGCCACAGCATTTCCAGAACCCAGTGATTAAGCGCATCACTTACAGCTCTCACTTTGCTCACCATGCCCTCGTATCAACAGTTACACAAATCTTAGCTCGTGTAACAAAGCCTTGCCAGCAGAATTAAATTAAACCTTATCCTTTGATGTATACCAGTACTATGTCAGCCCTTGAAAAAAAAAAAAAAAAAAAAAAAAAATATATATATATATATATATATATATATATATATATATATACACACACACACATATATATTGGTGTAAAACAAATTGAAAGCATTCTCCACTCATGCACATAAAAGGCAAAGTGATAAATTTTGCTTAATGTGTTTATTATGCTGTGAGGAAATGGCCTAGATTTCTATTATATGCCCCTGCCTGCCGGGGCAGCTTTGTGCGCCAATTGCATTTTCATGCTTATTATGTCATGGAAGTCATAGGGATGAAAGAAAATGCATCCTGTTTTACATCAGCAGACTTGAAAAGCAAGGAAATTGTTTTGTTGGCTAGTAATACCAATATGGCAAAGCTGTGCTTTCGCTGAATTCAAATGGACAAATGGTTTTACATACAACTTGATACATTTGCATTCTTTTTATTAATCCAAATTAGAAAAATATTAGTAAAGCTAGATCTGCCCTGTGTGCCAGATATGACCCCTGGGCCTTGCTGGCTATTTGCTTATCCTGTCTGTCCATCCATCAGTCTGTCACCCTCGACATGGTGAATATGATAACTGCATTGATTTTGATCCAATCTTCACCAAACCTTCATCGCACACTCCCAGCCTCCTACTGACGAATCAGATTGCATTTGGCAATAATCTGAGAAACTCTCTATTTTATACAAACATTTGTAACCTCTCAGGGTCTGTGTGATTTATTATGCTGTGATAACAACAGTCTGTATGTGTGTGCACTGCTATTTGACATGGATTGATGATATTTTTTCTACCATAAATTTAAATATTACAGCTTAATAGTCATTCCACAAAATTGATTAAATATAATTGGTTATTTTTTATTGATGGTGTGGTGTTTACTTATCAGTCGTCAATTCTGATTTAAAAAAAGTTATAATTGCTAGAGAAAATGTATTTTATATTGTCTCACTATGACATGTTCTCTTGCAGTAATTAGGCTAATTAAGCATGATCAACAAGTCATGCATATTCAGGACCGACTGTCAAAAAGTAGAATAATTATCTGCAAAAATGGAAAATAAATCTGACACAAGGAAATTGTTTTCTACAAAAGCTTGCTCACTGACACTAATGGTAGAATCTCAACAAGAGGACACACAGCTTGAAAGCTCACCTTTCACTGCATCACTTATATGTTATCACATTCCTCAACTGTATCTAAAGGCTTCGTTTGGACGGGTTCACACATCCATATGTACACATTTAGAAGTGAAGCGGAAGTACCAGAGAAATGTAATACTTTTCCTTGGGTTGGAAATTGGAAATTTACTGGTACTCATTAGTAGAACATTGGTAGGGTTACCAGATTTCCAATTCATTAGCACCATAGCAACTCTGAAGCAGTTAAAGCAACTATATATAATAAGACGATAATAATTTGAAAGTTAAACATTGGGTGTATTTATTGCAGATCATAACAATTCATTGTTTTCGTTTTATTATCATCTGAGCAAAGCATGTCAAATGAACTTAAAGCCAGGTTCGAACAATTTGATCAGCTTTTACCATTAAAAACATAATGTATACAGTGTATAAAACAAATAAAAGGGAGTCCCTTTCCAGTAGTTGTTATTGAATGAGTGAAAAGATAAAGTATTTATGTTGGAGAAAAAGGTGAAAATATGCAGGTTTTAGAAATATTATTTATTATTATACATTTTTCAAATTTTCTGTTGAGGTGTTGCTTACATGGAAAAAATATAATACATCCCACAACAAAACATATTATGGAAAGATCTACTTAATGCCTTTCTGTTGATATATTGGGTTTTAATTTCTGATTTAAGGTTATCAAACCACAAGCGCTAAAACAGAGAGCTGTCATTCTGCGTAGGCAAAAGGGTAAAATATGACTGCTACAAAACAGTTACCCAGCGTCCGGCAGTTCGAGTGAGTGCTGATTGTTGCATCATTATTTTTATTACTTATTATATTTATTTTATTTTTTTTATTAACAGTGATGTATCTGTCTATAGTTGTATACAATGTTAAGTATAATATATATATATATATATATTATATAGATATATATATATATATCTGATATATAATAGACAATCAATACATATACATATCCTAGCTCATATAATGTTGAAAAAAAAAAAGGTAGGGGGCGCAAATATTTTTGCACTAAAATAGTTACGGATCTGCTCAAGACCCACTTGTTCTCTCTTGCTTTCAATGCTCTTTAACCCTTTGCAGTCCTATGTCAGACCAGGTCCGACATTACAATTTTTCTTTTCCGGTCCAATGTCGGACCCTGTCTGACATGATCAAAAAGATGTAAAGCACAGGTCTTTAGTCATTTTTCTCCGGAAATTCAGTACATATATAAAATGTATTTAATTATTCTTGTAGTCACATTGAGATTAAAACCTCTTTTACGAGTGAGACCTAGCCAAGCAGGTAATAGCAAGTCAATCAGACAACAAGAACAAGTACACAATAAAATACAATTAAGACACAGGCAAATCACATTTAAAACAGCAATCAAAATACACAGAATTAGTCAACTATTTAAAACAATTCCAACTCTCACTCATGAAATCATGCAGTTTACTCTTAAATTGCAATAAAGATATCTGGGTTTGCAGCTTTACTTTGTACTGGAACTCATCCCAGGACCATGGGGCAAAATAAGCAAAGGATCCTTTACCAGCCTCAGTATGCAAATCTGGGATTTTAAAATGCAAAAAAGAATGAGATCTGAGGCATGGTTACTATGGGAAATTATAAGGTATTCATTTAAATAAGTATATTCATATAATTTACATTGAATAGCCTTATATACCAGAATATACCAGTGCTTCAACCTGCGTAAAACCAAAGAAGTCCAGCCTACCAAATCATATAATATACAATGATGAGAGTTAATCTTGTATTTGTATTGTACCTCAATGCTGCATGATATAGCGAGTCCAGTTTACCTAAAGTTGATGGTGATGCAAACCTATATACTGTATACTTATATACCTATATATCACCATAGTCAATTTGCAGCAAAAACACACAAGCAGTAAGCCTCTTTTTGTTTCCATAACATATATAACATGTGCATATCATAGTGACATTTATAGCGTATTCCCATGCCCAACAGACGAGTGTGGAAACATGCACTCATCTCTGTCCAGCACACTGTCTTCCTTCTGTTCCTTTTAATATGGTCCTATTAGCATATGGTAATGCATCGGTATATAGAAACATGAGATTCAAAAGTATTCTAGGAGGACATTCAATATGCACATAGCGCAATTAAATTCCTCTGAATATACCAATAACTGCGCACCTCTGGCTCAAGTAGTGTCAGAGTAACAGTCCACTCTGGAGTTGGGTACAATAGTACAGAACCCCAGCCCCCCCCATCCATACACACCGGCTGGATGGATAAGTTGTGTGTTTTATCACTGTATTGATATGATAGACAGGGTAGTGTTGTTTACATATACAGTTATATGTGTTCTTCACTGCTCAACAGGCATATCGCATCCAACGTGTGCCATGAAAGTATGGAAATGAAGATTGAGAGAAGGATGAAGAGGGGAGGGGGGTCCTGCCTGTTATCTTTGCTGTGTGTTGCCACACATCTGTAAATTAATTGTATAAATACATCATACACCCATCTTGTGGCCCATTGCTTTATTTGGCTATTCCATAGGTTGCTATGCATTATGGGTGAGGGGTGGGCAGCTGCAGTTAACATTTTGCTAAAGTCAGAACAGGGATATGATCAAACAATCAAAGACCTGTATTTTCTCTGCAGCAGTCCAATAATAAGTTAGCTGATGTGGGACAAACAGTTCTTTTAATTGTAATTTCTAGTCATTTTGTCGATGTTGTTGATTGTACAGAGACTGTTCATTAATTGAGAAATCATAGTAGGCTACAATTAACATTTTAGGAGAGTATTTAGAATTAATTATTATTACTACAAAAAAATGGAATAACGAAAAAAATCCATTCTGGCAACACTCAAAACCTTACAAACTGGTCTGAAATGGGTGAGTAGAATGAATAACATAACACATTTCTGTGTATTGTGTATATAAAAATGCTTGATTAATGTTTACTTTGCAGGTGAATGAACTTGTTACATTTACAAATCAGAGAGTGTGCTACCACAGTAGACTTTGTCATGGCACGACTTATATAAAAGAAAAATCATTTAGAAAAAAAAGACAGTATCCAAAGCCTATTATTTTACTTCAAAAACATACAGCTATGTCGGATCAGCTGACCTTTAAAGAAAGCTATATAGTATTTCCTCATGATACAATACTGTCGGTATTCAATAAAACAGTGACGTTATCAGTACATTAATTTGAAAACTCGGTGTCTAGCTATGGAGCCAATTGTGTATTTGAATGGTCCGTATGTATGTGTGCACGATATATTGTGTGGTCTCGTCTGCTGTCATATCGATACATACTGTGGCAACAGCAATGATAGCAGCTTGTCGCATTACTAATGGTGACTGTCTATCATTCTGCATTCTCGATTGCTGTTGTGTGCAGTTGCTATATTGGTAGTGAATGCGCAGACAGTTTTGCGAGGCACAAACAGATTTGCGAATTGCTCAAAAAAACGTTATATTCCAATGTCTCACAACTGCTTTGTGCCGTTTTGGAATATCTCTCGTTTTGTGCCAAATTTTTTGTGAGGCACAAACTTAGCGAGGGGATTGGGCGAAAATCGAAGATCGGGCCCCTTGTCTCGTGTGTCCTTTAGATACAGATGCTTGGAATGCATCTAAAATGACACAGGTAATATAAAGACAACTTTGTCATTAACACCCAATGCCACCGATCTCTGCCCCAATTTGAGATCCTGCAGCTTGGCTTAATATGGTACTAAAGCCAAGTGCTTTACATAAAAAATTATAAAAATGCTAAATATCTATTGTAATAGGCCAAAGTCATTAACTGCCAGTAATAGCGGTGAGAAGATTTTAATGTTGTTGACCAAGATATGATATTATGGAGAGGCCAATCTTAAGAGGCCAATCCAGGCACAATCTCACAGGGACACATTTCTATTACACTGTGTAAGAAAATAAGCATGCAGATCTCATCATTTCTTACCTAAACACAGACTTCAGTTTTACTCACACAATTAAGCAATAACCACATCCCTTTCCGTTTAGTAAATAAATGTATTCTGCTCTACGTTTTCATTACAGATGCCCTGTTAAGTATCCAACAGAGCGTGCAACCTCATACAAAGCGTATTTTATGGTAAACTGGTTTGTTAAACTATGTACCGTCATTTTAAAATCAATGAACAACCTCTTGTAGGTTCTCAATACAGGGTATTGACTTTGACTTTTAATGGGGTTTTAGCTAGCTGCATAACTGGATTATTACTCTGGCCTCAGCCACCAATACAGTGCCATTCACCAGTGCTGATAGAGAGAAAAAGAAAAGGAGGCTCAAAGGGTTATTGAGACACAGGATACCCCCATATGATGCTTTTCATCATATATAAAGAAACAAACCACAAATACTGGGATTCAGCCTATAACTGCTCTGTAATAGCATTAGGGTTTGTCTTGCACCTCTGACAGCATTAGATCATATAGCCATCCTGTCAATATCTACAGTGAGTTCAGCAGGTGGCTGTGTAAGGCAGTTGTATTGAAATGCTATGGGTCCTTTTCTTCGACTCACCCATGCATTGCACAAAGTGCACACAGCTTTTTGAATTCTCTGTCACAAACTTTGTAGCACTTTGTAGCAGTGCAAACTTTTTTTAGGGGGCTGAGTGTGAGCAACTGCTGTTGGTGATACATGTTTGTATTACTGAAAATGGCCATACTCATTACAGATATTCGTTTGTACTCATTGCTTGGCACACGACTATATATATATATATATATATATATATATATATATATATATATATATATATATATATATAATATATATATATATATATATATATATCATATTATATATATATTATATAATATATATAATATAATTATATATATATTTATAGAATATTATTATCACAGCACAGTATGTTTAAAACTTGAACCGTAAAATATCAGCAGGGTATAAAAATTGAAACTCTACATAATAATGACAGAAACAGAACTTACTGAGCTGGAACAACACATGGGTGAAAATAGCTATTCTTTTAAAGTACCTACTTACCTTCTCTTTGTGGAGCATCTATCTTCTCACCAAAATGTATTAGCTTATTTGTACCAGTGGTCTACTGCTGTGTTGGCACCTGATTTTTATTCCTGTGCAACTCATGCTTTAGACAAAGTTAGACTGTATTTGTTTGAAGTCTGAGATTATTTGAATATTTGAAGTCTGAGATTATTCTTTCACTTTTTGCTTTTATTTTACTCATGATGATGGGAGCCTCCTCATGCCACACTAGTCACGACTGCCAGTAACAGAAGCGTGTTAGATGTGAGACATACTGCACTTTACAGGGTCAGTGGAAAACTTGTCTGTGCCATCGGAGAAAATATATTATAGAACCGCTTTAGCTACACTAGCTTCACTAGTTTAAATCCCTTCATTTGAATGCTGTGGTTACAATTAGTACAGTGCTGTGCTCCATGAAATGCAGATCTGTGTCTGTAATTGTTTTGTGGATGGATGTTGAGTTTTAGAATAGCTGTAATATAGCACAGAAAGACCCTTTCTGCCTCTTGTGCTGTCTCAAAGACAGTCTTGTAAACTAGATAATACATCTCAATGGGGTTACATCTTTAAACTAAATTAATATACCTGATTATTATTAAGAGTATATGTGTGCCTTTAGGTTATAGTTTTCCAAACACATATTTCAGAAACACTCCAGGATAAATATAATAGAGTTTATAAAATAATGTTAAATATTGTATTTCTACTCTAACCTTGTGTATTGTTGGGGTTATGAAATAGAGAGACTATGGATTAGAGAAGCAAAGGCAATTTCAAAAGGTTTAATGTCAAGTGAGATATGGAAAGCCCAAACTCAGACAGTATTATTAGAGGCTTAGTCAGACATCTAAGTGAGGACCTAGCGCCTAATGACTTGATTTGAGGTTGATATACTTGGTAAAGGCAGTGTGTAGATTCCATTTGTTAATAGTTTTCAAACAAAATGAATGATTGAGTTGGGGGACCCTCTTAATAAATTCCCATTCAAAAAACGGAGCTTGCTCAAAAACCTATTACTTGAAAACTTTGTTCGTATCACACCAGCGAGTGCATGCAGCCAAGAGAAATTACATTCAAAATTGGTTTTATCACAGGGGTATGGTTTTAAAGGCAGAAGATTTGTGCTGGCATGCTAACCATATCATACCACTCTTCTGAAAAATTACTTAACCCTTTCTGCACGTTCCACATGTCACATCATGTTTAACTTTTGAAAGATAAACAATGGGAGGTTAGAAGAGCTGTATACATCATCATGACAGTACGTTTTGCTCACGAAAAAGACAACTATTCATCCACGACAGCTATAGCACAAATGCAAGCCAATCATGTAAATATAAGTATATACCTATGTATAGCTATGCAGTAAAACTTCCATCAGACTGAATTTGATGCAACCTATGTATGTTTAAGTTCAAACACAGAACATTTTCGCTTGGGAGTGTGTTGATATCCATGATTTACTATAAACAGCGGTAACATAAAATATCTATAATCATGCTTCAATTCCTCAAATGACATTCTGCATTATAAAGCTTAAAACTTTGCATGCCTGGGTCTGTATTATGCACCAGCTTTATTATTATTTGCAGGGCTCTGAGTCCCTAAGCACACAGCCTGTTTAAAATGTCAATCACAGGTTTCTCACACGTGCGCAGCGATAGAGAATGACAAATATTTGGACTGAATCAACCATGGCTGCAAATTTGTTATAGCAGCATCACATATTTTTAGTGTCTATATAAATGCATAAGTGCTATGTTGGGATTTATATGAAATATACAAATAATAATTAAAACATTACCCCTTTCTTGTAATGATGCTTTTGTCGCATGCTGAAAAAAATGGTGTAGAATCTTTCATTTCACAAGGGGCGAAAGTGGACCCATTGTGCCTGTGTAAGTGCATTGAACCCTTTGCTAGATTGTGCCCCCTGTGTACAGTACAGTATGTCATCTTTATGAACTATTCTCCAGCCAACACTACTTTGTGAAATATAACACAACGCATTGAATGTTGATTTGACATTTAAAAGCAAATGATTGTTTGCCATAAGACTTACTTTCTGTCAAATCAATTTAGACTGTTACAAAAACTCAATTCTATACACTGCCTCTTCTAAACACAACAAATGATAATTGAATAGGATGTGGTCCTTAACAAAATATGAAAGGGCATGTTAACCTGGTTTCTTTTGGAACAATAGGAAAAAGGCAGAATTACTATAGTAGAGAACCCTCTCTAGAAATGTAAATAACTGAAATCAATCATAGTGCAAGGCACTTGTCACATGAAAGAGAGCAGTCTAATTTGTAAGAGCTGATTATACCAGGAGTGTAGCTGATTATAACTGGACTGGAAAGGTAGCTTAAAGAATGTCAATGGACCTTTACAACCATAAAGAAGCTTAATGATGGTTGGCATGGAATTGTTTAAGCAGGAGGTGGTTATTATAAGCTTGTACCCATATGCAACCTTTTTTTTTTCTTCTATGACGTTTATGTGGATTTTTCTCAGGGCCACTGGGAATGAATCCTCAGCTGTTTGTAAACTTGTATAGGGCACCTGTTCAAAAAACAAAACCAACATGGAACTAGAGGATTTGGACTCCCTTGGTAAAGATACAACCACACTGAGTCCAGGATGAGTCATACAGTTAGTTAATGTCAAGTTGGGCATTTTTGCTGGGACCCCACAGGGAGTTTCACATTGATCTGTCCCTCCCGCTGGTTAGGGAGGCACAACGGTTTGTTTCACCTCACCGTGCTCTAACGGGGTAAAAAATCCTGTGATCTTTCACACGTTTATTTGGCACTTGTATGTTTTAAAAATATATAGAAAAACTATAATAACTCAACGTTGGAGTAAAGTAGAACCCAGAATCACTAAGAATGATTGCAAACAGAGTAAAATAAAACCCTCAAATCTGGAGGCGTTGGCTACTTCTCTTTTCATAACTGCCTTCCTGTGTGTCACTGTTTGTTTTTGTTTTTTTCCAATAGTAGTGGCGCTTTAACTACCTTTTGCTATGATTTGAGGTTAAATGGATTTGGTTAGAAAAACAGTTTTTATTGAACAACACAAAAACCAAACTGTGCCAATACACTATGCTACACCACATAGTGTTTTAAGAAGAACTGAGAAACGTGGATCAGTAAATGCATGTGCCAGTGAAAACCAAGTCACATTAAAGTAACATTGGGCTATTCTTCTGCTTATTGTGCTGTTCTATGGAGTTAGATTGTTCACGGTTCAGTCTGTTTTCATTATAACAATATAGTTTATGGTTTGCTTCTCCGGAGGTTCCTGAGGCTTGGATCCGGTCCCAGACATTGTGTTTACTCTAGTCTGGCCCATATAATACACTCTCTCAGGGGTTGGCAAGCTCTAGGGTTCCTCATAGTTTTTCTTTTTATACAATAGGCAGTATGAAGAAGTAATTCATAGTGACATTTATTATGTTATTACACGTAGTAGATATCAAGTCTGAATGTGGTACATGTTAAGTGTGAGGGGAGACACTTTATTATTGAAGTGCTGCACAATTGTTTTCTCGTTTGATCTTTGTACCGCCCTCCTTTCTCATGTTTACTCCAAAATGGTTATTTGGGCTCTCCTGTGGCTCATTGATGAAATGAAAAGGTTAAACGATTATTTTAAATTCAAAGGTCTTTCAGGTCATATCACTGTGGCATTGCATTCAATTTCCAGCCTCTGTAAAGAGTGAATAATGACTTTATAAAAACCTGGTTGGAAGTGTTACTCAGTATGGATGTATTTACTATCTACCAGTCTTTATGTTGTGTAAAAGTGCCACAAGTTTTGTATTTGTATTGTATTGTATTATTTATAATTTGTATTAGATTGATCATCTAAACTATCAGGCACTATTATCTGATATATTATTTTGTTAACTGTTTACATTCATGGAATTTATAGCATGCTTGTACTATATATTACATTCTTTCTGTTCCAAATCCAACACATATTCATCTTTATACTGAGATATTTATGTACCCTTTTCATAAAGTAGTATTAATATTATGGCTATGATATTTTACACTAAAGGGTTGATTTGATAACCTAGTATTGCATCAACCATCTATTACCCCTAGAAATAGCTGATGTGATCCAGGTGGATTCTCTGGTACTTCAACATGCATGGAAACTTGATATAATTCCCACTGGCTTTCTGCCTTAATGCCTTAATGTATTAGAAGAAATCCTGCTTTAATTTCAATTGAATATTTTTTTTCTCCACATAAAAAGTAATATAAATTCATTTTGAAAGCCATTGTGAAATCCAGGCTTAATACCATCAAAAAAGACCAAAAAGGAGTAGAAAAAGACAACAAATAATCTCTCTATGAGGGGGGGGGGGGGGGGGGGGGGCAGGCTGGAGTGTGTGTGACAAGTGCTTGCACTCTTGCATTGTCTATGCATGTGTGGAAAGAAGTGGCAAGTAAAACAAAGCATAGATAACACTCTATGATGCATTCTGCTCATTCTTCTTCATTTCCATCAAAAATATATCAAGATTAGTTATGCTTTGAATATTAGGTCCATGTTGTCTGAGAAGTGTTGGAAAACCTGCTCAATATGCAGGTCAGCTTTGTTTTCTCATGACCTCCTGAGCCTGTCAATAATATCCACATGTTTGATGCAGTTATGATGCCTTACACTCTAGTTAAAATGCCTTTCCTCTTTTATTTGACATTTACATTTTCTTTTTCATTCAGTCCATGCAGGGCTTTAAGTCTCCTGACTCATGCGGTCAATTTTTTGTTTTTCTAAAATTATTTAAAGCACCGAGGACTTCAAGCTGAATCCCTGATCTCTAGTGGAATAGAGTTCCATAATTTGGAGGCATAGCAAAATAAGGCCCGGACACCCATAGAGCTCAGGCGCCTGACAGACCAAATAAAATCTCTAATCTATCAGGTGGGATTTCGTGATTTACAGTGTCAAATGCCAAACTAAGATCCAAGAGGATTAATATTGACAAAACACCTGAGTCAGCAGCCATTAACAGATCATTAGTGACTTTGACCAGGGCAGTCTCAGTGCTATGAAGATGCTGGAAGCCAGATTGAAAGGGTTAAAAAAGATTGTTAGTAATGAGATGCCTGTCTAATTGCCTAGCGACAGCTTGTTCTAGAAGTTTAGCTAGAAAGGGCAAATTTGAAATGGGGTGAAAATTATTACGATTACCCAAGGCCATACGAGGTTTTTTAGGCACAGACATGACTGCAGCAGTTTTAAAAACAACCGGAACAACACCAGAACTCAGGGACTCATTTATAATATTTAACACCAAGGGGCAAAACAGCTCAAAACAGGACTGAAAAAGAACAGAGGGGATAGGATCCAACAGACAACAGGTGACTTTCATACAAAGCGCCAGGTCTGTAAGAGAATTAAGAGTGAGAGGTATAAAACAGGATAGAGAGGACCCCACAAACCAGACAGACCCTAGAGACTGTGCAGGAGGAGTCTGAGAAGAGGTACTAATGTGTAGACAGATATTGTCAATCTTAGACTTAAAAGACTCTGAGAAACTATTGTATAGCTGATGTGAAGCCGATAATGTGGAAGGACAGTTAGGCCTCAACAATCTATCAATAGTAGAGAACAATTGTCTAGGATTATCCTGGTTATTAGAAATAATATTTGAAAAATAGTTTGATCTGGCAGCTGCCAAAGCAGCCCAGTATTCAACCAGAGATTCCTTCCAGGAGTGTAGATGGACAGTAAGAGCAGAATCCCGCCATCTACACTCAATTTTACGACAACCAGCCTTAAGAGAGCGCAGCTCCATGGTATACCACGGCGCACGACGGGTGTAGTAGACATATCTAGTCTTGACTGGGGCCAGGGAGTCTAAGGTATTAACTAAGGAGCTGTTGAAAGACTGCACCTTCTCATTCAATGTATTTGGAATGGGAAAGGAATAGGATTAGAGAATGAAAGTGATATAAAATGATAAGGGGACTGTAAAGATGTCAGCTATATCCTTCAGACTGACAAGCCCTTACTTGTATTTCTTAGAGCTGTCCGTTTCTATGACAACCCTGTAAAACTACTAACCTTTCTGCATTGCCTAGACCCAAAGGATTCTGACAAAACAAAACATGTCTATTTTGATTACCTGGCTGTGTCTCAGAATGGCAACCACTTATTATTTTTTTTTTTTTTACATAGGATCTTACTAAACTATAAAAAATGGATTATGGTAAGCCTAAGCAAATATGAAAAATCTATAAATAGAAAAAAGTGCTCCTACTGTACCTCCTAAAATTCTTACTCCAGGGGGAATGTCTTTGTCGACAACTGACATTTTCAGTTTGGAATTTTAATTAAATCTTTACTTAAATGATTTCAGTGAAAATTGAAACACAAATGACCCCAAGACGAGTGACTTGTCTTCAGAAATCAATAACAACTCTTTACGGTTAGACAAACTAACATTTTTTGAGGGGGTTTAGAACAACCAGAACAAGTTTTGATTCTGTATTGAAGTGTATTATTATGTGATTCTGGCAGTTGCTGGTGAGCTGGTATCAAGCTAAGAGTTGGAAATTGGAACTGATGTTTTATTAGCCACCACTGGGCTTCCAGCAGGTATATAAAATCCAAGATTCATTTATGGCTGTCGACAAAAAACTGTTGACTTTTGAACAGTAAAGGGCTCTTTGATATACCACTTTTTTTCCTGGGCAAGTTCAACCTGCTTCAACCAGCACCAAGTCTCCTGGACAAGCTGAAAACCAGTAAACCCAGTTCTTTTAGAGGAGGAGATCACTGGCTTGAGGTTCAGTGGATTGAGGTAAGATATAAATCAATTAAATAAAAACAGTTTAGCTAAATTCTTTTAAATAAATTAATACGTTGAACACACCATAGCAACAGGCCATAGGAGCACTAAACATCAACTTGAAATGTGCTAATGTTTTCACAATCACTCAATAAAGAACAGCTATAAAAGATGGTAAAAGTGTATATTCTCAATGTACAGTACATACTACTGAATATATTGGATATTTATGAACCTTTAATGAGCTTCTTCAACCCACCAACAGCCCTTAACCACCAGTGGTTTCTCAGTCTAGCGTTTCAGGTTTCATTCCTTAAGGCAGTGCTAGTACTTCGATGAACCTTAGGCGTACTTCAGATAATCCTTTCCCGGGGGAAAGTTTTTCACGCCGTCATACTAGTGTTTTCAATTATTATTTTTTGTTTTATTATTAGTTTTACTTGTTTAGTTGTAGCTTATATAGTTTTTAGAGAAAGATGAATATGACGTACGTAGTCTTTCTACAATGACCAACGGGAGTGAAGTTGGTTCGAAGGATTTTGATACCAGCGACAGTGAAGCTGACTTGTCACTCAGCAATGATGGCAGAGCTGTGACGAAATACTATCAAAACCCAGCACTGGGTACAGGCAATGCCACAGCCAGATCCATCACAATGCCTGCGCAAAGTAGCTGTGTGCATGCATTTGTGACTATCCCTCCAACACAAGGGAAGCAGAGACCGCAGCAAAGGTGCAGGGTCTGCTACGAAAATGAAAACAAAAGAAAGGACACAAGAAAAATGTACAGTGGTTGCGAAGGCAATCCCGGGTTCTGTTGTATTGAACATTTCAATGAAAGGCACAGAGCAAGTAAATAATGGCACACATTTTGATGTTGTTTGATTTTTATTTGATAATTACTGTTCACTGATTATTATTGTTATTAGCGTTATTAGTGGGGTTTTTATTTTCATTGTTAAAAAAACAAAACATGTTTTTATCTATATATTGAACATGGGTATGTAGTACACAGGAGCATAAAGGGTTAATGAAAAACACAGTTTAAGTCATTTGTTTGTGTTTTATTCATCATATGTTAACATTTTATAATAATTACAGGTTTGAAAATATTATTATTATTATTATTATTATTATTATTATTATTATTATTATTATTATTATATTATTATTATTATTATTATTTTCAAAATCTGGTACCTGGGAGTTGAAATGGTTAAAGAAAAGAGTAATTCACAGTTCTGGCTCATAATTCCCATTTGGGATCAGAAATGTAATTATTACTGTTTGACAGCAGTAAAATGTGATGGAAAAAATACCCCATCCAGTGCTGCGTTTGGATAACAACTTTGTCTTTTATTGAGCGCATCAAAATATGTATGCAAAAGAACTCAAAAAACATGCTGTTTCAAAATCGTACTGTTTCCAAATCATGAAACAGTGTAGTATTTTGACCGCAAACCATCTATTGTATATATATATATATATATATATATATATATATATATATATATATATATATATATATATATATTATATATTTTTTTTTTTTTTTTTTTTCATTATGTCTCAATCCTAAAATTTTCACTAATGCAGAACTTTGGGCTGTAGCTTTCTGCTTCTCTCTTTTTTTAAAAAGATAGTCCTACAGTATTGCAGTTTAGCAATAGCCTTGGGAGCTGCCCAGAAGTCTAAATGACCCTTCCTCTTGTAATCTTCTTAGAAAAAACAGGTGATCAAATAGATTCTAAAATGACTTTGAAGAGAAGTAGAATACTTTTGTGTTTTCACACGTCTAGCCTGGGGCTTAGAGAATAGAATACATTGAGTAAAGAAACACTTGAAGCTGCTTATTGTCTTGGCTGCAAGTTTATCAGCTCGGCTTGGTGTGCAGTCGCAACCCACAGAGGTTTAATAGACATTACTTCACGCAAGCTTAATCTGTCCCTGCCCACCTGAGGGACCTTGAGTCAGAAATGTAATGCTGTGGAGCAGAAATCTATTTCTTCAGGGTTTCACATAGTTTTCTCATTTCACAAAAACTTTTAATAGCATGCTGATATACACCAAGCAGTTTACAGCTATGGCCAAAAGTGTTCCACCACCTTATAAAATTAACAAATTTTGCTTCATACTGTCCAGTGAAACCTGCTGTTACATTAACTTTGTATTTTTTCATATACCTAACGTATTTATGGAGGCTGTGTTTTTGTTGATGCTTTTGGAAAAAAGTACAGTAGGTAATCGATCGAGAGCTCGTCAAGCACGGCTATGCTCTTCTGCAAAACCAGCGGAGACACCGCTTTGCTTTTACTGCCCTGCTAAATACAGAGGTGAATTTCGTTTACTGCCATTCAGTTTAGCCTGGACCCCTTCCTGTGACCAAACATTTATTCATTTTTTGGTCTCTTCTTTGGACCAATGAGTCCGCGGTTGGTAGCCATGTTTATCTCATGGAAATGTCTGAAAACTGATCACATCATTACTTGCGCAGAAATCCACCGAGCACTTACTGCGGTTGCTTTACTGCAGTTTGAATACACACACAGTTGCTGTGCATTAACAAACCAAACTGAACTTGTTCTGAACAGGATTAACTAGTGCTGTTGTCACTGCCTTTTGCAACCATCTTTTGCAATCTACTGCTAACACTCTCCAACATTTAGTGCTGTTGGTTATTCTAAGATAACATCATGTAAGATGCAAGCAATCTTCTGTTTTGTTTCCCTTGTGTGGTTTGAACAAAATCAATTAAATCCTAAATACAGTATCAAAGTAATTATGTACAGAGGAAGCCATCTGGCCTATTGATGTTCATCTGGATCCTAATAGCTAGGGAAAAAAATAAAGAAGAAGAAGAAGAAGAAGAAGAACTCTTCTTCTCTTCTTTTCTTCTTCTGTGCTTTCTTCTTCTTCTTTCTTCTTCTTCTTCTTCTTCTCACAGGATTACCGCATTTGATTGCTTTGTCAATTTTTATTTTTGTCCTTAATTACCTAATAAATTTCATTATCCTTCTATTGTTTTATTAAGGTGTTAACTCTATTAGCTACATAGGTCTCAAATGTGTAGTTTTGAAAGAACCACATGTATTTTCATGATATATACTATGATATGATAACGGTTAAAGGTTAATATAGTGAGGTTAAAGAAAGTTCTTATTTTATATCAGTTACATTTGTGCCTCTTGGGTCAGTTCACCTCAGCACTGCCCTTTTGGTCAAATCATGTTTTGTCTAGCTGAAAGCAATACAATCCATAGAGAAAGCAGTGTTGGTCAATGACAGAAAAGAAGCCATTAAAAGAGAGGGGAAAATGACACCCTTCAGAAGAAATGACCAAGCATATGCAACACTAAATGAAAGTGCGTTTTGGAAAGAGATGTCTTTAACCCTGTGTAGTATCTATATCATGTTTTAAAATAGGAATAGAGGTTTAATAAACATGTGTTTCTTAAAAATCGAATAGACACAACAAAGTGCACAACAGGTAAGATGTACAGAATTATCCTGATGATGCAAACTACAGTATGTTTAAATTTCAAACAACAAACCAGCAGGATTGAGACTAAAAAAAGAAATGATATATTCCTTTCTGGAGCAGGAAAGCAAGAAACATATTAGTATTTCACCTCTGCTGAATTTCATAAATAGCCTGTGTCCTCAGTGCACGTTTCCACCTGTAGTTAACCTGAACATTTGGAAAACAACATAACATCTTTCTTCTTATTGATCAGTCAGCTCTGCCAAACATCCTCTGAGAGTTTAGTTAAATCCTGATATTGATTCTTCAGAGCTTCAGCACTGAGACGGGGGCTTGATCCTTTGGGTCTGGAAAGTGGTTGCAAGCAATGATGCAAGAGCCATAATTAGCATGTTTATCATAAACCCAAGGGTTGGTGCATGTGTTATATCAGTGCCTGAAGACAAGCAGACGTTTTAGAAGTTGTGAATAAAGGTGATCATTCAGACTCAGACGTTCTTGGTGTTGGCAAAGGGAGGAGATGACATTCAGGGGTAGATGGAAGTATAGGCGAAATGCAAATAATTGTATAATCAAAATTCAGATTGCATTGTGGCCAGGCAATTATTTTGCACTGTTCCCTATGTAAGCTAAAGAGCAACGCAAATTACTCAACATGTACAAATAATGATAATAAGGGTCTCAATGAGCGCATCGGTCTATTTAGGGGCAGCACTTCAGAGTTAGGAGTACAGAGAGCAGCAGTCGCTGTGTTACATTTGTGAAGCTCAAAAATACAAAGCAAAAAAAAATGTCACAGACACGGCAGTAACGTCAACTTAGCGCACAGAAAACAAGAGTTCTTTGGAAAAGCCTCAACATCAATTATGCGAGTATCCTTAGGAAATTATATGTATTGGCCTGCCCTTTTCAGCATGACATCCAGAAATTTGCCTAGCACTCTGGAAAAGGTGGATTGGGTTATCCCTCCAGACATTCCAACTGTGGTCTGAAAGGAACCAGACTCTAAGTAGTGCAGAGAACAGCACTTACACATGTGCAGGGATAGTGGTCTCTAGATTGACACGGTGGTCTAGCTCATCCCTCAATTCAGTTATTAGGTCTAGGATGACCTGTGGAGTGAGACGATAACACTTTAGCACCTGCATCCTCTGGCATCCCAAACAAAGCCTGGGAGAGAATATGCGGGTCTTATTCATCTTGCCCTTCTACAAATGTGTTCCTGCCTCTCCGCAACAAGAGTCAGGTGTACCACAGCAGCCAACCTGAAGCCAATGACAGGTGTGTGCTTCTATACAGCTCTAAATTACTCACTTATACAATGGTTTGCACCTTGAAAAAAGAGACCTCCTCACCACGAAGATATGTGGGAATTTAGCTAACTTATGGACCCACCCGATAATCGGTAGAAACGTAGGAAGAGTGTTTACACAAGGACGGAGAGGCGTTGTTCTTCAGTCCACATGGTTGTCGTCGGTTTGGACTTCGGTTTGAAGGTGTGTGGTTTTATACAGCTCTTAATTACTCACTTATACAATGGTTTGCACCTTGATTTTTGAGGTGTAAAATTTTTGGAGGGTCAGCAATTGTGGCAAAATCCTTACATCACATTAAAATGTTTGTGCCGGCTTAGTATTCAGATACCGCTCAATTCCATGCTCTTTTCTGCATTTGAATGCATTTCAATATCAATTTAATGGATTAATGATGATGGCAAAGTGCACATTTGATAGCTTTACATACATTGCATTATGGGGGTTTTGCACCAGCAAATCAATTTGAAGTATCCTTATATCTATACCTCAGTCTCCCGGTTTAAAAAATGTTATTTGGAAAAAGGCTCTTTTTATTAAATGCATATAACATGAAACAGACCAGTTGTTTTAAAATACTTCTGTCGTAACCTATAGTAATTTTTTTTTTTTTTTTTTTTTTTTTTACCTACCGCATGTATAAAACAAATATGTGACAGCATTTGACTTTAAAATGAGCAACTGGTTTCAGCTTGTACCTCAGTCTCTTAAGAGACACAGCAATAGCTTGTTGGTTGGAAAAGCTTCTGAAAGACAGTTCCAAACTGTTCCCCCTTGTCCTTTTAAGAGCCTGTAACAGGGTTAGGAGCCCTGAACAGCAGAAGGGGGCAGGGCAAAGCCCTACTCCTATAAAGTATATTTGTTTTATATTGTTATAATTATTATGATTTATTATGTATTTAAATGACAGCACATATTCTTCAGCATTATTGCGAGCTCCTTACTCCCTGTGCCCCTGCCTGCAATCTTAGATCTGCAAACACAACCTTTTGGTAGACCTTACCATTTTTATTGAAGAGCTATGGTTCTAGGGCATTTAGCTGCAAAAAACATATATTTAAAAAGCCTACTGACACTGTGTAATACTGCACCCAAGGGGGTTTACAATTCATCTAAGCAGGAGATGTAAGTATTGCTGTTGTTTAAATTATTAAGCTATGGCTATTTGTGAACATCTCTAACTGCATGTGATCCCCAAGAATGTAGTCCTTAGATGTGAATATGTGATGAGGCAACAACCCTTCTGCTTCCCCACTTAAAGATTCAAGGAGCGTGGAGACAGTATGAGAGTTACAAAATGTATTTAAGGGAATGATAGGATTGGTGTGGCCCAGGATCTCGCCTTTCAGCTTGAAAAAAAACACCCTCCTATGAGACTTCTGACAGCTTTTAAGCAAGGACAGGAGATGGGAGCCACTGACCCACAAAATGGAGAGTCAGAGGAAGCAAAGGGGGGAGAGGAGAGAAACTTCTAGACAGAAGGAAGGTAGGTCCCAGCTTTTAGGCAACTAGAGTCAACAATGTAAATGAACATTGTATTACTGTAGTTTGGGGATTGGTTTAATACTGTTGCGCTTGACCTTTTATTCAAATTGTCTGCCTGGTTTTGCTTGTGATGAAGATATATCTAATGGTATTACCCAACATATAACGGTATGCTAATGAGCTGGGCTGTGGGATGGGATAAACATCACTGGATTGTAAGTAGATGGGATAAACAAATGCATTTTGTTTCCTTTATATTTATATAACAAAAACGAATGGATTGCTACATAATGGGAATATAATTGCTTTAAATGTTAGTAAATGTTTACAGTTCATGTAAAGAAATGCCAATTACCCTTCAGAGTGGTTGACGTATGTGGAACAGATGCTCATAAAAGCTATCAAATTAACTGGTGATAAACAGAAACTGTAATGAAATGACTGTTGCCTATATACAGTACAGTATCTATTGCCTTTTTTCGTTTTCAATTAAGCAGATGTCTGATTTGGTATTCAAAAAGAAATTGCAGTCAAAACCAATCAACACAAAGATGCCAAGGGACATTCTCAGTCATTTAGTTCATTATCTTAAATACTCACTGCATATTATATGAGCTATAGATAATGTTTCATTCCCTAGCCAGATAAGATATGCACAAACATTGCAATATTAGTATTTTTGATATTCCACAAATGATACAATATCATGCAACAATTCAGTACCTATCAGGAAATGCTTCTAATTGATATAAAAATCACAGC